>NC_090725.1:44693102-44708102 GCF_036898095.1 Palaemon carinicauda | reverse complement strand
TATATATATATATATATATATATATATATATATATATATATATATATATACACATATGTATATATATATATATATATATATATATATATATATATATATATATATATATATGTGTGTGTGTGTGTGTGTGTGTGTGCGCGCACGTGTGTGTGTGTGTGTGTGTGTGTGTGTGTGGGTGTGTGTAGGGAAATTGTAAGAAATGTAACATAGGCTAATGCTGAAGCCATACCATCTCTGCTCATGTGTAATTGAGGAAGTGCCGATTTGGAATAGTAAGCAGGACCGAACACAAAACAAAAATAGATTAGTGTCTTACTAGACTAATTGCCGGATGGGACTATCTGTTTTACGTTGTCTGTTGTGAACTATGGGTTCATATCTGTCCATTGTTTAGAGTGTTTTATAGTATCTGAATTTGGGATGGATTTTCACGATATTCTTAAAAGCTGAATGTAACAGGTCCTTTTTTTCCTTTATCACATCCCTGAATAAGTCATTTCTATTCATATATGTCGTGTCATAATATATAATTGTACAATATGCATAATTGATAAAAAAAAAAAAAAATTAAAAAATAATCTCATCCCTTTTCTTGGCCAAGATAGCCTGGAGAAGGACAAATATATATTTCAGGCAGTTCTAATGCAGAATAAAGAGGACCAATAATTACTCACTGTCATTTATCTACCTTGTACGTGTGGATGAGTATCTTTGACTTAATGGAATGGATAGTGTCCCGTTTATGGTAATTGTAAAATTTTTCTTAGGAAACCTTTACTTAATGGAATGGATAGTGTCCCGTTTATGGTAATTGTAAAATTTTTCTTAGGAAACCTTTACTTTTCCATTTATGATATTTCCAAGAGCATTATTAATCTTCTAAATTACTTGGTGAGGTCTGCTCTAATGTATTCGATCGGGTTATATCTCATCACCAATTTAGTTGATCTTTCTGCATATTATCTAGTTTTGATAATTTATAACAAAATGGAGGAGCATATTATACGTAGTAGCGTAATCCACTATTCGGATTGTATTACCTAACTCAAATTTTAACTTTCTGGTCTAGCCGTTGTTTGCCTGAGAAATTATATAAAGTCGTAGTGAATGATGCACCTAGAGTCAACAATAATATTCTAGTTGAAGTATATTTTCAAGTAGAACTCCAATCTCTTATCTTCTTTTAAAATTTTCTTGCCTCTTCATACAATGACAATTTAGTCCTTCTTACGTTGGTTCATATTTCAATAGAGTCAATAGAGCATGTATGACCTAAAGGACTTTAACATTACCTCCATTCAACCTGGAGTTTTATAATAGGATGTCACTGCCCTACTTACGATAAAACCCCATAGTATGGCGATGAAGTTCAGGAATAATTGGTTGGTCATTGCAAATAAATATGTTCAGACTGATGCAAATCGTCGGACAATTCACTTTATATATGTTTCCTATACCAAACTGTGGTGTTGCTGCCACAGGTGTATTGAAGGGACTTTTCTTCCATCACGGCCATCAATGCCATTTTTCTTCTTTATCCGATGACTTTCCCGGTACTACTGTTGCAACGGGGTTAATTTTGAATTTTCAAAGTGGGTCTTTTTTTTTTTACAACTGAGTCTAAACCGTGAGGCATTCTTGCATGTCCACAATATTTAGACATGCACATGACTCTGGGCCTCAGTTTCAGTTCCATTTAAACGGCATCTCTCAGCAACCCCAGGTCTACACTAGGGAATTTTAATCTATGTAAACAAAGTAGCTGTTTGTGTCGTGGCTCAATAATTTTTTTCTTTCTAATGAAGTATATCCTGCATTTCCATCCAGAATGTCTATGCCTTCTCACTTTTAATACGGTTTATTGACAAATTTATAATGATTTTCTGGTATTTATCTTTTCGAAAACAAAATGCCTCCGAAAAAAAATTTACAAAAGTATTATTTTACTATATGGTGAATTTCAGCATTATTTTTTTTTCATCTATTTCAATATTTGGGTGTTGATATGTCTTTAAAAAAAAAACAAAACAAAAAAAACATGAATTTTCGTGAGGACTACAATGGTTAAAACTGTAAATATAGTTCAATATAAAGGCTTTTGCGATCAAGCTTTTAAATAGAGAAATATATTAAAACTAAAATCGGTTAATTAAAATGGAAATCCCAGGATTCTTTGTAATATATAAATGTAAGATTTATTTTCAGTCACACAAATGAATTTTCAAATTCATCAAAGAAGTGTGCTATTTCGTTTGTCGAAGCTTATGAACAATATATCACACCGGAATTCCTGTCAGTTCTTACAGGGCGTGTTCTATAGTCCTAGTAGCATAAATGTCACATACACTCGCCTCACAGAAAGTCTAGATTTTTAATCGCCTGGAAAACTTATACTCCAACAAACTTAGCAACAATTAATTTTTCGTATACGTAGATATACTCCATTGAATTATATTATTTCTATTATGTGGAGACTATTCTTTTTTTTATGTCAATTATATATTTTTTTCCGTAATGTTTGGTAAACTTTAGCTTAAAAAAGCTACTTGCATTTGAAATTATTTCCTCAACTTCGGAAATTTCATGGATCTGCACTAACCTAAATTATCTAATCAAGCCATTAGAAATAGAATATATATATATATATATATATATATATATATATATATATATATATATATATATATATATATATATATATATATATATATATATATATATATATATATATATATATATATATATAGATAGATAGATAGATAGATAGATAGATAAATTGGTATATTCATAGAGAAACAAATGAATACTTTTCATATCATTTCCCTCTTTCCTTAAGTTTCCGGCGCCTTCAGGCGAATTACTGGGATGAAAGCCAAAAAGACAATTTGTGAGACCCTCCCTCAACTCTTTCCTTTTCCACTGGCAATTTCCTTAATAGGTTTTCTTGCGAGTCTTTCTTTCCGGTGTCGTCAAGTTCTGGCAAAGTCCAGTTTTCAACGAGATTTATTACAATTAAAGTTTATTATACTTTACGCAATTAAGAGACTTGAATTAACCAATAGATCCACCTAAATAAAAGGTTATTTGCATCCACGAATGCTTATGGATGTTAGTTGGTTCATATTGAGAATCAGAGAAAATACTGTATACACACACACACACACCCACACAAATATATATATATATATATATATATATATATATATATATATATATATATATATATATATATATATATATATATATATACATATATATATATGTATGTATGTATGTATCACATTATCAGTTTCATAATTCAATTGTAGGTGGCTATCATTTCTTTTGAATGATTTGTGTGTCAGTAGAACGAATAATTTTACTAAGCTTATGGAAATGAAAATGTATTATAATCAAAAAATTAATATTCCATACTCACGTTATAATCAAGATTCTAGTTTAACGCTGATTTGCATAATGAATTAAAATGATTAATAAAAAAAAATGCGATAACATATTTTCACCCAAATGAGAATTATAATTATTTGTCTATCTTTTTTTCAGTTAACTAATACAAATTTGTAGATGTTTTTGATATAATTAGAGAGTGCTGTTTTTTTTTGGGGGGGAGGGGAGGGGGTGTTATTTTCTATGAATTGGGTTTGATGTACATTAATCTTCCATTAGTATATAAGTAGTAAGTTAACTTACATATTACAGATAGTTGACTTGGTTTCTTGATATGGTTTTATGTCTCTCTCTCTCTCTCTCTCTCTCTCTCTCTCTCTCTCTCTCTCTCTCTCTCTCTCTCTCTCTCTCTCTCTCTCTCTCTCTCTCTCTCTCTCTTCCCTTGCATGAATGATGGAATGAAATAATCGCTTTAAATGATACTGATTTTGCTACGGAGAAATTCTAGATTTTTTCTTTTTTTCATTCTTTCCTCTTGTTATAGTTTATCTTATACGTTGCTATTTAGACTAATCAGAAACTGTTGAAAAGACTTAATATAAAAAGTCGTCTTATGGATGTTGATAGTAAGTGTATATGAAGGAAGAAAAAATAATAATAAAAAAAAAAAACAATCATATGCAATTTATTATATGAATATGCAGTTTTAAACTTGAAATGTTTTGCATATTATAATCTCAAATTGAATAGTTTAAGCTTTAGTAATTATGAATCTTTAAAGAGACGAATAGCTTACAGTGATTTGATATATAAACAGGATAGGTCCTAAAAATATGAGTCTTAGTAATTACATCTTATTTGTGTTGATGATCATATGATGACTAATGTAATGTACTCAATCACTTTTAAACCTGATTAACTTACCACTGCTCCGATCCCTTAGCTAAAATTGATTCACTAAATGAAATTTTTATTGCTATATACTTTAGAGGTGCTAACCATAGCTAAAGAGTCTCTTTCACAACGTTGGACTATCATGGCACTCAAGGGACCCAATAACTATATTGAAGAGGTGGCTGGAGAGTTGGCCAACCTTTGTTCCTTTGTTTTAGAGTGAACATAGTATATATATGTATATATATATATATATATATATATATATATATATATATATATATATATATATATATATATATATATATATATATATATATAAACTGTGTGTGTGTGTTTGTGTGTGTATAGGCATTAAATTATAACATCTAAGTATGCATGAAACCATCTCCCAAAGTACATTTAAACTTAAAATTCTAACCTTTTTGTTTCTTATGTAAAATAAAATTTTGAAAAACAGATAATAACTTTCTCGAGTGAAATGTATCTTGTTTGTAAAACTTACGTAAGATACCTAATTTTCATTAAAACCTGGTTTAGAGATTGTTCGTATGACCATCCTTCCCAAACGATTACTAAGATAAATCAATAATGAATACAATCCTTATAGAATGAATTATTTATTTGCCTAAAAAAAAGCAAGAAATACACATATTTTGAGTAGCAAATACTTTTTTCGTATATCAAAGCTATTTCAGTTTTCCTGCTCACATAACTTTTAAAGATATTAACCAATTTTAACCATATGAAGTTTTTTTTATTGTGTTTACTGTTATCATACACGCATAACTTATTGTTAATTTCTTTACTCATAATATTATTTTTCTGTTTTTTTTAATATAAAGATATGTTTGGGAAATATTATTTTCTGCTTGCATCACCAAATTAATTTTATTTTATTGTTCTCAGTGCCTTTTCTTACTCAATTTTCGGATATCGAATACATATCTTACATTCACATATACCTTCAATCTCATCCTTCTGTAAAATGACGGAGAATAGATTCACGATGTATTACTCTCTGTTCCCTTATCACTAAACATGCTTTGTACACCATGTCCACCCACTAAATCTTACTCCCCTCTACTAAATCCCATCCCTTATAATTACATTTGGAGGCTGGGGATCCTTACCCCTCTATCTAACCTCAACCTAACTTCTCCAGGACTCACCAAAGTAATGTTCATGAATTTCATAAGTTTTTGATTCCTGTCTACCATCCACATTTAACTAGTCCTGAAAATAACTATATACATTACCATAAATTGTTTATTATATATGTTTAGCTTATAATTATTTATGTTGAATATTGTTATTCTCCAATAGTTTTGTTTTTAATAGTTATTTCTCTGTTGAACCTTGTTATTTCCAATATTTTATTTAATATTGTTTCTTATCGTTTATAACTTTTGTCTTCACCATTACGTTCTTTTCCATCAATTCCATGATAAGTAATGAATTATACATAAATCTGTCTCAAATCAATATCAATTTGTTTACATTGTAGTCTAATTCGAGCTACGTCTATTGAAAATTCTGTTTTTTTCATTACTACTGCAAAAAAATAATTTCTCCATAAGTTTCCTGTTTCAATTTGGAGGTCACAGGATATTAATAGAATAGATCAATAAGTAAATAGGAACTAAATAGATGTTTGTGTAAAAACAAGAAATATTTCCATCCACTCAATAACATTTCTGTCTAAACACCGAATAATCTAGAATATAAAATCATAAAGAGAGAGAGAGAGAGAGAGAGAGAGAGAGAGAGAGAGAGAGAGAGAGAGAGAGAGAGAGAGAGAGAGAGAGAGAGAGAGATGTATTTTTCTAAAAAAAATTTAGGAATCATTAGATTGAAATTAGTCGAAGTTCAAATAAGTATACATTGTTCTTTGTTGCAATGTGAATTAAGCCAAGTGTAACCTAGCTTAACATATGCTGTAGTTTAACGTAGTTGATCAAAGTAAGGAACTGAAGATAATGAGTTTATTTTAGTAATGAAAATCAGGATTTTCATCTCGACCTTTCGTTTGAAATTAGGTTTCCTGGAGTGAAGAAGATATTATGACGATTATTTGCATCAAGTCATCATTTTCTTATTTTGATAAAATATTTCAGAAATATGTGTAACATTGATGATAATGAAAGCAAAGCTAATAACAAAAATGCTATTAACTATTCATAACATCCCATAATCATCTCTTTTTATAAAATTCCATTGATTTCTTCCTCTATTATTTGTTTTGCGCCCTACAGCAACTAGTAATCCCAAGAGTTCTGCTTTATTCAACATATATCCAGTTCTATTTCGGATATTCCCCAACATTTTAAAGGTGAAAACCCAGCAGAAAACATGGGAAATATTTTTGAACTTTTTTACATTTAGTAACATCTCCGATTTGAAAACCTGGTAATAATGTATAGTTTGCATAGCCAGACAAAATATATGATTAAACAAGTGACGTTAACATAAATTGTTTTGAAGCTGAAGTTTGATAAGATATCATAACATTGCTCTGCTAAGGAAAAATAAAAGGTATTAGATTAGTAAGTAAGGATTTTATGATGAAATAAATAAAAATTAATTCACTTACTTATCAGACACACACAGATATACACACATATACACATACACACTCACACACACGCGCGCGCACGCACACACACAAACACACACACACACGCGCGCATATATATATATATATATATATATATATATATATATATATATATATATATATATATATATATATATATATATTTATATATATACATATATATATATATATATATATATATCGATAATACGAGAGAGTTAATGGACCAGATTATATTCATTGACAACTATTAACTAACTTAAAGGGGATAAATCCCTCCCTCTCCAGGCGAACTAAAATAGAATTATTGCATATATACGCAGACTTGTATATGTACGCTCATTTCTGTTGACAGCTCTAATTGTTATCAAAATGACTGCTCTGAGTACCTTACTTTACTCATTTTATATAGTCGAGCAGTTGTATTAATTTCCAAATTTTCAATCTTTAGTGTATGTTTTCATTATGAACTGATTTATGCATAGGGAATAAGCTATAGAACAATCTTTTAAATGAAATTCATCATCATTCCCTCCTCCTCTTACTAAAGCGAAGGGCCTCGGTTAGATCTTACCAGTCACCTCCATCTTGAGCTTGCGAAGCAATAACTCTTCATTCATCATCTAATTCACGTTGCATAGTTCTCGGCCATGTAGTCCTGGTTCTTCCAACTCTTCTAGTGCCATGTGTTGTATAGTTGAAAGCTTGGTGAACTCCTCCACATAAGGTAATCTCTCCTAAAGTTTCATTTTTAATACTGTTCTGCCATTTAACTCACAATACTCTTCTGAAAGCTTTATTCTCAAATCTGCAAAATCTGTTGGATACCGTTTCATTGTATTACCAGTACTCATGTCCACACATCAACGCCGATATCAATAAACTCAAATATAGCCAGATTTTTATTTGTAATTTCAGGTGATTTTATTTCCAAGTTTTACTCAATCTAGGCATTAACAGATTTACTATTGTTCAATCTTTCACTAAACTCAAATTCCAAATATCCAATATTAGAGACAATGGTTCCCAATTATTTAAATGATTCTACCTAAATAATCCTTTCTACTTCTAACGATATTTCATTTTCCATTGCATATTCCATTCTCATCATCTCTGTCTCACTTCTATTTATCCTCAGCCCATCCTCATGTGAGATTTTATATACTCTAATAAGCAGATTTTACAAGTCCTGTGGTTTTTTCCTAATAAGGACAGCGTCATTAGCTAACTTCCTGTTACCAATCCAGTCTAATCCTTCCCCATATTCCCCGACTGTTTTATGCATTACAAAATCTGTAAGGGGAATAAACAGCATAGGTGATAACCCATTCCCTTAGAGTACTCCACTGGTCACTGGAAATTTTTTTGATAGGACTCCACTAACATTAACTTTGCAATTGCTATGCTTATGAACCGACTTAACCAAATTTTCATTACTAAAAGAACCCCGTAATAACGTCGGACTCTCCACAAAATTAGCCTGTGTACACTACCAAATGATTTTTCATAGTCCAAAATGACATCACAAGTGGATATCTATATTCTACACACTGCTCTACCATATGTCTTGAAGCGAAAATTTGTTCAGTACAACTTCCTGGTTGTCCATCTCTCAGCTTTTTATCAATACTTCTCTCTAGTCTCTTTAAAATGATAATACTATATATTTTCATGACAACTGACGTAAGTGTGAAGTCTATGTAATTATTGCAATCAATCAGATCTTTTTTTTTTTTTTTTGGTTATTTTCGACAGCATTCCTAGCCCCCATTCATCAGCTTTAGCTACTTCATGTCACCTCCTACAAGATAATATCATAAGTATTCTGGGTGTCGCCTCATTTTCGGCCAATATCATCTCAGTAGTTATTCCATCGTATCCAGAGGCTTTCTATCTCTTTAGTTTTTTACCGTTTTAGGCGACATAACTTAACGATCTATGTTTGCCTACGTTTATATAAACAAATGAGTAACTTGGAGTAACGAGAACTTTTAGTGGGGAGGAAATGCCCCCGTAAATCTTGATGAAATCACTGGTAACAGCGTAACGGATTGGATCTAAGGCGATACTCCCGATGCTTGGTGGATGATCTTACTGAAATCAATATGGACCGGCAGAGGTCACTTGCACTAGTTAGATAGGCACTGCGTATCACAAGTAACTGCTATCCTTTAATGAATTTAGCCAATGAATTCTATATGGATTTGAGTGGAATTAATAGTAGTGATTTCGAAAAAAAATATATATATATATATATATGGAAACCCTTTTCGTAAAGTACACATATATACGGATAATTTTTCGATGAAAGATGTCTGTAATACTTCAATCCATACTGAATATAGACATAACTTTTTAAATCTTTATAATCAGATACCTTTGGGCAGAGACGTTTTGCATAGGGTTAAATTAAAGAAAATCACAATAATTGCCAATTTTCATGAAATGATTACTAAAAATATTGAAAAGATATAATAATCATGTCAAAATTTTATAATTGATATTTGCATTACATGATAATCTACATTAAATGGAAGATAAAGAGCTTATTTATTTTGAGAAAAAATAAAATCATTAAATACCAGATTTACTTTCCATTGATAGGACATTACATATTATATACAAGAAATACTGAATTTTCAAAGGTATTACGTTTCCGAGGGACCAAGACATCGAGAAAAGAAAAAGTATCATCCTGTTCAGGATGAAACTTTGTCTTTGCTACTCTGGATGGGTGGTGATCGTCTGCTGCGGATGACTAGGTATTTTAGTTATTGAGTACTTTATATAGTTAAATGTGTAATAAGTTTTCTATATGGTTTTATGTTTCTTGATTAGTTTAATTTTAGAGCTATCTGGGAAATTCTTGGAAGAATATCTACCTAACTATGCAATTAAGATAATTTTTATTAATGTTATTAATTTTGCATGATGATAATAGCAGAAAGTCTGAGGATGACATAAGGTATGTCAAAAGCTACAAAATAAAGATGATGATAGCAGTATTGACTATTCTATTTCTACTTAAATTGTGATTCCCGAGAGGAACCCAACTATCAACTATATATATATATATATATATATATATATATATATATATATATATATATATATATATATATATATTTACATATATATATATATATATATATATATATATATATATATATATATATATATATATATATATATATATTTACATATATATATATATATATATATATATATATATATATATATGTATATATATATTTACATTTATATATATATATGTATGTATATATATATATATATATATATATATATATATATATTTACACATATATATATATATATATATATATATATATATATATATATATATATATATATATATATATATATAAAATCATATATATATATATATATATATATATAAAAGTATATATATATATATATATATATATATATATATATAATATATATATATATATATATATAAAAGTATATATATATATATATATATATATATATATATATATATATATATATATATATATATATATATATATATAAAAGTATATATATATATATATATATATATATATATATATATATATATGTGTGTGTGTGTGTGTGTGTGTGTGTAAATTGTGTGTTTAGAAATGTGTGCCTATAGAAAAATAGACGGATATGACAGTTAGATAGATAGAATAAATAAAGGAGAATAAAGGAGAGTGCGAATCCAGTCTTCTTTGTTTTTTCTCCATGATGTGAGATACATTGGCTAAAGGCGTATTACTTAAACGACAGCAAAAGAAGTCAATCTGTGAGAGCCCCGTTCATCTCTTCCTTCGTCCACATGCAATTTCCCTAATAGGTCTTCTTGCAAGACCTTTTTTTCCTGCCATGTCAAGTGCTGACAGAGTTCACTTTTCGATGAAATTTCCTGGAGCTCCGCTTTCCTAAATGGAATATCTCATATAAAAAGAGCGAATGTCGTGTTTATTGTATATCTAGTAACTGTATATCTAGTAAATGAATCATGGTCTATTTTTGTCGTAGGCAGACATATTCACAGGAGATTTTCAATTAATTCCCATATTTTTTCTTTAATAAATTATATTTTACGTTGTTAATAGATATCTTTTTTTCAACCTTTTATAATGATCTCCTTTATGTGTATATGTATATATGTATGTGTGTATGTGCGTGTGTGTGCGTGTGTGTGTGTATATATGCTTAGAGTAAATTACGTAAGACTTCGTCGTTAATTTCATTGTATTCTTCATTCTAGTAATCATATGTAAATTTATGGTATTTTTTAAGAATGTTTTTATTTCACGTATTTTGTTACGAAGTCTTACGTAATCTGATTAAAAGTGCTATATGATCCATATTCGATATGATCGAGGGCTTATGTAAATTTGTTTTTGTTTGTTTCTATGAGGTATTGCGTCTTTTTTGTGAGCTAACATACAATTTTTATATTTTTCATGTGTTTTGGAGGGTTCTCGAAAACCACATTGTGGATTTTTTTTTCTTTTTATTCAGAGAACTGTAGGTTGGTGGAGCAGCTGAGAGAGAGTTGCCTGAAAGCAAGGATCATCCCCCAGAATTTTTATCAAGTTGATAACTTTGTCGTTGCTAGGTGCTGGCCGAAAGCAACGAGAATAATCTATTAGAATTGTTTAAAAGTTGCTACATTCATATATATGCAACCCAGGGATGCAGAATCGCAGAAGAGAAAAAGCCGTCCTGTGAAAAACCAAAAATTCATCCTCTCTCTCTCTCAAAGTGCATATAGTGTGTCCTCTCCAAATTAATTTTGTTCCTCAACGTAAATTGTATGTACAAACGTTACAGAAGACATTGAGGGTGATTTTAAATTTATTGTGTTGTGATAAATGCTGGTAGTATGTAAAATTTAATTTCAAGTAAAGAAAGTGATTGTATATTTTTCATAAGTATTTATTTCTTTTTTCTTAGCCTAAAACTTTATGCAGATTTGATATTTCAAATCAGGTCATTATATAATTCTCAGAGTGTAACATTTATTTTGTCTCAATCTAAGTTTTGTTCAGACCTAATATTTCTTGTGATTTTTTATGTAAATTCTTTCAGTGTTTTAATTTTTATAGAATATGTTTACTTTTGTATAGAGTGTATTATTTCAATCACCAGTGTTTATTTCGGTACTCACCCATACCCCATTTTAAAGAATCAAAGAAAGAAGTTGTTTGAATAGTTCTCAATTATAATTACTATTTTTTTTTCTAGTGTACTTAAGAGACCTTTGGATATACAGTGTTTTAATAGATATCTGTCTGGTAGTTATATAACTGTCTCAGAACTCGGGTATTATTATTTTCAAGTTTAACAGATCTAATGTAGACAAACAGGTGAGTCTGTAACTCGATAGGATGTGTAGCATGTCAGCTGTAATATATATATATATATATATATATATATATATATATATACTTATATATACACACACACACACACACACACATATATATATATATATATATATATATATATATATATATATATATATATATATATATATATATATATATAAGTATATATACATATATATATATATATATATATATATATATATATATATATATATATATAAGTATATATATATATATATATATATATATATATATATATATATATATATATATATATGTACTTATATATATATATATATATATATATATATATATACATATATATATATACAGAGAGAGAGAGAGAGAGAGAGAGAGAGAGAGAGAGAGAGAGAGAGAGAGAGAGAGAGAGAGATACCGGGTGCCTCTCAGTAACGTCCTTTCCTGGTACTAACCAGATTGGCTCCAAGTCACGCTCAAAATCGCAAGTTTCTTCAGTTGCTGCAACCTCACTATCCTTATGACCTAATATAGGGGGTTTGACGGAAACTATAGGTCTATCTGCTAAGTCATCAGCAGCCATTGCCTGGCCCTCCTCATTCCTATCATCAGTGGAGAGTGGGCCTAGTTGCTGATCATATATATATATATATGGTCAGTCTCTAGGGTATTATCCTGCTATATTTTCCAATGTCACTGTTCGTTACCTCGGCCATTCATGAGTGGCTTTCAAACTTCTGAATATGTGTGTGTGCGTCTAAGAAAAAATAACGATGTAAAATGTAAAAATAGATGATTTTTTTTCGGTTATCTGAAATATTTGCAATTGACTTTCAGAATCGGCTTTCACGAGTTGTTTGCTTATACTTGAATAGGATTTGCATATGCAATGAGAACCGAGAACATAGATTCTTCAGTAAACCTACTTCTCATTGCAATAGGTAAAACAAACAGGACTCCGGAGAATATTTGCTGTTAAGATATTAGAGATGATCTTGTGCAGAAACATCTATTGGCAATAGAAACTTGAGATCTTTTCGAGATATTAAATATAGAACCCTATTTCATGTATAAATCTACAGGAAAAAAGCAATTCGTTCACAAAAGAGTGTTCCTTGAATTACATTCTCCTAGCAAATAGAATTTGGTAAGTTTAGATAAGATAACTCGCTTCACACAACTATTAAATTCTAAATTCAACATCTTGTAAGGATGCAAACATAATTTTTTTATAAATACTATTGGTGTAGCTCAAATATAGATGTACTAATAATTTTCATCAATGGCAATAATACTTTCATTACAAAATACGCCCTTAACTTGAGGTGATGAAATACATAACAATTATTATTTATATATTTATACTTTATATTGGGTCACTAAGGACTATGAAAAAAAAAAAGACTTGTAAAGTGGGTAAGATAGAAGATAGACGAGGTTGAATTAGGAAAATGTAGAATTTCAGGGTATAGTTACAGCTACAGCTACAGCATAGGGTGATAGGATATATGGGGGAGGGAGGAGGGTAGTTAGGATTGTAAGGATTAGAGAGAATAGAGTTAAAGTGAAGTACAGTGGGAGGTGAAAACATTGTGGCACACCCAATAGCTCTATGTTGTTGATATTTTGTTGTAACATCACGTCTTGTGGACTTCCAGGAGGTGAGTTGTCTTGCCAACTTCCGGGGATTGTCATTTTATTTATGTCTCTCTACTTTTTTTATTGGTTTATTTTGTAACTCCAAATTTGGTTCATTCAGAAGGGTGTAATTGAGAACCGTCTTTAGACCATATGAAAAGAAACTTGAATATAATTGGAAACAGTGCAGTACCTTAAGTAATTTACTCCTACTTGGCAGTGCACAAGGTTATTATGAATATGAGGAATGTTAAGATGTGATTTTGACAGGTATATTTATGAAGATTAATAAATGCAAAGGTATAACGATATGTATCTGCATTTGATAAAAGAAGAGGTGAACAATAGAATCTTGATTATTATTATGATTATTATTGATAATACATGATAAGCTATACTCCTAGTTGGAAAAGCAGAATGCTATGGGTCTAAGGGCTCCAAACATTGAAAAATAGCCCGGTGAAGAAACGAAACTAGGAAATGAATAAACTGCAGAGTAACAATGATCAGTCAACATCCAATATTTTAAGAACAGTAACAAAAACAAATGAGATATTTCATATATAAACTATAAAAACTTCGAAACAACAAGAGGAAGAGAAAGAAGATAAAATACAATTTCATATATTCAAGGGTTGAGACCGGCCTTAACCAAGAAAAAAGTTATCCTTAGGGCAGCTTGAAGAGACAGTAATCCTCTGAGGAGTATCTGAAATGAAAAACAAAACTATATTTGAAGCCAAAAAAAAAAAAATACAATGAGTATCAGAGGATATTCAAACAGGTATCCGAAATCGATACGTATTCCGATTCAGCAAAGTTATATGTTTTGCCTTGTGGAGAGACTTTCTTCAGTATCCCCTTTGCATCGCCTGTTTGTTATAATCTCATCGGTGATGTTTGTGTTGTGGTGGTTTTCCTTCCATTTCTACCTTCAGGCTGGAAGGAAAAACAGGAATCTAAATAAGAACATTAGGTCGGTGAAGAACATGTTCTTTTTTCTTTTTTTACATCCTTGTCAGTGGTATAAAAAATATTCGTCTTTATGAGTAAAGATTTTAAAACTGCAGCAAATATTCTGAACAGAGCTTGAATGCTTATCCA
>NC_090725.1:44675602-44678102 GCF_036898095.1 Palaemon carinicauda | reverse complement strand
TAGTATTTGCTTTACACGTAAATCCTCTTTTAATGAAAATTATGTAAAATGGGATGATATTTAAAAGAAGGGAATAAATAAAAGTCTGGGGAAACCTATTTTATTTGATACAGAGATCTCACTATATAAATATTAGAGTTTCTTAATAAATTCCCTAGACACAACTTCCATCATCCCCCACCCACCGTACTCCCAAATTTCACAGAGTAATAATTCTAACTTCATGCTCACCATCTTACTTCAAATAATTCTATGAAATTGTCATTGCCACTGTTAATAAACTTTGTTCCAGTATTTTTTTCTGTGTTTACTAAATTTCTACAATTCCATTACTCATATTTGTTGATGTAGCCTATACCATTAAAACAATATTTATTTATGAACTTTCATTTTTTCATTAACTCTTTTCAACATACAAATATTCTATTAGAGTGATTTTTTAAAAGAATGAAACTATTAATCCAAGTGTTTCTATATTATGTTATCTTCTGAAAAGGATGGGTATTTTTTACACAGTCTCTTCTTTCATAATATTCAAGACATGCAGTAGCTTTTCGTTTTAATCACAGTTATTCTTCCACCATTCATAATTGAGCTTATATCTCCATTTTTGTGCATTCTATTAATACTCATTAACTAGTGTCTCGTTAACCTACTTTCCAAAAGTTTTTATGTTTTTATTTTTTTTATTTTCACATTCACACTTATTAATTCTAGAGATTTATGTTACATATCCTCATACAATACATTTTTTTTTTCTACAAATGCACTTTAACACTCTCGAACAATCATAACATAGCAAATACATAATCATTACACAGATTTATTCAGCTGTAGTTCATACACTAGTTTCTTTAATAATTTTTCGGCAACATTTCAGCCTGACAAACATTTCTAACACATTATTGTTTGCTATTAAATTAAAAATTTTCCTTAAGATTCAGAGCCCCTTAAATTACTCGTTCACATCCATTATTCATGCCTAAAACGTCTTTATTTATCAACCTTAATTTAGGAAACAATTGTCCTCATCACTATTAAAACTTATGATTTAGTATCATTCTATTTATTTTATTCTTGAACACCTTAATTTGTTTTCTAGATTCACATGTATTTGTTTTTACTATATATATATATATATATATATATATATATATATATATATATATATATATATATATATATATATATACATATATATATTTATATATATATGTATATATATATATATATATATATATATATATATATATATATACATATATATATATATATATATATATATATATATATATGTATATATATATATATATATATATATATATATATATATATATATATATATATATATATATATATATATATATATATATATATACACACAATATATATACATATAGGTATAATCATGTATATATATATATATATATATATATATATATATATATATATATATATACATATATATACATATATATACATATATATATTATATATACATATATATATATATATATATATATATATATATATATGTGTGTGTGTGTGTGTATGTGTGTGTTTGTGTGTGTGTGTGTTTGTGTGCGTGTGTGTGTGTGTGTGAATACTTAAGCCATTTATACTTATATTGATATGTTCCTCAAGATTCCTTTCATCAGGTTGTACTTCTTTTCTTCACGTTCAATTGAGGTTTCATAAACATCAATACTATTCCTAGTATGACCAATTTCAGACTGAATCTTCATGTAGAATCACAAACACAACACTGAAAACTTACTTATATTTCAGTTAGTTTTCAGTGATATCACCTATACATTGAAATTTAACTAATTTAAAATTCTACTTCAGACTTCTTTCAATAAATTTGAAAATGAGAAACTATAAGCTATAAGATATATAATATGTGTTTAGTCAAGTGTAATGCTTGAAGAATAATTCTTGATATGGCTCGAAAGTAATCTTTGGAAACAAATCATTTCAAATTTCTATATACCTCGGTACTTGATTACTATTAATTTAGGTGTCTTTTTTTTTATAAATAAAATTAAAAAAAGCTATATTTTCAACCTTCATTGATTTATTGTCAAGTGTGTGTGTGCGTGCACGCAAGTGTGAGGTGCGCCCGTGCATGTGGTTTGTGTGAGTGTGTGCGTATGAATTTTAAAAATACCATGGTTTTACGGGGGAAAAGTATAATTCTAACATATCATAAACACAAAGAATCAACTTTAAATGTACATAGATTTCTATTATTTTATGGGTAATTGCTATGGAATATTATTTTTTTTTTACATTTTGTTCCGTGTTTTCTATTTAGCTTGAAAATAAAAGAATTGGTCATTCCCATAAATTGATTGTTCTACGTTTCTTCTCGGATAGAACTTTTTTTTTCCACTATTTGGAACCAGAAGAAGATAAATAGAGATTAAAGCCCTTCCACCCCCACCCCACAAAAAAAGTGTGTTTTACAGGAAAAATGGTCAATATAAAATATATTTGT
>NC_090725.1:44660602-44665602 GCF_036898095.1 Palaemon carinicauda | reverse complement strand
ACTCATAAACCGAAACTACTTGGTTGCTATTAGGAAAGGGGAGGAGGAAGTGCGGATTGTTTAACCTGTTGAACAAGTGCGTCTGTGTGTGTGCATATATATCTAAATATTTAGACCTCATATTTGAGTGCCCGGGTACAATAGTATATTAATAAGAATTGTTGATAAATATATAATATAATAAATGCAATCTTTAATATAAGAGTAGACGAGGATTTTCTCTATGAGGACTATGACCTTTGTCAATAAAAGGATACTAGCCATTCTGAATGTGAGAAGACTCAGGTCAGAATCCCAAGGGTAACATCCACAAAGAAGATATCTTCAGGTCATGCGCATTCCAGCTCTTGAGAATGACCGTATCTGTCATTATAGGAGTAGCATGTCAATGAGATAAAGCCTCTCTCTCTCTCTCTCTCTCTCTCTCTCTCTCTCTCTCTCTCTCTCTCTCTCTCTCTCTCTCCATTATGAAATCAAGAAAATATACCGTGTCAATTTTCTTTTTTTTCATAGGAATAGACTCGAGTCTAGACTCTTAATTATGTTCAGATGTTGCGTGAGGCAATTACCTATAAATAGGGTAACTACTAGTTTGTTTGTTTTTACAGTATCTCCTGATGAATTTTTCCCTTCAATTTACGTCCTCACTCTCTCTCTCTCTCTCTCTCTCTCTCTCCTCTCTCTCTCTCTCTCTGCATTTACCTAAAATTAGGGAAACTACTAGTTTATTTGTTTACACATTATCTCGTGACGAATTTTCCCATTCAATTCTCTCTCTCTCTCTCTCTCTCTCTCTCTCTCTCTCTCTCTCTCTCTCTCTCTCTCTCTCTCTCTCTCTCTCTCTCTCTCTCTCTCTCTCTATCTATCTATAGAGGGTAAATACTAGTTTGTTTATTTTTTAATCACCCGTGATGAATTTATTGTTAATTTTTTCCTCTCTCTCTCTCTCTCTCTCTCTCTCTCTCTCTCTCTCTCTCTCTCTCTCTCTCTCTCTCTGACCCCTCCATTCCCTGAACTTCATTGGAATTCTTGTGGTGACTTTCTCACCCTCCTTACCTCATCTTCGATAAAGAGACTGTTGATAGCATGTATTTGGTGTCACTGTCTTTGTTATTCCTGCTTCCCTCCCCAGTCATTATAATAAATTGGCAACTTAGATTATGTTCTTAATTAACTTGATGTTAAACACTTATACGAAAAGGATTTTCAGATTTAACAGCCCGATAATATTGATTTATTTAAGCTGGTTTGGATACAATGGAAATATGCTCCACAAAGACAAAGAACATTCCCAACTTTACATATCATTGTTTTTTATCACACGTACTGAGAGATTTTGGTACCGATGAGCAGCCAAGAATGAATTAAGTATTACACCTGTTTAATTATGAGAATGAATGTTTAAAAGTGAACACGGTAAACGAAAATGCATATGGGTAAACATTAGAAATGAATTTGATTAAAAAGCTTCGTTTGTTATGGAAATTTAAGTCTGTGTTTTGATTAGTAAATCACCTTTAAAGGTAACTGTAATATGTAATGTAAAAGCAAACGAAGATTAAGGAAAAATATAATATTATATTGGTGGCCTACATTGAATTCCATCGGGAAGTATGAATTGTGCTAGGACAAGTGCTTAGTTGTAAATTAATAATTAAAACCTGATTGTTTAAAGAGTTCTTGATGAAAGAAAATGTTATGAAAATACACTTTTATACTATTTCTGAACTCAGGGTAGGAAGCCACTGATTAACAAAATATTCAAAATAGGACAGACTTGGGATATATCTAATCACTACAATATATAGTTGAAGCAAAATTTCAGCTTTACAGATTTTCCATTTGAAAATTAAAGTAGTTAAAACACATGTCCAGTAATAGAAAATAATATTTTGATAAAGCAGATAGCTTGAAGACATCAGGATATAAAGGTGCGTGGGCATTGGCATCCATGGGCATGCCAGCGATCTGTTAAGTTGTATTCACGAGAATCTCTCAGTTACAATCTAACAGCTCACTGGCACAATGTCGTTGACAAAGCATTGATGCGCGACACAATCAAGAGGGAGAATTAGGCAAAGAATTTTTCACAGGTAAGAAGGAGTGTAACGTGGGCTATGATGAACTTCCACCAGTAGTGTACACCCCAAAACAATAGTGTCAGCGTCTAATAACCTTGGGTTGGAATACCAGATACATTTGCGACTACCAGGTGGATATTACCCCTTTTAGAACGACGGGGTTGCGGCCTTAAGAGGGACCGTGGCAAATGGGAACAACATGCACATTAGATCCTGAATAATGCAAAAGGAAAAGATTAGTCAAGGGGGGAAGCCGCGACCACAGCCAATATTTTCTTTCCATTGACAGCAGGTAGCACATTTCTTAGCAGGACCTCTAAATCTACAGTGAGAGTAGCACAGCATAGCTCTTGAGAGTGTTAGATGGGGTAAGGGTGTATGTGGCATATATGTGTGATGGGCAGCTTTATTGTAGCCTGCCTTTTCGTAAAGTTGGTGTTGATGTCTTACAGTAATCACTTCAGCTTCAGTCGGCATTATATGGTTGTTACTTTCATTTAACAACATATATATTTATAGGCATTAAAGGGTCACATAAACATGACAATATCCTCTGTACATTCGACCACTTTTGTCAATAAGATTAACAATGCCATAAAAATTAACAATATAAAAATAATAATGAAAATAGAGTTTAAGAAACCAAAAAAGTCTTCACAAACTTCAAGTAAAATGATTAAGTAAAGAATCAGATGAGCAAAGGCCTTAGATATATTATAATTTTTTATATGTTGTCTACATAAACAAGGAACGTTGAGATAGTTGCAATGCTTATAATATAGTATGAATGAAGATGCATTTACCAAGATAGAAAAACTGAAGCAAAAAGTTATGATTAGCAATGTGAAGGTAATGATCATATGGTATCTGTATCTGTATCTGTATTAGCTTAGAGAAATTGTGACTCACAACCAATATCTTGTGTGAAAGAGAGACAAAGTATGATATCTAAGAAGCATTACGAAAGTTGGACTGCCTATAGCATTCTGAAAGGTGGTCCAGAAACTCGAAAAGCCATTCATGATAATGGTGATGAAGTTATAACTGGAAACGTATGAACTACGTGCTTCTATTTTCGGAGACTTGGTTATATTGAGAAGGAAATTATGTTGAAGGAGAATAGAAAAAAAGTCTGCAAAATGTGTATAAACTTTTAAATAGAAGAAAATCCATTATAGGTTGAAATCAGGATGTTACTAGATAAGAATGTTGAATTGGAAAGAATGGCATTAAACTGGGATCATAGTTATAAATGCTAACGTTTAAATTCTGTCCATAGATATTATGATAATATTATCAATTGGCTATGGTCCTCATTGCCTTGGGTTTAAATTTTTTTTAATAATAAACAAAATTATTATCGTAAACTTTAACGCCCTATATTTGTTTTGTTAAGTGTTTCATTGAACTTTCATCAAAATTGAGAGAGTAGGTCTTTTAATAATTCTACCATCAGAGCGATTCACTATACTAGATTAAGAAAACTGAACAGTACATGGTGTTATTGCTTAGAGCTCCTAATCGTCATCCTACTGTTAGTTATTATTATTATTATTATTATTATTATTATTATTATTATTATTATTATTATTATTATTATTATTATTATCATTATTATAGTTATTATTATTATTATTATTATTATTATTATTATTATTATTATTATTATTATCATTATTATTATCATTATTATTATTGTTATTATTTATGACTGAAACTGATATCTCTATTTTTTGCTTCCAAAATAAAAAAAAAATCTACATATAGGAAATTACAAGTATCTTGAGTTTAAACTTTAAACAACTGTAATACATTACTCCTGATCAATAATTTGATGGAGATCTATTTGTATTGAGATTTGATAATAATGACTTCAACGATAATAACATTGATAATAAAAATCAAACTCTACAACAACAATAATAATAATAATAATAATGATAATAATAATAATAATAATAATAATAATAATAATAATAATAATAATAATAATAATAATCATCATCATCATCATCTTCATCATCATAATAATATTAATAACAATAATAAAAACAATAATAATAATAATAATAATAATAATAATAATAACAACAACAACAACCTCCATCTGGAAAATGACAAAATTTCTTAGCATAACATTATCTACAAATAAATTTTTGAAATTTTATGTATCAATTTTCTAAACAACAGACAAAAAATTCCTTCGAATTTTACCTCGTAATTTGGTATTTCAATATTCTTAAAATTTAGTCCCAAAAATCCTCAGGCAACGAATACCTCTCCATTTTAAACTGGAATGAGGATTTTTTTTCTTTTTTTTTTTTTAGATGGTTCGCTTCTATATAATAGTTTACTTAAAAGCAAAAACTTCATGAGCATTAAACATTGAGATTTTTTTAACAGGAAGCTTTTAAACCTCATCTTAGTGACAATGGCTGCTGGTGAAATAACATCTTATTTAGCTCAGCGAATTCCTGAAGGGAGAATAAATACCACAATAAACGTCAGGTTATTTTCCCTAGTGAAGAACGCCTCCATCCAAACAACCCGGGTCCCTCCATTCCACCTGCACTGAATGTCTCCGCCGTCCATTAAGATTCGGCCATAACGACATAGTAAAAGTTTTACATTCATCCTCTCCTCACATTTTACCTTCGAGTCTTTCTTTTCGTTTTGGGACACTTCATCCGGTAATTGCAATTCCGGTCACGTCTTCTCTCTCTCTCTCTCTCTCTCTCTCTCTCTCTCTCTCTCTCTCTCTCTCTCTCTCTCTCTCTCTCTCTCTCCTTAGAGCTACATGCCTTGGCGCACAATCTCCCACTATATGGCAAATGATGCGCTTCGGACGTGATCTGTGGAAGATTTCATCTTAAAACTGGAATGTTAGAAGGAGAGTTTCCATAGAGATTCCGGGTGGAA
>NC_090725.1:44640602-44645602 GCF_036898095.1 Palaemon carinicauda | reverse complement strand
GCTGGCAGGTATTATACTACTGCGCTGGCCCTTTCCCTTAGATCTCCCTTAGGCTAAGACAGAGTTCTTGGCTGCGGGTGATCTGTCACTAAAGCAAGGTTGGCAGGACCCTCTTGTCCCTTCCCCCTCTATCTCCGTAATGGCCTAGCCATTACTGTACTGTACCTTGCCGGCCGGCAGAGCTGGCCGGCAGGGGTATTACTGTACCATATGTCATTCTACTTCTGGACCTAGTATAGGTTGGGATATGGATTGACTAAGCCCATTGCCGGCCGGCAGAGACGCTGGACGGCAAGGGTCTTATGTTTTCGAGTGCTGCCCGGACCTCTCTTGGTCCCTCATCCATGCCTGCCGGCAGAGCCGGACGGCATTGGTCAAGGAAGCCTGAATTAAGTTTCTCCCCTTCCTTATATGCACTCTTTCGGTTGCCGGGCTTGGGGGGTTGTGTACACTCTTATCCCGGCATCCATTCTATTTTCTTCTAGTGCTGTACCTGTCCCGGCAGCCGGCCTATGAGGCCGGCTGCCGGCCTATAGGCCGGCAGCCGGGCAGGGGTAGTCTTCTGGTTCTTTTGCTGCCGGCTGGCATCGGTCTTGTACCTTTGCCGGCCGGCTTATGTCAGTCCTTGTCTGCCGGTCACCAAGAGTGTGGCCGGCAGCTGGGTACTACCTTGTGTAGTTGCTGGCCGGCAATCATTGCCGGCCAACACTGGCTGTTGCTGGCCGGCAGCTGCTGCCGCCGGCACAGGCATTTGAACCAGAGGGCTGCCGCCCTATAGCTGTTAAGTAGTATACTTTAAAGCTAATTGTGGTGTGTGCCGGCCGGCAAAGGCAGGCCGGCACACATCCTCCTATACTGTACTAGTATTCTTCTGTATAGCATATACAGTAAGAAGAAAACTATAGTAAAAGTTTAGGTACAGCACTGTATCTTCTAATACTATTGTGTTTTCTTACACAGCCCTTTGCTGTTGCCCTCAGACAGGAAGCAGAGTTCTTCCCCGTCTATTATCCAGGATTTTTAAAATCATTGCCTAGGTGTGAGCTCCACCTGTTTCCTCTGGAAACCTTGCATTGGTTACTCTAGTAGAGATAAACCATTTTTGATTTTATTATCCGGAAGGCTGCAACAATGGGTTGTGAGGGAAACACAAGTGTGTGTCTTTCATTTATGAATTGTTATGCTATACTATGCATATCCAGTGATACATAGTTCACTTGATACTCATGGAAATTTCTTCTCTTTACAGGAGGACCCTCCGAAGTGCGGAAATGTTTTCTGCAATGTCCGCAGCAAGAACCTCTGCGGACATGAGTGTTGTAGGAGACACGCAGCATGCGCTGTCTCCAAGGATGATCTCCAGTATTGGGACCCTCAGGTATGTACTGTATGCACTAACCTGATTACTGAGGCTTTTGATTCCCCTAGAACGGCGGAATCAAGGGATATAGCTAGGGAAAAGCTTCGTACTTGGGTAAGGGGCTTCAAGAAGAACACCTCTGGCCCTTATCTTCCAAGTGAGAAGATGAGGGCGTATCTTTTTCCCCAGGCATCAGCTGAGGCAGTGATTCCCCAGCCTCAAGAGGAGATCCTTCAAGATCAAGTCCAGGTTGACGAGGAAGTCGCAGATGCGATGCAAGACATCCAGTTGTGTGACAGGATGTCTGACCTGGACGATCGTTTGGAAGAAGACCTCCTGGCAGAAGGTCAGGATCAAGTTCAAACCCCGGATGTCGTAGAGGATGAGGTCGACGAGGTGTCGGCTACTCCGGTTCAGATGCCGGAGCCTATCCCCTCAACATCGGCTGGCCTCCCAGTAGAACTGGGACAGGCCCTCTCTTCGATTGTTGGAATGATCCAACAAATGCAGAAGGAGAATCAGGAGAAGGCGGCTGCAATGGAACTGCGTATGCAGTCCCTGGCAGAATCACATGGGCCCCGGAAAAGGCTCAATGTGAAAGACCTTCCCATATGCTCAGATGCTAACCCATGGAGGTATGCTGAGCACATGCCGATGACGACTGGAAAGATCGTCATTTCGGATAAGCTGGGTTCAGTTCCCCTAGAGGAGGTAGAATTCTGGCCCAGCAAGGCATCATATCCGGACTGCTATGTCCGGCTGAGAAAAGAACCAGCTTCAAGGGAGGAGACAGAGCCGAAGGAGGTCATTATTATGGACCACGCTAAGGCTCAAGCCCTACTTTCATCCTCGATGAAAGAGAGGGGCTTCTCGAATTCGAAGGTAGCTGCATTGAGCAAGAAGCTCCCTTCGTTTGTGTCCTCTCCTGATAGAGCCTTCCCCTTTTTACAGAAAGGGTTAGCGGCTGTCCTAAAGGCAGTCGAGGCCGGCAAGCCTTGCCCCTCCCTGGAGGAGTGTAAACCCTTGTCGCTGGCTCTACCTATGGACCACAAAGACTGGAAGGATGTCCATCTAACATTCTCAGTGGGAAAGTTGGAGGCTGATATTGCCGGACGGCAATTCGGCGAGGACCTCCCCAAGCTGTCCGAATCTCTTTTACGAAGAGAGTTCGAGACAAAAGAAAGACTGGCTGCCTCAATGTCTCATCAGACTACTCTCGAGACGATGGCAAGTGACCCCAAGGTCCATGAAATGTTCATGGTAGTGGCTAAGTCTCACTTAGCCACAGTGACGAAGGACCTTTATAACTTCGTCAAGGCAAGGAGAGCTTGCAGGGAGTTCGTGTTCACCGGGGCTTCGGTGAGACACGAGCCAAGGAAGTTAATCTCCTCCAACATTTGGGGAAAAGACCTTTTCCCTACCGATGTGGTCAAAGAGGTTGTTGATAAGGCCGCCGTGGAGAATAGAAATCTTCTCCAGAAGTGGGGCCTGGCTATCAAAAGAAAATCTTCCCCGGATGAGGGTCCTCAACCAAAGAGGAAGAATATGAAGACTAGGCTACCATCTCGGCCAGCCAAGCCTTATAGACAGCAACAGCAACTGCAATCGCCTTTGCCTCCAGTGCCCCAGATGGTGGCACAAACCCCGACTGCCTTTCAGTGGGTACCCCAGGCGGTCCCAGGTCAGTCAACCACATTCGCCCCAACGTTCGAAGGACAGTCTTCTTCCTTTCGTGCAAAACCTAGAGGAGCAGCCAGAGGCTCGTCTAGGCGCCCCTCAAGGGGAAGGGGATTCAGAGGTGGTCGTGGTCAGGGAAGCAAGACCTCAGGACGGCAGTCCAAGTGAAATGATACCGGTAGGAGGGAGACTGATGAAATTTTGGGATCGCTGGACCTTCGATCCCTGGGCCCAAAGCCTACTCAAGAATGGACTGGGTTGGAGCTGGTACAGCACTCCACCCCCATGCCTTCGGTTTTTCCAACACTCCACCCCCATTTTGGAGGAGTACGTTCAAGAACTGTTGGAGAAAAATGTGATCCGAAAGGTGAAGTCCATCAAATTCCAAGGGAGGCTGTTTTGTGTTCCCAAGAAAGACTCGGAAAAGCTCAGAGTCATTCTGGACTTGTCACCACTCAACAAGTTCATAGTGAATTGCAAATTCAAGATGCTAACACTGCAACACATAAGGACCTTACTGCCCAAGAGGGCATACTCAGTCTCTATAGACTTGTCAGACGCCTATTGGCACATTCCAATCAGCCGTCGACTCTCCCCCTACCTAGGGTTCAGGCTACAACGAAAACTGTACGCCTTCAGAGCCATGCCATTCGGGCTAAACATAGCCCCAAGGATTTTCACGAAGCTTGCGAGCGCAGCTCTCAAACAATTACGCCTAAAGGGAATTCAGGTAGTAGCCTACCTGGACGACTGGCTGGTGTGGGCAGCATCCGAGACCGAATGCTTGCAAGCTTCCAGTCAGGTGATCCAGTTCCTAGAGTACCTAGGCTTCAAGATCAACAAGAAAAAGTCTCGACTTTCTCCATCCCAAAAGTTCCAGTGGCTGGGAATCCACTGGGACCTTTTGTCACACAGTTTCTCCATCCCAATGAAGAAAAGGAAGGAGATAGCGGGCTCTGTCAAGAGACTTCTAGATTCCGAAAGGATATCAAGACGCGAACAGGAGAGGGTACTAGGCTCTCTCCAGTTTGCTTCAGTGACAGACCCAGTGCTAAGAGCACAGCTAAAGGATGCAACCGGAGTTTGGAGAAGGTATGCATCAAACGCGCGAAGAGACCTGAGAAGACCAGTGCCGCCTCGGCTACGTACTCTTCTCAGACCTTGGTCCCAAGCCAGACATCTAAAGAAGTCTGTTCTTCTTCAGCCACCTCCCCCGTCGTTGACGATTCACTCAGACGCCTCAAAGGAGGGATGGGGAGGTCACTCTCATCGGAAAAAAGTCCAGGGGACTTGGTCCAAGCTATTCAGGACCTTTCATATAAACTTTCTAGAAGCTATGGCAGTGCTCCTTACCTTAAAGAAAGTCTCCCCGCGTCACTCGATCCACATAAGATTGGTGACAGACAGCGAGGTGGTTGTGAGATGCTTGAATCGACAAGGGTGGAGGTCACCACCTCTCAACCAAGTGATGTTAGCCATTTTCCGATTGGCGGAAAAGAAGAAGTGGTACCTGTCGGCAGTTCACCTTCAAGGAGTCCGCAATGTGACAGCGGACGCTCTATCCAGGTTCACACCGATAGAGTCGGAATGGTCCTTAGACGCAGGATCATTTTCCTTCATTCTGAATCAAGTCCCAGAACTGCAAATAGACCTCTTTGCGACGAAAGACAACAAGAAGTTGCCCCTGTACGTGTCCCCGTACGAGGACCCCTTAGCGGAAGCAGTGGACGCAATGTCCCTCGACTGGAACAGATGGTCCAGGATTTATCTGTTCCCTCCTCACAACCTTCTGTTGAGGGTCCTCAACAAACTGAGATCCTTCAAGGGGGTAGCGGCAATAGTGGCCCACAAGTGGGCGAACAGCATGTGGTTCCCCTTGGCGTTGGAACTACAGATGAAGTTCGTGCCGCTACCACATCCAGTTCTGACCCAGCGAGTCCAGAAGTCGACTGTCTGCGCTTCA
>NC_090725.1:44630602-44635602 GCF_036898095.1 Palaemon carinicauda | reverse complement strand
TATATATATATATATATATATATATATATATATATGTGTGTGTGTGTGTGTGTGTGTGTGTGTGTGTGTGTTTGTATATTTGATTCCGTGTGTGTATATATAATTGTATAAAGATAGATAGAAAGAGAGATCAGAAATATCATTGTTATCATTTTTTTTTCTTTGGGTCCGTTCTTTGGGTATTCACAATGGACCAAATCAACCAGCACCAACAGCCATTGTCAGAAAAGTCATCCAGAAACCTTAACTGGGAAGTCTCTGATAAAACGGACCATTGTCGAAATGGAAGAGAAGTATATTAAAGTTTTCTCGGAAAAGTAAAAGTTTCTGCTTTTGGCAGAATTTACTCCGTATCTTCGGTTTCCACAACTATAGAACAATATCTTTGGCTTCATGCAGTTTCTGCTCTCTTTGCTTTGTATATCATCGTCACAAATTCTGAAAATAATTCAAGATCACATGATTATTAATTTTTTGATAATAAAAATAATAGACATCTTGGTATAATGCATTTCTTAAAAAAAAAAACACACACACACAGAAAGTTTCCTTTACTTATAAGCTGTATGCTACTGGAAACACATTCATATTTAATAATATTAATTAGAATAATCTATAATGAAACATTTCTTCATTCAATCAAATTATTTATTGCTCACATAAGAACATTCATAATAGACAAATGAATAATTAGAAAAAAAAATTCACAAAACAAAATAAAAATATTGTGTATTGTTATTTTTGTAGCTTTATGAACATTAAAAAAAATGAAAATAAAGTTCTTATCAATACGTACCTACAGAAAAGGGTTCCATGATATGAATAATATAATTGTAAAGCAGAAAAACACTACAGGAAAGTCAAATATATATCACTTCCTAGATTATCTGATCCTTTTTCTTCTCGTAGATCTAAAGCTTACCATCGGCAAGATTCAAAGAACATGCTAAAAACACCGACCTGAAACAATTACCCTTTGTCTAATGTCTGGCTATATATATATATATATGTATATATATATATATATATATATATATATATATATACATATATATATATATATATATATATATATATATATATATATATATAAATATATATATATATGTATATATATATATATATATATATATATATATTTATATATATATATATATATATATATATATATATATATATATATATATATATATATAAATATATATATATATATATATATATATATATATATGTATATATATATATATATACATATATAAATATATATATATATATATATATATATATATATATATATATATATATATATATAGTTTCGGGACACAATTTCTCTCTAATGCAATTTTCATTGAGAGCAGAAGGGGGATGGGGAGTAATCATACCTTGGTGAGAGGTTTTAGTTAGTAGGAGGGATAGAGTCAGCGTGCTTGCGAGTGTGCGTGTGTGCATATCTATCTAAATATTTAGCAGTGTTTCTTAACGGGTCACTGACACTAATTAGTATATAGTATAATAAACCATAAGTAAATACAAATTGAATGTGAGAGTAATAAGATAAGGGAAGATCATTCTCAAATGCAAATATATAAAAAAACATTGAATGGAAATCATAAGTATACAAAAAAGTAAAGCTCGGATGCTGTTTAGGAAGAGAGTCCTACTTCAACGTTCTTTTTAGGATACGCCCTCTGGCCATGGCACCGTCCGCTCCATTCTCAGGTTAAGAGATATTCCACTCCTCGCATTCTTAAAGCTAAGTGCGTCATCTCTCTACCTCCCCTTTGCAACAGGCACGAATTTTCACTCCCATTTACTCTTTTGTGAAGTACACAAAAGAGATGCAAGAAGAGAATTACCGTAAAATCTAGAATAAAAGGTATTTATATCTTAAGGTCGCTTATTTCAATATTTTTCAGTGTTCACTGTCCAAGGCAGATGGCTTAAAAATGTATGACGCAAATAAAAAGTTACAAGAGAATGAATAAATTCATATTTGTTTTAAGTTACACCTGATGATGATTAAGCACTTTTTAATTAATACTTCCTTTTCCTTCCTGAATATTCATTGCAAATAAATGATTTTAAAAAAATTTCTTTCTAAAAATATAATTAAATAACGAAGAAAATAGAAGAAAACAGTGTTAAATAAATGACATACCTGAAGTTGAATATTCATCAAGTGATTTAATATAGTATGGTGTTCTAAAGTTGCCAACTGATATTCTATATTATTTAAGTATTTTCTAACGGATATAAAGCGAATGAGAGTTATTGTTTTTTTTTTCTTATTGAAGCTGAACAAGTTGAGTAGTATTCAATATGTTAATCTTCCTAATTCTAATAAAACAACTGATGTTCTGAGTCTTATATCAGCCCTAACTTCATTTAATCTATCTTATTTAAGTTGTTTTTGGCTTTAAATATGAGTTTGCGATGGATAAGCTAGTTGAATAAAATTGTCGAAAAAACAAGATAATATAGATTCCGAGTTAACTGTCTTGTTCTTATTTGCCATTTATAATTTGGGAAAATGGGACGTTATATAACTCTCTCGATACAGTAGGGAAATATTTATAAACAATAATATATTTTATGGGAAAAATCATTGATTCTTAGTAAAACTCAGCCACGATTATTTGAGAGAGAGAGAGAGAGAGAGAGAGAGAGAGAGAGAGAGAGAGAGAGAGAGAGAGAGAGAGAGAGAGAGAGAGAGAGAGAGAGAGGATGAAGAAAATTCCGTTTAAAATCAATATTTTTTATAAGTTAATCATTTTTGGTTGCAAGAGATCAAAAATTAAAATTACCATGACTCCTTTTGGAATAATGACTTTAATTGTTTTTTTTTCTTTTTTTTTTCTTTTTTTGTAATTAGTATCAACAGAAGGGTACCCATGTAAAAAGCTTGCTGAAGAAAAAAATCTCAGTTTTATGTTGCTTCGAGGGCAGAAATTAATCCACGTTGGTAGTGCTTTCTCCTTACATTTCTTTTAAAACTTCTATTGCTATTCTGAAAGAAAAGTTTTTGGAGGCGCTTTTTCTTATTTTCACTAAATTAATAAATGATATTTGTAATTAGACAGCACAAGTGGTCAACAAGAACATAAAAGAGCCTGGTAATAAGTTTATATTATAGTATATTATGAAATTATATTTGTCAGTCAGTACACTGGGGTACACCATTCTCTCTTATTTTTTTTTCCTCTCGTTTTGTTAAAATCTTTATAGTTTATATATTAAATATCTATTATAATGTGGTTGTTTTTCTTAAGATATTTAATTTTATCTTGTTTCTTTCCTTACTGGACTATTTTCCCTGTTGGAGCCCCTGGTGTTAGAGCATCTTGCTTTTCCAACTAGGGTTGTAGGTTAGCAAGAAACATCAGCAACAACAACAACAACAACAACAATAATAATAATAATAATAATAATAATAATAATAATAATAATAACATCAACTATTTTCATTTGAATATGTCATTATTACATTTAACACCTAATTATACTTACATTCTTTTCAATAGCATGCTTTCCGCAATAGAGAAAATTGTTTTAGCTGAAATCTGATGAGCGAAATTTATGTTTGTCTTTAGTTATTTTTGTTACCTAGTAATAAAATATTTCTCAGATTTTTTTTTAATATCAGATTTCATTTTGTTTTTATAACAAGAATGTGTAAGTTATAGAAGCTTGAAAAAGGACATTCCAATAATAGTCATTGTTATATTTGTATTTTGGCATGTCAGTAATTATGGAATTTTCCAACTGCAATAACTTTAAAGATTATAGATTTATTCTCTTTGTTTTAAATTTTTTTTTTTAATTTCAAACTCATGCTATCCATATGTAAACTTGGTGGCGTGCCATGAGTTACACTTATCCTCCTCTTCTATAAATGAGTAAAACGAGATATTAGTATCATATACCAGTCAAATGTCAATATTCTTACACATTGCTTGATTTTCATTTTATCTTGTGGTTCCAATGGAAAATGACTGTAATTAGGCTTCCATAATGCCTAGTCAAATCTTTCCCCAGTATTGGACCCAATGTAAGACACTATTTTTTCTCATTTTTGTTTGCTTTGGGTTTTTCTCTTGTAAACACCTAAGCATATTTGAAGTATTTTCTTCATCAATTTCTTTTGCAATTTCCCAGCCATAATTTTCAAATTAGATAACTTAAGCTTACCTGAATTTGTAAATTTCTGACATAATTGCATATGAGCGCTAAAGTATTTTCGTTTCAACAATATTATTTCCAATTATCTTCAATGCAATATTACCCAAATTCTCAACAGAGCTTTGATTCATTGCAAAAGCAAACAAAGACAATTAGAAACTTCTCTTAATAGCACCGGTCAAGCATTGATGGCTATAGAATGCAGGAGAAGCACTCTTGGAGAGACCCTAAGAAAATTCTAGAGCACCCCGACGAAATGACCTTGTCAACAACAGAAGTCATTATGCCAATAATTCTTCAAACATTGAAAAAATATTTCCTAATATATTCGAGCATACTGGATGCATTTCGAACCTGCCAAACGAGTTACCACGCGGTCCACCTAGTGTCGGGCTAGTGAAACAGTAATTTTGAACTACAATGGTTACCCTCTTGACAATTCATGGTTATCTATTGATGCACTGGCAAACTATGTCCTTACCTGTTTCACATGAGAGAAGCTACTTTAAACCTAGGACCACATGGTCCATTCAGATTATCACACTATACTACTAAGGGATTTGGAAATGGCCGTGTCTTGAGTTAAAGTGTACGGTGAATTTTTGTTCCCTTACTTTAATATTTTTCTGTTCCTTATTGGTGTTAATTGATTTATTTTTCAGTTGATGTCATCTAGCTTTACCATATTTATTCATATCTCTATTTTTATTAACCATTTTTAGTGTTTGAATCATAAAATCCTTAATCTCTCTTTCCTATTTTTTTTTTAAATAGATGAAATTTATCTCAACCATCAATAAAATCAACATATATTACAAAGG
>NC_090725.1:44613102-44618102 GCF_036898095.1 Palaemon carinicauda | reverse complement strand
ATCATTAACCAGTTTAACACAAATTATTTCAGCCTTTGAAGGTCATCATCATCATTATCATCATTTTATTTTATCTTCACAGCCGCACTACATTGGATGGTCTCCTGCCTTCAAAGAACTTGACCCTATTTATTAAATTATTATAGGTGAACTATGCTCGCCAGGTTTCCAATAGGTTTCAGGGACCACCCCTGATACTCACATGATATTATTTACTACTTTCACCTAAGCTTTCCATAGTTTTCTAAGTATCATTTCAAGTTTTGATATCTGTCTTTTCTCTTCTTTTGTTCTCAACTCCCGTATCCTATGCCACTTCAATCAGATATTTCTTGGACTCCTTATTTATCAGGACAAGGTCTTATCTTTGATCTTGTATCGCATGAGAGCTTTTTTATATCCCATTCCGAGTTTAAATGGATTTTTTATATTTTTAACACCTTTTTGAAAACATGATTAGTCATATCCCTTGCAGATCTTTCACTAAAAGTCCCTAGCGACAGAATCATGCGTATTCTTGTTTTAATTTCCAGAAGCTGTGAGCATTAACTAATTATTTGTTTTGTGGTATTCCTTCTCTTTTTTCTAACCGTATTTAGACGATGTTGATATTTGGATATCTTTTATAAGAAGTAATTATTAAAAATATATAGACCCTAGGAATGCCTAAGCAACAGAAGAGACCCGGCCTATTCCTTTGATAGAGCCAAAGATCGCCTGCCTTATATCTACAGTACACATAATGATTTGTCTTGTGTTGCATTCAACATGAGTTTCGTTTCGTTCTTTAACTACCATCTCCAAATACATCCACTGTTTGTTTCTGACACTAACTATGCGATTGTTTCTTTATATCCAGTTCCTTGCGTTTGGCTTACAGTCCTTATAGACAACCAGCCACAAGGAAAAAAAAGGTTGCTAAGAAAAAAAAAATTGATGGTATTTTTGTTGGGAGACAACCATGATATAGTTGCTCCATATACAGTAAGTAACTCCTTATCGCATAGTTCGTTGGCCAGTCAGTATTTTTTTTTTTTTTTTTAAATATGGGCGACATTAGTCTATAGATTTTATTTTCTAACAAAATATCTATATAATTATCATTTTGTCTATGCATGAACTATTTCGGCAGTTGCAAACCACTAATCAGTAGAAATGAAAAATGTGAATTGCAAGTACATATCAAGATAAGTAGATAAGGTCTAAGTCTTAGAATGTATACCATTTGAATTAGTTTTGGTAATATGCGTGTTTAAGAGGTCCTCCGACACTTATGAATGGTAATAAAAGTTGTAATGATAATATGGACCAATTTAGATTAATCGACTCTTCACCTACCTTCTTCACTTGCATCTCGAATTCTAATGGAGACAAAATACTGTTATACTCTGCAACATCATTTAAATACGTTTTCATCTAAAAATTACTACAATTAATATCACACATTCTTGGAACTTCGCATTATTCCATATAAAAATAATGTTTAACTTAGCGAAATTAAGAATAATCACATAATTTGTACAATAAGGATCAATGATATTCTAACTAGGGATACAGTAACTTCTATCTTGGTACAGCTTCTCAAAATAGAAGGGGCTGAGACATCTCATCCTCTGCAACACAGAAGAGGAATTAGAATAAACTTTTTTTTTTTTCCTTCTTGTAAATCATATTTTGATATATCTTCATGCAAGCATCGATGAAACCCAAAATGATAAATAAAGCAATGGCCAAGAAGTAAAAATCGTTTAATAAGATCACACTGTTTCTTGTTAGTACGATCTTGAAACCACATGAAAATTAAATTTTGTGAATGAATTAATATTACAGTGAAACTTTTATATACAGATTTAAGTTTATTATTTAAACAATTAAATATTTCAGATCATTGGACCTTCGAATGCAAACCACATCAGATATGAGTATGACCTATTAATATGCTGATGGCAAGGGATATTTCATGTTATTTTCTTATCATTACTATTAGACTAAGTATGGTAGATTGATTCTCATTTTGTATGTGTGTGTGTGCTTCTGTGGTAGGTGAGTGAGAAAAATTCTTATGAGATCATCATTTCCAATAGAAATTATTTATTGACCAATTGAGTGTCTATATCAATCTATGAAAAAAAAAAAGATGAAACATTACATTTCTACAAATCGTTGCAAAGACCAATTTCTTCTTCGATTCTGTTATGTCATAGACCAAAATATTTACTGCAATTGTGCCTTTTTAAATGTGTCCCTTAAACACAAACAAATATATTACAAATGTAACTAACTTGAGTAAAAAAATAAATTTATCACACTTATTGTGATAGGAATGTAACCTTATTTTTTTTATTTACAGAACACCCATATTCTAAGTAATAGATTGAGCATTAGGAAACAGATATTATCTTATTTCTTTTTAAATATATTGGAAGCTTTTAGTATTGAATCAATATCATAATTTTGGAACAATCATAAAATGTATTCTTATTACATTTGATTTTTATTTTCACCCATGTCGCTGTATATTACGAAAAAAAAAACACGCTCGTTACAATTTGTATGACGACTGCACCATTTTAGAAAATATCTTATTAAAAATCTTTTGAATAGTTTTACCATAGCATTCGAATATCATAGAGGAATTGTCTCTATTTGCATAACAAAGCAAATTAGGAATTACACCTATCTCTCTCTCTCTCTCTCTCTCTCTCTCTCTCTCTCTCTCTCTCTCTCTCTCTCTCTCTCTCTCTCTCTCTCTCTCTCTCTCCAGACTATAATAGCTCGAAAATATATTCATGGAAATAAACTAAATCCTTCCTGAAGGGAAAGGATAATCTGGCGGATAAACAAAGGATAAGTAGAAAAAGAAGGAAACATTCATGTAGGGTATAAATTCTATTTGTTTTTCTTTAGGCTCTAAAAGAACATAAATAGGGAGAGATAAGTACGAGAAAAGGAGGACACGAAAACAGAAACACTCTAATAACATAGCTGTTAACTACATCTCTTATTATTATTTTTGTTACTAGGTAAGCTAAAACCCTAGTTGCTAGAATGTTGATGGCTCTAACGGGAAAAAAATAACCCAGTGATGAAAGGAAATAAGAAAATATATAAACTACAATATCAGTAATGAATGATTTATATACAACATCCTAAGATAGATAAGCAAAATGAATGAATCTTTTATATATAAATTATAAGGAGAGTCTTTTGTCAACTGGTTTAACATAAAATCCTTCGCTGACAATTTATTCTTCTGAAGTTCAACGATTATAGGAGTTATGATAGATAGACCAGCTTCACCAAGCGCATTGATCTTCACATATCTTTACCAATAACAAGGGAATAGCATTATTATATTACTAATCTAACAGTTTCCTTGCCATTTTCTATGATGCACAGGCTGACATAGGTATTACTATAGATTAGATATGAAATATCTGTTTTAATGTTATTACTGTTTTAAAATATTTCATTCTAATTGGTCTATACTTATCATATCCTTTTTTTTTCCTTTCCTACAGGGCCAAATTTTCCTAAGTGGAACCGTTGTACTTGTAGCATCTTGCTTTTCCAACTACGGTTGTGGCTTACCTAATATAATAATAATAATATTAATAATAATAATAATAATAACTGATCGAAGATTTATAACCCTACAAGAGTTCATTTAATTTCCACATAAAAAAATATGAACCTTAAATAAAAGATAAATAATAAAATATGACTCGGGGACACAAAATCCAAATAAAGTCTATATGAAACCTTTTTCTTCATAACCAAGGTCTAAATAGATCCTCGCCATATCAGAACTAACGTGTATCATGTACTGAACAGTGGAGGATTGAGCAGTAAGAGACTTCCTCTGAGAAATGAGAGAGAGGGAAGAAAAGTGGAAGGGTGCCGTGACCTGAATCGCAAATAATGGATGAACTGTCTCCAAACAAAAAAGGATTCAAGGGCAAGATGTAGAATGATGAATGTAAGGATTCTTCTATATAGTTATACTAGAGAATTAATGAAATGGAGCTGATTTGAAGGGAGCGTTCCTCAATGGGGAAAATAACCCAACGTTTATGGTGGTATTTAGCTGCCCTGTCGGAACTCCACTAGGTTATATTATGTGTTATGCGATAGTAACCACTACCCAAAAGAATGAGTCTTAAAAGCATCAATTTTAGAAAAATAAATAAAGGAAAGAATATTTTTCTGTATATATATATATATATATATATATATATATATATATATTTATAAATGTGTATATATATATATATATATATATATATATATATATATATATATATATATGAATATATATATATATAATATATATATATATATATATATATATACATATACATATATATATATATATATATATATATATATATATATATATATATATATATATATATTTATATATATATATATATATATATATATATATATATATATATATATATATATATATATATTTATATATATATATATATATATATATATATATATATATATATATATATAAATGTGTGTGTGTGTGAAATTAAACAATGACATTCGCGATTTTCTTTTCTTGAAATACACGACAAATAGTATCTAATATCATATTGGCTCTACTAGGGATAAAAAAAACAATGTGACTTTAATTTTTTGACGAGAGCTTCTGGTTGGCCAATTGAGAACTAAGGTGACACTCGACCCATAATACGTTTGTGGCCTGTTTTTCAATTATTTTTTTTTTTCATTTTTTTGTTAATATTTTTAACACAACAAAATTCGTATTCCTTAATGTTTAAAACTTTATTTGAGAAAAAAGAAATATGCTAATGTAATTTATCAGAAATCTTTCCTAAAACAATTAAAATAACTAATACTTTCTTAAAAACACTGTAAAATTCTATTTCCAAACACATTCGATAAAATTGTGTAAATAGATGCAAAAAACTATGCTACCTGAAAAGCGATACTTGTTAACTCGTTTCTTCGGCTCCAGTTATTCT
>NC_090725.1:44599450-44612602 GCF_036898095.1 Palaemon carinicauda | reverse complement strand
AATTGATTTCTTGTAATTACTATCATTTGAAGAGAATGCTGGAAATAATCCCTTTAAGAAAATTTGCTTTTATTTTCGTAATTTACCCAAAGGTAAAAGAATATCATAACTAATAAAGATATGTTTACCCAATTAGAAAGAGTTTCTTAACAAACATAACTTAATCCCTTCCCTTAAATACTAGTCAATTACTTTTCATCAAACTCTAGAGGTTAATCATGTTGATAGATTCAACATCAAATCAATCATATGTAACAGAGAAACAACAATTCAGCTAAATGGCCAAGAAAGGGGTTTAAGAATGACAAAGAAAGGGAGACGAAATAAATTGGATCAACAGTCTCTTTGCTGAGGATGGGGTCAAGAGGGTGAGAAGTCACCACAAGAATTCCAATGAAGATCAGTGGATGTAAGGGCCAGGGGAGGGGAGAGAGAGAGAGAGAGAGAGAGAGAGAGAGAGAGAGAGAGAGAGAGAGAGAGATATTCTAATCAACTTCAGGAAAAACATGATGCTATGAAAGCTAATCTAAGAGAGAGAGAGAGAGAGAGAGAGAGAGAGAGAGAGAGAGGAGAGAGAGAGAGAGAGAGAGAGAGAAAGATTCTAGTTAACTTCAGGAAAAAACATGATGCTAATGAAAGCTAATCTAAAAGAGAGAGAGAGAGAGAGAGAGAGAGAGAGAGAGAGAGAGAGAGAGAGAGAGAGAGAGAGAGAGAGATTCTAATTAACTTCAGGAAAAATATGATGCTATGAAAGCAAATCTAAAAGAGAGAGAGAGAGAGAGAGAGAAGAGGAGAGAGAGAGAGAGAGAGAGAGAGGAGAGAGATATTCTAATTGACTTCAGGAAAAAAACATAATGCTATGAAAACTCATTTAATATATATATATATATATATATATATATATATATATATATATATATATATATATATATATATATATATGTATGTATATATATATACATAACATATATATATATATAAATATATATATATATATATATATATATATATATATATATATATATATATATAGATAGATATATATATATATTTAATATATATATATATATATATATTTATATATATATATATATATATATATATATATATAGATAGATATATATATATATATATAATATAATATATTCATATATATATATATATATATATATATATATATATATATATACAGAGAGAGAGAGAGAGAGAGAGAGCGCGCGCTCGCGAGCTCGAGAGAGAGAGTACCAACGAAAAAGCCCTAGACTGTATGCTTTTTCATGACACTGATTAGAAAGACATACATGTACATGAAAGAAAGCAAGGTGTCTATTAACACATTAGAAGATAAGAAAATTAGTCCAAATCATCAATAAATTGAACAAATGATAGAGAGGGAGCGTAGACGACCCTGTCTTGAATTATTTTTTACTGATAGAAGGGGAGACAGGGAGAGAAATAGAAATAAACTCAATTGCACTTATTAACTGTTCTCATAAAATATGTAAGTCATTACTTTTGATCAAATGCCAAAACGTCTGATATATATTTTTTTTTCTAAAGGCATTAGCTTTTGTATATTATTGTTGTTACCTTTAATATAAAGTTTGTTTTATTCAAAAAGGTTTATATTATTTCACTCTATAAGCATTCATAAAATATAACATTTTGTTTTAACATTTTAATAGAAATATAAATTAACAATTTACCCCAAACACACACAAGCTAACAAAAAAGAAAAGGAAACACAACAGCAAATGAACCTAGTGATATCTAAGAAACAGGATATTCATATGCATTTAATAAAATTTTAACCAACCCTAAAATATCTCTTAATTTTTTCTCAGTTGGGTGGGAGTCAATAGATATTCTCAATATTTTCAAATAAAAATCTAGTTCTAAAGGAGTAATTTTGATACTGTGATTTTAGATTTTTATTCAGATCTATTTTTTAATCAGGTAAGGTGTCCAATTAAGCTGTCTTAAGAGAAGAGATAAGGATGTGCATAGGACTAGATGAAAACAAAATATCTATATGACTGTATAAAAGACTAGTTAAACTTGTCGGTTGTCCCAACCTTATTTCGTATTGATAATCAATGAAATAAATTTCTCAAGAAGATAAAAACATTGCTGTTATTTATTTCAAAATCCTCAGTAATGTAGCTTGTTCAGTTATTACTGATTAACCAAAATAATCTATCAGGAGAAATAACCCATAATTGTATAATGATCCACATAGAAATCATCTAAAACGTATTTTGGAAACCAATAAATATTCGGTGTCAAACTATTAATCATTAACATGCCGCCTATGTCCTATGGGTAACCATTGAGTGAAAACACTTGTGTGTCAATTCTCGAGAGGAGAGAGAGAGAGAGAGAGAGAGAGAGAGAGAGGCAGAGAGAGAGGAGAGAGAGAAAGAGAGAGAAGAGAGAGAGAGAGAGAGAGAGAGAGAGAGAGAGAGAGAGAGAGAGAGACGAGTAGAGAGAATGACTGTCACTTCAGAAAAAGTACCCAGAAACTTACCATTAAAAAGACCGCTTTTTTCCCAGCTTAGGGCTCCTTTGTAAATTTTGCTAAGACAGTATGGTTTACAGTGGAAAGCATTAATGAGACATTCATTGTCTTAGAGCATTGCACGCATTAACAAAACTCTTGGTAGATAAGATTTCAAATATTTCAGCCTAAGTACAATTCGGTACGATGAAGTACGGAATAGAGAGGGCTTAGAAAGCTAGTAACAAAACTCTCTTAATAATTAGAGTTCAATTACTTAACCTAAGTCATCTTAGCGAGGAAGTACAAAATAGAAGAGCTTAGAAAGCTATAAACAAAACTCTTTGTTAATAATTAGAGTTCAAATACTTGAACCTAAATACAATCTGACGATGAAGCACAAAATGAATATGACTTAGAAAGTTATGAAACATACTTTCTCTTCCAGATGATATGGAAGGGGATGGATTGGTCTTCAGAAAGAGGCTCCAGTTTTATTTTTATTTTAAACGGGCCCTCTAACAACAATGGATGCCAAAAACTTTCTACCCACCTATATTCATAATGAGAATGTCAAGAAGCCTTTCTTCACTGGCATCCTAACTTTTTATCCTTATTAGGACATGTGACAAAAATATATATTTCATTCTAAACAGACCCATAAACAGGTCTTACAGACTAGTTTCCTCAATGTTATTGTCTAACTAGCCAAAATAAAACTGGTGAAAAGATATTGTTCTTGTTATAATCCTCTTTATTGATATTCAGTCTTTGAGTACTATGGGTGAAATATAATACTTATATACTTTGCAATTACTTTTAATATTACTTACTTCAGTAGTGTTACAAAATATTTGATCAGGTATCGTAATTTCTTAGTACAATTTATGATTTAAATCGTGACACTAATAGATAAATCAAAAGGTTCTTTCTGATTTAATGCACACTGCTAGTCACCGTCAGGATTGGAATCCTTTTCCCAATCTTGATTTATTACATAGGTTACGTAGGTTTTAGACAACAATGATATCACCACCATTAGATGAAATCATTTTGGTAAAACACTGCACAATACAGCCCACACAATATGTCCTTTATAATAGGTTTATCACATAGTAAGTATCTAATACATTAAATTAATTCTATTCAACTGCTCTGAAATAGATCTAAGGTGCATTTCTCGAAACAGCTGCTTCTTCAATATATACTATAACGATTTAGGCTCTAAACGGCTAAACGTTCGTGAAAAATAAACCTTGAAAAATGCTGGTCTTTCAAATATCGTTTAATGTAGATCCCCAATAACATTCCTGCCAAAAATTCTCGGACAGAAGCCATCAATCTTCATCTCCCTTCTGGTAGCTTCAATGAAAGCGAATTTGTCAGATTTTCATTGCATCATTCGTCAGAACAAATATTGATAAATGACTGGAAATGTATTATTACCCATCCTTTTCAGACAATCGAGAGTTGGAAGACAGAAAGTCAATTGCCAGGTTATCACTGTATATTATCCCTTTGTTATGTTTTTCTACGTGAAGGAAATTGGTAAAAAATCCTAACCAACCTCATATTGTTTTTTTTTTTTTTTTTTTTTTTTTTTTTTTTTTTTTTTTTTTTTTTTTTTTTTTTTTTTTTTTAAGTACCTTGCCTGACTCTGAAGGAAACATAGATAAAACATTAGATGATACTTTTCTTCCGTAGTAAATGTCTCCATCACAATAACCTAAGTCTAGCCAGTCCACCGGCAATGAAGGTTTTCATAACAATTTAGGAATTACCATGAAGACATTTCGTCTTTAGAGATTTTAGTCAGAAATTGAGATTAAAATTTACTCTCTCTCTCTCTCTCTCTCTCTCTCTCTCTCTCTCTCCTCTCTCTCTCTCTCTCTCTCCTCTCTCTCTCTCTCTCTCTCTCTCTCTCATCATTAAGCAATCAAGAAAATATACCGTTTCAAAGTTTTTTTTTTATAGGAACATATTTTATTTTAGACTCTTAATCATGTTCAGATATTGCCTGATGGATTTGGGATATCTTTTTTAAATATTAGCCAGGTAATTATTTCCATAGAATATTAAAATATCAAAGAAAAATAAACCTGAAAAAAAATGTATCTTCATTTTATATTATTTCCTCAGTACCCGCCTACTTAAATCAATTCGACTATCAGTATTTCCTTCCTTCTCCATTTATCTCTCTATCACACGTTACGACCGAACTTACCCTTAAGGATGTTTATTACAGTTTTAGATTTATACCACCACTTTACGCTCCTATATAAACATTTGGGCAACAAATTTTATACAATAAACTATTTGTAGACACTGTAATACCGATAGATTAAAGCACATGCGTGTACGCGTGGCTGAATATATGTGTAAGTGTGTGTGTATATGCGAGAGAGAAAGAGAGAGAGAGAGAGAGAGAGAGAGAGAGAGAGAGAGAGAGAGAGAGAGAGAGAGAGAGAGAGCTAAGACTCATTTCATTTTTTTATAATGAAAGGCTCAATCCCTACTACTTTTCTCTTTCATTCACATATGATTTTCTTTTTCTTATGAACAGGTTTATGTTGTAATGAGTTCTGTAATAATGTAGAATACATACAGCAATATATATATATATATATATATATATATATATATATATATATATATATATATATATATATGCCCCCTGTGGCCGCGGGGGCATAAAACAATTAGAATTGCGCCAACGTTATCCCTGCGTGTCGTAAGAGGCGACTAAAAGGGACGGGACAAGGGGGCTGGGAACCCCCTCTCCTGTATATAAAAATCCTGTGAGACGTTATCAAAGAGATGGAGCTGGGGGGAGAGTGACTGCTCCCCGCACTCTAGTTTTGGGGTGTTTGAATGTGCGTGGATGTAGTACGATAGAGAGTAAAAGATGTGAGATTGGAAGTATGTTTAGAAGTAGAAGGATGGATGTATTGGCCTTGTGTGAGACAAATATGAAATGAAAGGGTGAAGTGATGTTTGGTGAAATGTCTGGTAGAGTGTCTGGGATTGAAAGGGGAAGAGCGAGAGAGGGTGTGGCTTTATTGCTGAGTGAATGGATGACAGGTAAAGTAGTGGAATGGAAGGAGATAGCATCTAGGTTAATGTGGGTAAGGGTTAGGTTGGGTAGGGAATGCTGGGCGTTTGTCAGTGCGTATGGGCCAGGTAGTGAGAAATGTGAAGAAGAGCGGAATGAGTTCTGGAATGAATTAACTAGGTATGTGGAAGGACTGGGTAGAAGGAATTATGTAGTTGTCATGGGTGACTTAAATGATAGAGTGGGCGCTGGAGAGATAGAAGGTGTCATTGGGAAGTATGACGTACCAGGTGAAAATGAGTGGTGAGAGACTGGTAGATATGTGTGTTGAACAAGAGATGGTAATAAGTGCTAGCTTTTTTAAAAAGAAAGATAAAAATAAGTATACATGGGTAAGAGTGGCAAATGGAAGAGTAGTAGAAAGGGCATTAATGAATTATTTGTTGATAACTAAAAGAATGTTTGGAAGATTGAAAGACGTGTTTAGGGGTATGGCTAACGGTATGTCTGATCATTTTTTGGTGGAAGGAAAATTAGTTGTAGCAAAAGAGTGGGGGAATAGAGTAGGTGGATGTAAAAGGGAGCTAGTGAGGGTTGAAGAGCTAATAAAACCGGGGGTAAAAAGTAAATATCAGGAAAGGTTGAAAATGGCATATGACGAGGTGAGAGTAAGAGAAACTGGTAATTTAGAGGAGGAGTGGAAGTTAGCAAAAGAAAATTTTGTTGGGATTGCAAGTGATGTATGTGGCAAGAAGGTTGTTGGAGGCAGCATGAGGAAGGGCAGTGAATGGTGGAATGAAGGAGTGGAGGTAAAAGTGGAAGAGAAAAAGAGGGCTTTTGAAGAATGGCTGCAGTGTAATAGTATAGAGAAGTATGAAAAATATAGAGAGAAAAATGTGGAGGTAAAGCGCAAGGTACGTGAGGCAAAGAGGGCAGCTGACCTGAGGTGGGGTCAGGGACTGGGTCAATCATATGAAGAGAATAAGAAGAAGTTTTGGAAAGAAGTGAAGAGAGTAAGGAAGGCTGGTTCAAGAATTGAAGAGACAGTGAACGATGGAAATGGAAGGTTGTTAAAAGGAGAGCAGACAAGGAAAAGGTGGGCGGAATATTTTTAAAGTTTGCTGAATGTTGAGGATAATAGGGAGGCAGATATAATTGCTGTTCCAGGTGTTGAGGTGCCAGTGATGGGAGATGAGAATGAGAGAGAGATTACAATAGAGGAAGTGAGGAGAGCACTAGATGAAACGAGAGTAGGAAAAGCATCAGGTATGGATGGTGTGAAAGCTGAGATGTTGAAGGAAGGGGGTGTGACTGTACTTGAATGGTTGGTGAGATTGTTTAATGTGTGTTTTGTGTTGTCAATGGTACCAGTAGATTGGGTCTGTGCATGTATTGTACCACTATATAAGGGTAAGGGAGATGTTCATGAGTGTTGTAATTCAAGAGGTATTAGTTTGTTGAGTGTAGTTGGAAAAGTGTAAGGTAGAGTACTGATTAATAGGATTAAGGATAAAAATGAGAATGCAATCTTGGAAGTACAGGGTGGTTTTCGAAAAGGTAGGGGTTGTATGAATCAGATTTTTACAGTTAGGCAGATATGCGAGAAATATTTAGCAAAAGGTAAGGAGGTGTATGTTGCGTTTATGGATCTGGAGAAAGCATATGATAGAGTTGATAGGGAAGCAATGTGGAATGTGATGAGGTTATATGGAGTTGGTGGAAGGTTGTTGCAAGCAGTGAAAAGTTTCTACAAAGGAAGTAAAGCATGTGTTAGAATAGGAAATGAAGTGAGCGATTGGTTTCCGGTGAGAGTGGGGCTGAGACAGGGATGTGTGATGTTGCCGTGGTTGTTTAACTTGTTTGTTGATGGAGTGGTGAGAGAGGTAAATGCTGGAGTGCTTGGACGAGAATTAAAACTGGTAGGCAAGAATGATCATGAATGGGAGGTAAATCAGTTGTTTACGGATGATACTGTACTGGTAGCAGACACAGAAGAGAAGCTTGACCGACTAGTGACAGAATTTGGAACGGTGTGTGAGAGAAGGAAGTTGAGAGTTAATGTGGGTAAGAGTAAGGTTATGAGATGTACGAGAAGGGAAGGTGGTGCAAGGTTGAATGTCATGTTGAATGGAGAGTTGCATGAGGAGGTGGATCAGTTTAAGTACTTGGGGTCTGTTGTTGCAGCAAATGGTGGAGTTGAAGCAGATGTACGTCAGAGAGTGAATGAAGGTTGCAAAGTGTTGGGGGCAGTTAAGGGAGTAGTAAAAAATAGAGGGTTTGGCATGAATGTAAAGAGAGTTCTATATGAGAAAGTGATTGTACCAACTGTGATGTATGGATCGGGGTTGTGGGGAATGAAAGTGATGGAGAGACAGAAATTGAATGTGTTTGAGATGAAGTGTCTAAGGAGTATGGCTGGTGTATCTCGAGTAGATAGGGTTAGGAACGAAGTGATGAGGGTGAGAACGGGTGTAAGAAATGAGTTAGCAGCTAGAGGGGATATGAATGTGTTGAGGTGGTTTGGCCATGTTGAGAGAATGGAAAATGGCTGTCTGCTAAAGAAGGTGATGAATGCAAGAGTTCATAGGAAAAGTACGAGAGGAAGGCCAAGGTTTGGGTGGATGGATGGAGTGAAGGAAGCTCTGGGTGATAGGAGGATAGATGTGAGCGAGGCAAGAGAGCGTGCTAGAAATAGGAATGAATGGCGAGCGATTGTGACACAGTTCCGGTAGGCCCTGCTGCTTCCTCCGATGCCTTAGATGACCGTGGAGGTAGCAGTAGTAAGGGATTCAGCATTATGAAGCTTAATCTGTGGTGGATAATGTGGGAGGGTGGGCTGTGACACCCTAGCAGTACCAGCTGAACTCGGTTGAGTCCCTTGTTAGGCTGGGAAGAACGTAGAGAGGAGAGGTCCCCTTTTTGTTTTTGTTTCTTTGTTGATGTCGGCTACCCCCCAAAATTAGGGGAAGTGCCTTGGTATATGTATGTATGCATATATACATAAGTATATATAATATATATGTATATATATATATATAAATATATATATATATATATATATATATATATATATATATATATATATATATATATATATATAAGTATATATAATATATATATATATATATATATATATATATATATATATATATATATATATATATATATATATACTTATATTTATATACTTATATATGTATATATATATATATATATATATATATATATATATATATATATATATATATACATATCTATATATATATATATATATATATATATATATATATATATATATATATATATATATATAGATATATATATATATATATATATATATATATATATATATATATATATATATATATGTATATTTATATAAATATATATATATATATATATATATATATATATATATATATATATATATATATGCATATATAAATATATATATATATATATATATATATATACATATAAATTATATATATTATTATTATTATTATTATTACTATCCAAGCTACAACCCTAGTTGGAAAAGCTAGATGCTATAAGCCCAGGGGCTCCAACAGGGAAAAATAGCTCAGTGAGGAAAGGAAATAACGATATAAATAAATGAAGAGAACAAATTAACAATAAATCAATCTAAAATAAGAAACAACATCAAAACAGACATGTCATATAATAAACTATCAACAACATCAAAAACAGATATGTCATAAATAAACTATAAAAAGACTATGTCTGCCTGGTCAACAAAAAAGCATTTGCTCCAACTTTGAAATTTTGAAGTTCTGCTGATTCAACCACCCGATTAGGAAGATCATTCCACAACTTGGTCACAGCTGGAATAAAACTTCTAGAGTACTGCGTAGTATTGAGCCTGGTGATGGAGAAGGCCTGGCTATTAGAATTAACTGCCTGCCTAGTATTACGAACAGGATAGAATTGTCCAGGGAGATCTGAATGTAAAGGATGGTCAGAGTTGTGAAAAATCTTATGCAACATACATAATGAACTAATTGAACGACGGTGCCAGAGATTAATATCTAGATCAGGAATAAGAAATTTAATATATATATATATATATATATATATATATATATATATATATATTATATATATATATATATATAGATATATAAATATATATGTATATATATACACACATACATATATATATATATATATATATATATATATATATATATATATATATATATATATATATATATATTTGTATATATATATGATCATGTACTGGTAGCAGACACAAGAGAGAAGCTTGACCGACTAGTGACAGAATTTGGAAGGGTGTGTGAGAGAAGGAAGTTGAGAGTTAATGTGGATAATAGTAAGGTTATGAGATGAACGAGAAGGGAAGGTGGTGCAAGTTTGAATGTTATGTTGAATGGAGAGTTGCTTGAGGAGGTGGATCAGTTTAAGTACTTGGGGTCTGTTGTTGCAGCAAAGGGTGGAGTGGAAGCAGATGTACGTCAGAGAGTGAATGCAAAGTGTTGGGGGCAGTTAAGGGGGTAGTAAAAAATAGAGGGTTGGGCATGAATGTAAAGAGAGTTCTATATGAGAAAGTGATTGTACCAACTGTGATGTATGGATCGGAGTTGTGGGGAATGAAAGTGATGGAGAGACAGAAATTGAATGTGTTTGAGATGAAGTGTCTAAGGAGTATGGCTAGTGTATCTCGAGTTGATAGGGTTAGGAACGAAGTGGTGAGGGTGAGAACGGGTGTAAGAAATGAGTTAGCGGCTAGAGTGGATATGAATGTGTTGAGGTGGTTTGGCCATGTTGAGAGAATGGAAAATGGCTGTCTGCTAAAGAAGGTGATGAATGCAAGAGTTGATGGGAGAAGTACAAGAGGAAGGCCAAGGTTTGGGTGGATGGATGGTGTGAAGAAAGCTCTGGGTGATAGGAGGATAGATGTGAGAGAGGCAAGAGAGCGTGCTAGAAATAGGAATGAATGGCGAGCGATTGTGACGCAGTTCCGGTAGGCCCTGCTACTTCCTCCGGTGCCTTAGATGACCGCGGAGGTAGCAGCAGTAGGGGACTCAGCAGTATGAAGCTTCATCTGTGGTGGAAATGTGGGAGGTTGGGCTGTGGCACCCTAGCAGTACCAGCTGAACTCGGCTGAGTCCCTGGTTAGGCTGAATAGAGAGTAGAGGTCCCCTTTTTTGTTTTGTTTCTTGTTGATGTCGGCTACCCCCCAAAGTTGGGGGAAGTGCCTTTGGTATATGGATGGATATATATATATATATATATATATATATATATATATATATATATATATATATATATATATATAGATAGATATATATATATATATATATATATATATGTATATATATTATATAATATATATATATATATATCTATATATATATATATATATATATATATATATATATATATATATATATATATATATATATTATATATATATATATATATATATATATATATATATTTATATATATGTGCGAAAGGTCTATGGTAAGATGTGGTGGGTGGGAAGGAGAAGGGCTGGAGTAAGAGTATCAGGTATGGTATGTGACAAACGGATAACAACAAGTCTGAAAGGGAAGGCCTATAAGTTGGGGGTAAAACCAGCTACGCTGTCTGGTATAGAGACGTACATTTAACCAATAAGCGAAACGCGTAGATGGAAGTTACATAAAGAAAAACATTGAGTAATTCTACTGAGGATAAGAAGCTAGGATAAAATCAGAAATGAATTAATCAGACAAAATGCACATGTAAATCAATTTCGAATCAAAGCAAGGAGAGCTGAAGAAAGGTAGTTAGGGAACATAAAGAGAAGAGAAGATGAGTGTATCGAGGGGAGGATGCTAAGCATGGAGCCCAAGGTAGAAGGAAGATATGGAGGCTTAAGAGGGGGTAAGTAGAATGAAGTAGATGTATGTAGATGATCCACTGTCTCGACCCTAAAATAGAGAAGCCGAAAAAAAATAATATATACATATATATACATTCATTCATATATATATATATATATATATATATATATATATATATATATATATATATATATATATACATATATATATATATATATATATAGATAGATAGATAGATAGATATATATATATATATATATATATATATATATATATAAATATATATATATATATATATATATATATATATATATATTTATATACATTATATATGAAATTGTTAGGTGGAAGATATAAGAACTATCTTCCTACACTTACTTCGAGGATTAATCCATAATTTATATTAAGAAGTTGTTTATAAAAAGATAGAAAATCTACACAGTCTGTGATATGGAATATTTAAATCTTTCAGATTAAGTTCCTAGAAGAGAGAGAGAGAGAGAGAGAGAGAGAGAGAGAGAGAGAGAGAGAGAGAGAGAGAGAGACATACTCATTGATCTAATAGTTTATTAAGGAATATATAATCTCAATATAGAAGATAGTACAAATAACATTACTATATTCTTGCGATTAATATCATGCCTTACATGAATATATAAAAAAAAAACCGGTGGCTTTATCATAATTACTAATGAAAATAAAGAATTAATGAAAACAAACAAATCTCTGATTACTAAATCAAAGCAATTACCAAACTAGCATGATATCTATATCATGATTTACTAACAACCTGATTCAGAACTTAACTCTAAAGCTCATAGTCAGCCCCAATGTGTGGGTTATGACAGATGAAACTTAAAACTTAATAAGTCTCCCGCTAACCTTAATTACTTAATTATCATGCCATCCACTTTCATTAAATAACTTATTGATGTGTTAATGCCTGGATTTAGCGGCTCAGATGAGCGCCGAGCTCCAGAGACCAAGGTTTCTGAAATTAATAGAAATTAATATCCTCCAAAGGAAATTGAGAAATCCATGCAACTGCTATGAGGTTCCCGAATATTTCAATCACATAAATCTAAATTTGCATTATTTTAAGCACTCTAGTCAAAGATTTTTATTATATTCAAATAATAAAACAATAAAAACAATGAAGACCTTTAAAAAAATAAAAAAGTTTAATCATTTTTAACGCTTCAAATCCCATAACGTGTTTTGTCCTTGGGGACATTTACTGTTTCATGCCTTTTATTGTATGTGTTTTTTTTTCTTCTCCTACTGTTACGATTGTTACCGTCTCAGGAGTTTCATTATCTTTATTTGTAAAATTATTGCTTATATCACTATTGTATAGCATTACCTAGAAATCCTCTGTGGTTTTAATCCCACCATCTGTTTTGTTGTTAATATTTCCATTCTCATCTTTCAAAGCAAACATTTGTTGGGGGCCCTGTTCAAAGTCTTCTTTTTTTATATTTTGTTTATCCCTTTCTTTACTATTTCTTTGATTTTGTTCTTATTGTGCTTATATATGCCTATATGTCTTGGGTATTTAGTTAGTTTATTATTTTACATTAATTTTTCCTGTTTTCTTTATAGGGTTTTATGTTTTTGTTTTTCTGATAATTTTTCTTCATCTTCTTTAGGAACTATTCCACCTACCTCTTATGACGATTCACGTATACATTTTACTAAATTGTTACATATTTGTTCTTCATTTTCTTCCA
>NC_090725.1:44586950-44594450 GCF_036898095.1 Palaemon carinicauda | reverse complement strand
TTCTCATTGCTAAGGAGAGAAAATCATGAGATGTAGGTTTCGTGTTTTCTGTGATGGAGCGAAGACAGTCGACTTCTGTACTCGCTGATTCAGGGATGGATAAGGTAGCGGTACGAATTTTAGTCGTAGTTGCAATGCCGGAGGGAACCACACGCTATTTGGCCACTTGTGGGCCACTACTGCTTCTTTCCCTTTGAAGGATCTCAGCTTATCGAGAACCTTCAAAAGGAGGTTGTGCGGAGGGAACAGATAAATATTGGACCATCTGTTCCAGTCTAGGGACATAGCGTCCACTGCCTCCGCTAGCGGATCGTCGTATGGGGACACGTAACAATCTATTTTCTTGTTGTCTTTCATCGCAAAGAGGTCTATCTGCAGCTCCAGGATTTGGCTCGAGATGAAGGAGAACGATCCTGCGTAAGGGACCATTCTGACTCTATTGGTGTAAACCTGGATAGAGCGTCCGCTGTCACATTGCAGAACCCTTGAATGTGAACTGCTGACAGGTGCCATTTCTTCCATTCCGCCAAACGGAATATGGCCAACATCACTTGGTTGATTTGAGGTGACCTCGACTCTTGTCGATTCAGGCATCTCACTATCACCTCGCTGTCTAGAACCAGTCTTATATGGGTCGAGTGGCAAGGAGATACTTTCTTTAGTGTCAGAAGAACTCCCATGGCTTCTAGAAAGTTGATGTGAAATGACTTGAAAAGATTGGCCCAAGCTCCTTGGTCTCTCTTCTGATGAGAGTGACCTCCCCAGCCCTCCTTTGAGGCATCTGTGTGGATAGTTACTGATGGGGGAGGAGGTTGAAGAAGTATTGATCTCTTCAACTGCTTGGCATTGGACCACAGCTTGAGAAGCGTTCGCATTCTAGTCTGTAGAGGTCTTATTAGATCTCTTCGCGCGTTTGATGCGTATTTTCTACAGACTCCTGTTGCATCCTTTAGCTGTGCTCTTAGCACTGGGTCTGTTATCGAAGCAAACTGTAGAGAGCCCAGCACTCTCTCCTGTTTGCGTCTTGATATCCATTTGGATTTCAATAGTCTCTTGACAGATCCTGCTATTTCTTTCCTCTTCTTCCCAGGAATGGAAAGTCGATGTGACTCCAAATTCCAGTGGATTCCCAACCACTGAAATTTTTGAGCTGGAGAATGTCGAGACTTTTTTATGTTGATCTTGAATCCCAGATGTTCCAGGAACTGGATCACTATCTTAGAAGCTTGCATGCATTCTGTCCTGGATGCTGCCCACACCAGCCAGTCGTCCAAGTAGGCTACTACTTGGACCCCTTTTAGGCGTAATTGATGGAAGGCTACGTTCGCGAGCTTCGTGAAAATCCTTGGGGCTATGTTTAGCCCGAAAGGCATGGCTCTGAAGGTGTAAAGTTATCTATGTAACTTGAAGCCTAGGTAGGAGGAGAGGTGACGATTAATTGGAACTTGCCAATAAGCGTCAGACAAGTCTATAGAAACAGCATATGCCCTTCTGGGCAGTAGGGTCCTTATGTGTTGAAGTTTGAGCATTCTGAACTTGTAGTTCACTATGAACTTGTTGAGTGGTGACAAGTCTAGAATGACTCTGAGTATTTCTGAGTCCTTCTTTGGAACACAAAACAGCCTTCCTTGGAATCTGATGGACTTAACTTTCCGGATTACTCTTTCGTCTAAGAGCTCTCGGACATATTCTTCCAGAGCGGTGGTTGAGTGTTGGAAGAATTGAGGAAATTGAGGTGGAGGACTGCTCCAGCTCCAACCTAGTCCATTCTTTTTTAGGCTGTGGGCCCAGGGATCGAAGGTCCAGTGATCCCTAAATAGCTGTAGTCTCCCTCCTACTGGAAGTATCTCACTTCTGCTGTTGTGGACCTGAGGCCTTGCCTCCTTGACCGCGTCCTCCCCTGTATCCCCCTCCTCTTGAAGGGCGTCTAGAAGAACCTCTGGCTGTTCCTCTAGCTTTCGCACGAAAGGAAGAAGTCTGCCTTTCGAAGGCTGTGTAAAAAATTGGCGACTGTGTCGCCACTTGTTGAGGTACCAGCTGGTACGTAGTTGGAGGTTGTGCCACTATCTGAGACACCGCGGTCACAGGAAGTTGTTGTTGTTGCTGTCGGTAGGGGATAGCCGGCCGGGAGGATGTCCTAGGCCTTTTTGTCTTCTCTTTGGGTTGGGGACCCTCATCTGGAGAAGACTTTCTCTTAAGATCTATGCCCCACTTTTTGAGAAGGTTCCTATTCTCTGTGGCGGCCTTGTCTACTACCTCTTTAACCCCTTCATTGGGAAAGAGGTCTTTACCCCAGATACGAGAGGATATCAGTCTCTTCGGTTCGTGCCTCACTGCAGCCGAGGCAAACACGAACTCTCTACAGGTTCTCCTAGCTTTAATAAAGCTATAGAGATCCTTCGTAACTGTAGCCAGATGGGTTTTGGCCACTACCAAGAACATGTCCTGGTTCTTGGGGTCACTTGCTATCGTTTCTAATGTCGTTTGCAACGACATCGATGCCGCAAGTCCTTCCTTCGTCTCTTGCTCTCTGCGCAAGAGAACATCCAACAGTTTTGGAAGTTCCTCACCAAACTGACGTTCAGCAATATCAGCTTCCAGCTTCCCGACTGAGAAGGTAAGGTGGACGTCCTTCCAGTCTTCTTGGTCCTAGAGCAAAGTCAGAGATAACGGCTTGTACTCCTCCAAGGAGGGACATGGTTTCCCTGCCTCCACCGCCTTTAAGGCTGCCTTATATCCCTTTTCCATGAAGGGAAAGGCTCTGGTTGGAGAGGCCACAAAGGAGGGAAGCTTCTTACTCAAGGCTGGCACTTTTGAGTTCGTGAAGCCCCTCTCTTTCATGGAGCCCGCTAGTAACGCCTGTGCTTTACTATGGTCAAGAAGTATGACCTCCTTCGGCTCCGTCTCCTCCTTTGAGGCTGGCTCCTTCCTAAGACAGACATAGCAGTCCGGATAAGAATCTTTGTTGGGCCAAAATTCCACTTCTTCCATGGGAGCTGCTCCTCACTTTTCTGATATCATGATTTTCCCGGTTGTCATTGGCATGTGTTCGGCATACTTCCAAGGATTGGTGTCCGAGCACAAAGGAAGATCCTTCGCGTTGAGTCGATTCTGGGGCCCACGTGATGCTACAAGTCTACGTATCTCCAGTTTCATTGCAGCTTCCTTCTCATCATTCTTTATTTGAATTTGTTGGATCATCTCAACAATAGAAGAAAGAGTCCTTCCCAGTTCATCTGGGATAGCAGACGATGTAGAGGGAACAGGTTCTGGGTCCGGAACCGATGTAACCGACATCTCGTCGATTTCTTCCTCTTCTACTTAAGGAGCCTGAGACAGCTCCTCCTCCTGACTTTCTCCTAGAAGGTCTTTCTCTGTAGAATCCGACACCTCCGACATCCTATCGTCCAATTGGATGTCTTGAAGGGCGGCCGAGACTTCAGAATCTGCCAGATTCTGGGCAGTTGGTATCTCCACCTGAGGCTGAGGAATGACTACATCAGCCGATGCTTTAGGGAAAAGGTATGCCCTCATCTTCTCATTTGGAAGGTAGGGGCCTGAGGTGTTTTTCTGAAAACCCCTAACCCAGGTTAGTAACTTTTCCCTGGCAGCATCCCTTGACTCCGTTCACTTAGGATTGGCAAAAGCCTCTGTAATCAGGTTAGAACATACAGTACAAACCTGAGGGTCCCAATACCGGAGATCACCTCTGGAGGCTGCACATGCTGCGTGCCTCCTGCAAAACTAATGTCCACAGAAGTACTTACTGCGGACATTGCAGAATACACTCCCGCACTTCGGATGATCCTCCTGTAAAGAGAAAAAAATCCATGAGTATCAAGTGAAGGCTTTTCACATATGTTGAAACATGTAGCTTACACAGTAAAGCTATAAAAGAAAGAAGGAAAGGCACATACTTGTATTTCCTGCCCAGCCAATTGCTGCAACCTCCCAAAATATTAAAACTAAGGTTAATTCTATTCTAGAATACCTTATGTTATTTCCTAAACGGAAATTTAAGGTGTAGCTCACACCTTGAAATAAAGTTTTAATATACGGGATAGAATGAATACGAAAAGAACTCACTTTCTATATGTTGTACGGTCTCAACAAAAGGCTGTACAAGATAACATTAAGTATGTTGGAAGAACTTTAGTGTTACAACAAACTCTGTACTGTTGTTTATTAATGCAGTGTGTACTACACTACAAATATAGAAACCACTGTACATCGCATGCTGCTGTGCCGGCCAGCACATGCCGGCTACTGCCAGCGTGCGCCAGCACGCGCCGGCCGGCATTTACCCCCGTATAGTTCAAAGATATACTACCTTTAACTAATAGTCGGCAGGTCACTGGTTCGCAAATGTGTGCCGGCCGGCAGCTGAAAACACTAACATCCGGCTGCCGGCCGTTAATCGTAGTGACCAGCAGATTTCAGGCTGTGTTTCCACTGCCGGCAGGCAAAGGTAGCAATACCCATGCCTGCCAACAGTGGCTAAGAACCAGAGAACTTCCAACTGCCCGGCTGCCGGTTGTTAAACCGGCAGCCGGGGTAGGGGAACAAAACACTAGTAAGAGAAACAGTATGGATGTAAGGTTATAAGGCCATACAACCTTCCATCCAGAAAGAGTGAACTTATGGAAGGGGAGAATGTATCATTCAGGCTTCCAAAGAATCCATAGCCTGCCGGAATCTACCGGCAGACATGGAAGGGAGACCAAGGGAGGTCTGGGGTTCACTCTGCAAAGAACAAGGGGTCTCTGCCGGCCGACACGTAATTTCCAGCCGGCAGAGAGCTAAGCCGGTCCTCCATCCTAACCTATACTATGTACGGAAGTAGGACTGTGGCCAAAGGATTATAAAAGAAAGAGAGGTGGGGAAGGGATAAGGGTTCTATAAACTTCGTTCTAGCAAGAGACACACTCAACAGTTAGGGAAGCTCATCCTAACCTAGAGTTGTCTATTAGGGAGGAAGACTGGCAATACTTGCCATCCTCCTCCCAACCAGAACAAAGTTAGGTGAAGTTATTTCGCCGGGCAACGGAGAAAACTCATTCTCCAGCCCGAGAAAAACAACACAGGACAGTCTGCTAGACCACTAGAGGAAGGAATCATCTCATACAGAATCATTCAGACGGGGACTAGGGAAGCAAAGCTTCCTGTATCCGCCCCTAACCTAGCAAAGGAGACTCATTCTCTATGCTAGGAAGAAGCAGACCACAGACTAGAAACTCTGATGTTCTGCTCTATCCCAAAAAAATAGTCACTCTGGTTATCAGGTCAGGACAGACAAATCCTAGTATAGTTATACCTGAATTATTATACAGATAGAACCGCTAGGATTAAGCCTAAGGCATACTCAGAGGGAGAGAGGGATTGAACTTAGCCTCCAGAGGAGAAAAGAACAATCGGGGATGTGCGAAAGTATACTACTGTACCTAGGATACTAGCCTAGGTGCGGTGAGAATCGATTACCTAATTCACCGAAACTCTCTCGTATACAATCTTGGAAAGAACATTCAGCAATATCTTACATGTATAAAATATTTGCCTATAGCTTCAATAATATAACACTCGGAAAAACTTATATCATGCATGAAAGTACTAGGGCCAGACGCCTAGGCTACTAAGCCTCGCGAAGGGCAAGATCGGTTAACTATATCACCGAACTAAAAACTAACGGCATTATATAAGCATTCCTAGAGGAGCTATATAGCTAGATTATTAAAGCATAACAAACCGGAAACGTCGCTCTAGCTAACTAAAAGACCCATATCGAGCGATAGCATCCAGGATGCCTTCGGTAGGCAACAGCTCTTGTTTACGAAAATATCACTTTTGATTCAATTCAAAACGACAAGAGCTTACATTTAAACACAGTAAAGATAATACTCAACTTTCCAGAGGCAGCAGAGGCCGGAGAAGTCATCAAAATGTTGAATTAAATCCAAAATAACGAGAAAACACAGGGAAAACGCCGAGTAGTAGAGCTACACAAAAAGGAATAAAGAGGGCGCTACCGCCTTCATCAGATACACACTGGAAACGGAATAGGAGAGATGCCTTATGAGCGGCTCTCTTTTCACTCTCGTTTCAGATTCTTGTCACTGTAACCCCTGGAAGCGCTAATACTGTTTGGGGTGAAGATAGCTATGTGACGTGTCAAGAATACGTCCTCTGATATTATGCGATATCCCTGTGAGATTATTTAGTGATATCCGCCCCAAGAGTTAGAATTCTGGATACCTTAAGGTAAAATTCCCTGGGAATATCACTGTAGTCAAAAAGGAAGCTACCTTTTAGGAACTTCCAGCAGGATGACATGGCCTGAGCCATATATATATATATGTATATATATATATATATATATATATATATATATATATATATATATATATATATATATATATATATATATATTTTTTTAAACAAACTTTACATAGATTAATAAACTAGAATATTATATTGTTTAACATTCAATAAAAACAAAACAAAATGTCATAATCATGGTGTACAATTATGACAATATCTTCATATTTCCTCAATTAGAGAAAACCCTAATCATTAAGAAATTACCTTTCATTTCCGTAATATGTTTCAGTTCTTTACTTTTTTTTTATTCGGTCTCTATCAAACACATATTCCTATATAAAAACAATTTCGACTTTTATGAGGGGCTCCCGGTGACATGAACATACGAAACTGGTAGTTTCCCTATTTAAGAGAGAATTACAGACTATATAGGATAAATCTCAAAATCAATTATAATCAATATATAGTAACATTTGTAAAGCCTCATGTTGAGTCTCAGGTACTGCAAAGTATATCACATATTCAATATCTCAACATTCCTTGTCCAGCCTTATAGTTTGAATACAACAGCCTCTAAGAAGGTACATAACTTGCATAACCTCTCATGGTGCCCATCATCATAGCTAACTAAATTGATGATAAAGTACACGACACAGTAATTTTATCAAGTCTTACACTCAGTGGTAACATTTTCGCCTCTATATGATTTTTTTTCCTCATGAATAAAAGTTTAGCAGTTGATTGTGTTTTTTTTTTTTTATTTTACTTCTCAAGATATTTATGAGCAAAATAAATAATACTAAAAGTAAAATTATATGATTGCCTTAATATTTTCATTAATTTTTCAATAACTCGTATTAAAAAAGAGACAATTTTTATTTTCTATATTTAACCTTTTACTAGCTATAGTTTGCAATATACAATATCGTAACCTCATTATGTTTATTAAAAAGGCAAAAAAAAAAAACCTTCACTTATGTCATTAAGTGAAATTGAAAGAAAAAAATGCATGTACCACATAACTGCATCAAGTATTATTATTATTATTATTATTATTATTATTATTATTATTATTATTATTATTATTATCATTATTATTATTATTATTATTATTATTATTATTATTATTATTATTAATTAATTACTTAATAAAAATCTGAAACTTCACTTAATTTCCACAGAATA
>NC_090725.1:44574450-44581950 GCF_036898095.1 Palaemon carinicauda | reverse complement strand
TACCTTTTTTTTTAAATGTATATTACCTTTTAATCATATATAAATAGACAAACGCATATACACACATATATATATACATATAACCTTTAAAAATCTCGACGGGAGACTTGTAATAAGCATAAACTTTTTTTTCTTGTTACGAAAGAAAATGTGATTTACTTGATACGAGATGATATAGCCGCGAGCTCCAACCAGGATTTTATATTTTCCATTTTTGCCTTGATAGATGTACATGTGTGGTTACGTGTACTTTCACAAAAGCGATGACATTAGTGTAATGATAGCGGCAAAATAAATACTGGTTTTAGAAGATCTCCCCTAAATAATTTCTATATGGAGGTTGAAATTTATCAACAGTTCAACTGTTAGCTCCTTATCCATGGGTTTGGGGCTAAATATAAACTGACAGTTAAGTCCAAGGTTGATTATCTCGTCCTTGGCCGGCAAAGTAGAGAAGGCTGAAAAGCTAACGTACTCCTGTCTTTTCTCAGAGATCCAAATTTTTCTACTTTCCCCTCTACATCCCAGAGCCTACCCTATGCACCCTCCTGGAAATCTGTATGAAAAAGGACCTCTTTTCCACCCGCTGTGGACATATCTACATTCAGAAGGATGGTGTAGCAATGTGCTCCCCTCAGGGCATACTTTTTGCCAACTTCTACATTGTTGTCATCAAGAAGAGTGTTTTTGCCTGTGTATATTGACCCGATATATAAATCCTCTATATCGGCAACATTTTTGTAAAAGCCGCCACTACCAAATATATTGATGAACTTTGTAGGACCTTTGATGAGTGTTATTCTCTTAGATTAACTATGGAACATCAGAACAATGGCCGCTTTCCCTTTCTGGACGTCCTTGTTTCAACTGCTGAACCTAGTTTTGATACTACCATCTACACTAAATCCACAAACATAGGCTTTTGCTTTAATGGCAATAATGAATGTCTAATTACACAAAATACAATGCCTTCATCATTTCGACCTACGTTCGTCGGGCCCTCCTCTTGGACTGAGACCCAATGGGAACTGTATGACTACTGAGGTCCTGGCTAACTGCTGCTACTCCGACAGGCAGGGCAATGGAGAGGTTAAACGCACTATGTCTCCCTGATAGGAGACTGAGCGCAGCAGTGAGAGCATGTTTTCTGGTATTAACTTATGATAAAAAAAACATCATATACAGCCAGTATCAACAGAAAGGAGATCATCAAGAATCATGTCATCCCCGTTCAAGAATTCTCTAACATTAACCTCGTCTTTTATCGGACCATTATGAAACACGACCACTATGCTCTTGCGCAGAACTTTCTAAAGAGGTGCAAAGATGTTTAATCCTATAAATTACCAGTACATGGATCTCCCAGCCAGTGCAGTGGAATGACAAGGATGACTCCAAAATATTGTCCTGCACAGTCCAGCAGTGTGCTATCAAGACCCATTAGCTCCTCGCTAGTAACAATAATGTTGTTAGAGAGAAAAGCATAAGGAACACAAAGATCATTGGCAGTGGCCTGAATGAAAGAACACTTAGAATCCTAGAGGCCCTGCTCATCCAACAGGAGAGACCTAACCTGAATACAACCCAGATGCTTCTCCTCTCATTCTGCAAAGGTAACAACTCCAATTAAATTTGTAACAACAATAATAGCGACAGTGAAGAGCGGCCCAGCAGCTTGAGTGCAATTGAGAATCTTCTGGCTAGTGCCTAACCAGTCAGCAAGCAGGTCTGGACTCCACAAAACATGACTCTGAGCAGCTAACCAGCTTGCCAGACTCCAATCCCACTTAGTGGTCAATCACCGCTCCGTTCTGGAAGGCCTGACTCGGCTTTCACAGACCATGGATCCGTCCAATTCCAACAATTGCTTACGACAGAAACTCTCCCCGCGAGGGGCTCTGCCAGTGGGAGAGCAGCTCCTTCCCAGACCAGATACGGACTCTACCAATAAGGAACAATCAGCAACCAATGGCTGATGTGACAAACCAACCACGGTGCATATAATGACTTTGCTCACCACCTATTAGCAACGCTTTGCCTGATGATGAGAGACACCCAGCGCCCTCTCATAACAAGTAGCAGCCATATTCTATTCTACAGACCTTGACATTTCTACTTCTAGTGAAAATATAGATTTTTTTTCTCTATCTTTCTTTCCCATAACGATTATTAACATAGCACAGTTATTGGTAGAATAAGTAATATGAGCAACAAAAAAGCTCTATTTCATGTTAAGGCTACTGAGAGAGTGATTTTTTTAATTAAATAATAATAATAATAATAATAATAATAATAATAATAATAATAATAATATATTTGAGAAGTTGGCACTCTATCAGACAAGTCGAGTGGAGAATTTTTGTTGCTTTATCAGCATAAAATCTATATAAAACTTTTCAGTTATGTAATCATTGTTTCTAAGAATAATATATCATACCAGTGGTTGTGAGTAGATAGAATTCAATGAAAAGTGATAAATATTTGGTAACTATATTTCTTATTTCACTGTGAAAATAAAGTAAATATTTTAGTTCATTACTGGTACATCATTTTGAAAATCCAGATAAGAAACCAGGTAAGTCTAGGTTTGGTGATCAGATACATTTCTAGCATAGTTTTTTTTTTTTTTTTTCCCTGGGAATAGACTGGAGAATGCGATTACTTCTAGTATTATATGTGGTCATTTTGGCTAGAGTAGGATCTTGTGATAAACCAACACCCTCCAATAGAGAATGAGAAGTTTCTAGCTAGCATTTAAACTAAAAAATTCGGTTAATCATTGCAGATGGTTGACTTTTCATTGGTTGGAATAATTATGCAAACAGAGGTAAGGCAATCTCTTTTGTCAATGAGTAGAGGTCCATCTGTCGAATTTTGTTTTCTCAAATAAATTCTAGGGTGTTCCACTTCCTGACAGCCTGTTGCATTTGACGGGCCATATAGTCATTTATGCATTATCCTATCTGGCTCTTCTTCTGTTGTCTGGTCGTCATCAATCCATTCATTTGATGTCATCTAGTAGCCATTATTTTGAGTTTTAGGAGGTATATAATGCCATTGGCTGATTAGCAGTAGATGCATTTCATGGATAGATGATTTTTCCGACTAGATGAGGTTCTCCTCTAATATCAGAAGGTATTTGCTGGTAACGATACTGCCGATGATCTTTGAGTTACTGAAGGTATTTTCCCTGATCCTATCTCTGATGTGGATATGTTGTAAATGGTCCTAAAAGCCAGCATTTTGTACTTGGCAGGACAAGCATTTGCATAGGAGCAAGATATGCATACTGACGTGGCTACAGGTGTATACATGGACATAGCATATAAATTAGTAGCCAACGCTGGTTCTCTTTTGTTCATCCTGCACGGCGGGGTAAGATTTATTTTGCCTAACAAACCTTACTTATTGCCGCCTGGTCTTATGTGTGACTATAGAATCATACTTTAAAGTAAATTTAAATTTTTGTAGGGGCAAGCCCTAGTACAGCATCATTGTACAAATTATTAAGGGATACTTTCTTTTATTTCTTCACTTACATACAAGGATATAATTATTTACAGGAATTGGGTTAGGATATCTATTGCCCCTATTGGTGGTTTCTAGTAAAAATAGAGGGAAATGGCCATCTCTACAAAGGCTTTGATTGCAGTTGATTTGTAACTATGGGGACACTTTCTTTTCCCCTTCAGGCAGAGAATCCTTGCCTTATTACATAGCCATAAAACTACCTCATAACTGATTTCTTTTTTGATACGATGACAATGAGTCTCTTTAAATATTTATACCATCGCGTACGCCAGGGCACCTTTTTCAGGGCCTTCCATGGCAGGTCCTTAACAGGGATATTACACTGTAAAACATTATCAGGCCCACTGACTGGAACAGCATATCAAAACTTGAAGCTCTCGTCATCCAGCAGAAAAAAACTAACAAATATTATCACGCAGGATGTTATATGTGCCTCCTTACAACTCAGAATTATAGCAACCAGACCAGAGCCGAAAAACGGAACGATGCTGAAAATACAATAGACCCCAGATAGGAACCTACATAAAATGCTATAGGGCCCACCAAGCATATCTGCCAAACAAAAAGAAGCACAACGCAACCTAGGATTGATTTCATACAAAGGAACACAAACATACTTTGTGTAATAGAGGAGCTCTGCCCACTATGCGGCCAAACTAATCCGAAGCCAACTTAAATGTAAGATCTTTGCCCATATAATTCTTCCAACCAATGATAATTAAGCAGTCTAAGACTATCTGGCAAACATTTCTTATGAATATTGTCTATATAGCTCACAATATCCAGTATATTTAAGGCTAGAAACGGAGCAAGGACTTGTTTGCTCCAGAATGTCATAAGAATTATAAAACTGGAAACAACCATGGAACTGTAACTTTTCTCCAAACCTTGACCTACCTTCTGTGAGGCAGTATTGTACTATATTTCCGCAGTAAAATAAGGAAAGAAATTATAAATAGACAAATTCAAAGAAATAGTTTCTTATAAATTCAATGCTGCTGGAGTAGCTATTAATGAAAAGAATAATAGTTTGTGTTTCAGAAAGTGGAACCCATCCCTCTCGTGATACATTTTCACTACACGTTCTTGTCTAGTAAAATCATTTCATTACACTGCTTATGGGTGTGAAAATTTCGAACATCAATTAATATTTTCACATTATCTCCTCTTCTACTAATATCGTACTCACCAGACGGACAGTCCAATTCATCAGACCCATCAGAGCAGTCGTTAACACAATTACATATTTTCTTCCTTGGGATACAAGAGCCATCTTGACACATCCACTCGTTCTTTGGGCACTCTGGAAAATATCGGATGGAAAATTATTTTTTTCTTTCAAGTTGCTCTTTTTATTCATTTATATATACAAGAAAAAAAATTGCTCGTTCAGTAAATCATTAAATGGAAGATTTGAGGTAACGAATGCCTCTTATAAAGATACGATGATAGATTCGAGTTAGAATCAATCAACCTTTTTAATCATAATTTTTGCGTCCAGTAATCATCAGCAGACTTTTTATTTGCATCTGGAAATTATTTGACATAATTTGGGGACTAACCATGAACACAGAACTCTTCGTCACTGAAGTCTTTGCAGTCAAATCGTTTGTCACACCGACGATAACGAGTAATGCATGAACCATCATTGCAGGTCCATTGAGTATTTTCATCACAGCCTGGAAATGGAAACATCACGTCATCTTTACATTAATTTGTTTTACATATATTTGAGGTAGGTTGTCTTTCAATACATCTTTTATTTGATTTCTGGATTTCTATACGTAATTCAGTTAAAAAATCTCAGCGTTTATTTACATTTCCTAAGCCTTGAATATTTCCATAATGTTTTAATTCCTGCAATTTAAAAATTCTAACTATCAATCTTTAAATTTATGACATATCCTTTTGCTTCCAGTCCTCTAATCTGTTCTCCCTGAATAATGAAGCTTATTTAGATACCAATTATGATTCTCCGTCAGTCTATAGTCTAGTCTGAGTAAAGGATTAACATCCCAGTAACCTTCTCCAATGAAGCACCTATGCTTTTAACTTCATATGTAATTAATCTACCCATGGAATAAAGAATTTCTTCATGAAAAAAAACAGTAGAGTATTTCCAATAATTAGGATTGTATGAGGCATAAACTTCGTACCATTTCATGAATTATTTAGTAATCCTTTTAGCCCATAAATAATTTATTCCATAATCAATAATGGAAGCCAAACATAACTGCTCCAATATAAGCTGGAGATGTTTGAATTAATAATCTATATATATATATATATATATATATATATATATATATATATATATATATATATACATATATATATATATATATATATATATATATATATATATATATATATATATGTCCTCGAACTGCTGGGTGGCGTTAGGTTCCGATTTCTTTTATGGCTTCTCGTAGCATGGTTGGTTTCGACCTGGCCTTTCATTGGAAGGGGCTAGCGTTCGATCCCAAGTATGAGATAGAAATTTATTTCTATTTGAATACGATGTTGTGTTGATATTTATCCATATATATATATATATATATATATATATATATATATATATATATATATATATATATATATATATATATAATAATAATAATAATAATAATAATAATAAGAGAGAAAAGGGGTGATTGATTCATTAATTGGGTTTTTTGTTGGCATACTGATAGGGAAAAAGATAATTCAAAGTTTTCTATTCCAAATTTCGTTTCATAAGTTCCATCAACAATTGATATTACTACATTAGATTTTAAAGGTATACTCTGTTAAACATATACACATGCATAAATAATTAGTCTGCTATTCACATCCAAATGGAATAATGATTTGTCCTTTTAGAAATAATGTAAACAACAACGAAAATTTATATTATATAGTGAAAGCGCCCACATAAAAAATAAAATTCCATAAAGATTAGAGAAGAAATTAAGTAAAGTGCAGTATATGCTACCGAAGCAGTTTCTGCTTACCTATAGGGCATCCATCTTCATCACTGCCATCAGGACAGTCGGTTGAGTTATCGCAAAGCTGGTCTCTATTGATGCAAGTTCCATCGGTACATTTCCATCCCACGCAGTCTAAAGGTGCAGATAAGGGATCAGTGATTAATTCATAAATGAATGTATACAAACTTATATATATATATATATATATATATATATATATATATATATATATATATATATATATATATACATAGATGAGTGTGTGTTTATATTTGCGTTACTGTATAACACAAATATATGATGTATTCTGGACTGTCAGTTTACCCTCTGTAATAGAATACCTCTCCAGTATGATGAAAGGAAGGAGACATTAAACTAAAAAATTAATCTCTATATAACTTTAAGGAAAATATTTTCATTCTTTCTGTGGAAAAGGATATCATTTACTACAACTTCAAAGATATTTAGCATACCAATGAAAATTTATATCTTTAACATTTTAATCCTTGATAAACCACCCTTGCGTCATATACCTTTCCATTCATCACTACATACACATTTAGTGAAGGGGGCATCTGTAATGTATTGAGCACTACAGACAATATTCACTTTAATGCTTCTATTATAGTATTTAATCTCCATTTATCTCCTTTATTTCTCTTAAATAATCCCCCATACCTTTTCGAAGTTTTCATCTACCTACTTGTGCTTTTTGAACCTTATAATATTCACTAATTTTTGGTCTTTTATTTTTTTTTACATGATATAGCCAACTCGAAATATTCTGATCTCTTTTTGCACCAATACTAATGATGTTATCATAACATCCAAGTATCTTGAATTAGATATATTTTATGTAAGTCTTGGGTCTTATTTCTTGAATTATTCCTAAAAAACATGAACTTTATACACACACACACACACACACACATATATATATATATATATATATATATATATATATATATATATATATATATATATATATATATATATATAT
>NC_090725.1:44541950-44551950 GCF_036898095.1 Palaemon carinicauda | reverse complement strand
TATATATATATATATATATATATATATATGTGTGTGTGTGTGTGTGTGTGCGTGTTTGTGTGTAAAATATTAGTTATTAAAACGGACTGTTTTGAAGAATAACTGCAAGTACCCCATATTATTGTACCACCTCTATCATACAGTATAGAGTAAATCTTTTTCTAATTGGTATAAAACTGAAGCATTAGACATTGTGTCTAATGGGGAGTGGCATATATGTAAAGACAAAAAAAAAAGGAGAAAAATCCTTCAATTTACCATTCTATTGTCCTCTAAAGTCTATCTACAATACTGATCATTGGTAGCATGCAAATAGCTAACTAATAATTTTATTTATAAAGTTGATAACAGAACAATAAATTATTTCATTCCTTAAATTAGTGTTCACCATTCAATTGAAAACAGAGCTGCATCTCCTGTTAGTATCTACTATTACTCTGAGTCCGTATATTAATTATTTTCAAAGCAGCTACATTAGGTATCTGAACTGTCAAGAGATGCAAGTTTTTCCAGAAATTTCCTCAGTAATAACCCTAGTCACAATGACAATAGTTTAACTATCATGTAATTTATCGTGTTGTATAATCATGTAATAAACTGAGGGGACATGATTTAAATCGTCGGTACAAATCATATATTTACCCTGTGCAATAAAATATCTGCTTAGATAACATTCCATCTAGGACATGTGGCAACTAGGTTGCTTGCTGATAGATTATATAAAGATTACATAAAACATCGGCTTAACTTATAAGTCCTTATCATAATCGAAACATTTGGATTTGCTTTCATTTGTGAAAAGTTTTTACTCCATTTTTTTTCTTTTTTTTATATACTAACAGACGTTGCAAGTTATATGAACATTGCCATTTTTTATTTGTAATAGATTAAATTAATTCTAATGAGAACTATGAAATTTTTTAATTGTCTTTTGGGACTAGTGTTTCCATATCCCATATATGATGGTAAATCATTTTCAAGTTTCAATTGGGTAATTTTTCTTTATCTAAAGCATCAACCAGCCAGTCAACTCCGGGAAAAAATAGTTAACCAATTTCCTCTTGGAATAGTGAAAGATTTTTATGTTTTATTGGTAATGTTTTTTTTTTTTAATAGATATATTTTTGAACATTTAGAAATATAGTACTTTTTTAAGCTAAACTACATTGAAGAAATACTGCGCAGACGCCTGTGTATTTATGTGCTTATCCCTGTCTGGAAATAAAGATGCAATTATGTGTGCAGTATATTGAAATTTCAGAAATTTCCCCATTTCATAACAGAGCTTTTGATGAAATGTAGAAGAAAAATGATGAATGATAAAAAGAATAGACTAGGTATACAGTCTCGACTACTTGATTGTAAATAAAAAATGTGTCTTTCACCAGAATATTATACATACGCCAATGAGGACTAGTGAAATAGAGGTATGCTGAATTTGATTTCGAAGCCTTTGTCATTTATACAAACTGCGTATTGAACAAACAAAGTAGTACAAAAGGAAAAATTTTAACATGAATTTGCAGCCTTTTTCTTATAGAAAGACATCCGTAATTGTGTATTGACCAAAAAAAAAATGATTACAAAAAGGAAAATTTCAAATAAATATTTAATTTTCTACCCCCTCACCCCAAAAAATACAATCAGCCATTTTTATGTAAATGCTCCTCACCATCGCTCACGTCGTACAATTTAGCCCCCAACTTTCCCCCACTAATTACAGGTTTAATTTATCCGGCCTGTTATAAATGACGGATACCTTGTCGAAACAGTGACAAATTTTCAAAGTTCAATGGCGCCTGGCAATACAACCTCATATGATACTGACGGGCAAATGAAGCAGGAGGCAGTTGGTGGCAACTTTTCGAAGTAATTGTGGGAGTAATTGCACATGAGTTTGTAGTACGCCCTTGGGACAAGAGGGCTTCCTGCACACGACCATGGAGGATAATGTACAGGGGTGCTACTGCAAGAGGAGGGAACCGAGCGATGGAAGGCAGACTTTGATCAGGAACACTTTTCTTTGTTTCGTTTTTCTGAAGCCATTTCATTGGGGACGGAAAAGGTTTTGAATAATAATTGTAAATGAGACAGAATTTATTAGTTTTCAAAACATGATTTTTGTGATATTTTAGGAAATTTAAATCATTCCATCTCCAGGGAGAGAGAGAGAGAGAGAGAGAGAGAGAGAGAGAGAGAGAGAGAGAGAGAGAGAGAGAGAGAGAGAGAGAGAGAGAGAGAGAGCAGAAAATCAATGAGAACATACAAAAAGTATCAGGGAATCATTCATAATTAGCAAAGTATATATCTTAATTCCATAGAGATGCTCTCAGTTATAACGACTTATAGTTTTTAGTTCAATTAGTATTTTTCTACGGAATTATAGCATTTTGCAAATGGATATACCACCAACTAGTGCTATACTTGGGTTTACCCTATCATTTATATATTTTATTAACGCAATTCTTCAAAAATCCACTAACATCCATTCCATTAACTTCATCAATTTTTAGAAACTGATGCATTCCGAATTCTGATCAATCAATCTATTTAATATTTTTGTGCATTTCATATGATATTTCATCAAATAATAGTCAATAGTCAATTTCATAAATTGAATAAATCCTGTTAAATAGATATTACGCTATTTCGACTTAACAGTTTTACTATTGTAGTGATGTATATACTAATGCTGAAACGTTGAAACTTCAGAAGCCCTAACTGATTTTCAGATTTGTTCATACCTCTAGTTTCACTTACGTTACCTCACTATCACAATCTTATGATGTATTCCTAACTTATGCTATCTCATTCCTAAACTAGGATCAAAGGCTCGTAATATGAATATGTATATACACATACATACAAAAACACACACATATATTTGTATATATATATATATATATATATATATATATATATATATATATATATATATATATATATATATATATATATGATGGATATACTGTTTATTCATATAGTTGAATTAGGTGATGAAATCAATTTGTGGTTTATGTTTACATCCGCCAAAGACACATGTGGTATTCACTGATTCCTTTTGGAACCTAACGCCAGTACCATATACCTAACAAACCCCAGTCAGCCATATAATCCCACTTACTATAACGATCAAAATTTGTTCAAGCCACGACTTCCTTATAGTTATTATAAATGCTTTCTTCATAGTAGTCTCTCTCTCTCTCTCTCTCTCTCTCTCTCTCTCTCTCTCTCTCTCTCTCTCTCTCTCTCTCTCTCTCTCTCTCTTGCTTACTACTACCCTCTGGTCCGGAGACAAATACCTCGCTCTCGCTTTTAGTATTTACTTCAGACTCTATAAAATCAACTACGTCCGTCTATAGTCATCCTGACCTACCTAATGATCTCTGTGACCAGTATTCTATGCAGGGAAGTTTTGAACAAAGATGCATTTGATCCTCATATGAAATGAAACCAGAATATTATATATAATAACTTGCTGCATATTAAAGTATCTGAACATCGCTGGACATGAAATAACATTTGTGAAATTAGCAGACACACAGGAAAAAAAATTACGGGAAGGATGAAAAGGAGAAAGAAAGTAAAGGGAGGTACTCAGAAAAAGAAAAAGAAAAAATAGAATATCTGGAAAAGGAGAGAAATTGGGAAATGATTTAAATCAGAATTATAGCTCAAATGATAATAGTTGCGAGAATAGCAAACAATTTTCTTATGTTTTTGTCTGGTAGCTTAAAGCTCCTTTGGAATCACCCTGACTCTCAAGTCACATATATTATGAATTTTTTCACATATTCTTCATGCCATGGGTCTATTGTTATAGCTATGAAAATGTCATTAAAAAAAAGAATGGCAAATGACCTCTCATCTGATAGTAGACCAGTTCATTTTTTATGACCCAGTAAGAACCATTACGCCTGGCATAATATATGCATAAACATCCAAGTGCCTAAACTTACCAACAATTAAGAGTTTGTTCCAGAATCTGACTTTATATATCTAATAAGCAAGAACATTTACACCATAGGATATATTATTTACTTCAAGGAAAGTGATTTTTTTTTTCAATCTTCAATAAAATTTGTATCGCTTCAGTTTGAATAATCTGTATTTGGGGTGATTGACATGACAATGAATAAATTAATTTCAGTTCTGATTGATAGAGGCACTGCATATATCATATGTATTAAAAATAAATTCTAATTTATAATACAAAATAGTGTTAGTGTTTATATAGTATATTAAATTAATATCAGTTTCCAAAACCAGATTATTGTCATGAAATTTCGTTCAGTGAAGCTCAATTTCTTTGCTTAAATAACTGAATGTTAAACCAGTATTTTTCTTAATACTTCCATCAAATTTAATATTACCAACATGATCGTTTATATATATCAAAACAATTAATATTTTTCAACAGCTATTATTGTTTGGACCTACCTTTTCCTGGCATGGTTGGGAAAAGCCCCGAAACTGGTCGTATTTGTGTATGTTATGAGTATAGGTACCCTGACACTGGCACGAATTTGTGGCACTCACGACTTTTGTCGTGAGCTGGCGTGAACGATGCGTGAACTGGAGTGAACGTTCCGTGGCAGTCGTGGCAGTCGTGGCGAGAATTTTGAAATGTTCAAAATTTGTGTCACGACAAAATTGTCGTGAACGATGCGCGAACTGTTCGTGAACGCGTCGTGAACAGTGCGGGACGATGCAGGAAGATGCGTGCCAGTGCGTGCCAATGCGTGCCATGCCATGACTGCCACGCACAGTTCACGACGCGTTCACTCCAGTTCACGCCAGTTCACGACATGTTCACGAATATGAGCGCGTCGTAGCGTGGCTGTGCCTTCCCACTGACATGGTCACGCATTGATGGCATGACCAGTTCACGCACTGGCACGCATCCTCCCGCATCGCCCTGCACTGTTCACGGCAAGTTCAAACCAGTTCCCGTCGGTTCACGACCAGTTCACGCCGGTTCATGACTAGTTCACGCCAGATCCCGACGAGTTCACGCTAGTTCACGCCTACTCCGCCACAGTAGCGCTCGCGTGGGATTTGGTGTTTATATATAAAGCTTCGAGGACACTGCTCGCCATTCCAGAGCTTGCCAGCGAAGAGACAACATGCCCAGAAGTAGACTGACAAAAGGAAGGGGGAGAAGAATAGAAGTCAACATGGTAGAGGCCGAGACCGCTGATCGAGATAATTCGGCTCACTCATCATTATCAAGTCTCGATTTCGTGATCCCGGAGACACAGCAGGATACAAGCCTGAGTCAGGTATCCAGTGAGAACGAAATGAAGCAGAAGAAGCGGGTTCGGATGTTGAAGAAAGAAATCCCTGACTACCGCTGGACAGAAGAGACGTAGATTGTGTTGGCCGACCTTGTGAAGGAGAACCCCATGCTGTTTGACAAGAAACACAAGGAGTGGATCAACACGGTAGCCAAGAACAGCCGGTGGGACGAACTTGGAAAGCAGCTGGATCCTCCAGTGCCCAATGCAAGAAGCTTTACGAGAACTTGAGGACCAGGGTGGGGAAGATTATGAAGAAGGAGAAGAAGAGTGGATCTGACCATGCCCAAATTAGTGGCCATGAGGAGCAAATCATGGAAACGTGGGCTTTCCTCATACAACACATCGTCCAGGGAGAGACAGTCTCCAGTGAGCAGTTTCCTGGCTCAGAAGCAGGTGCAGTGACGGTCAGCGACGGAGACGATGATGAAGTGAGGTCCACAGGTTCCCACAGCCAAGCATCTACCAGCACCTGGAAGGACAAGGGCAAGGGGAAGCAGTCCACCCAAACAACACTAGACACCACACCCAGCGACACCTGGGTGGGTGACAAGGACTTCAGTACTGTATTGAAGAATGTGAGAATCCAAATATCTACATGTAGATTGTATTCCAGTTTCATCCATTGTTTTTGACATAGAATGTGCAATCTGTTGCATTAAAATGCTGCACTAAATTGTTACAGTGTTTGTATGTTTCAGATCATGTTGAAAGCAGAATCCTTGGCGACACCCTCGTTCAGCAGCCAGCACAAGATAGTTCACGATTTTGTGTGCCTGCTGGAAGGCCACATGCGTGCCATCCCAGAGGACTACTGGCATGAGTTCCAGATTGAGTGCCTCAACCTTGTACACCGCTACAGGCAGCGGCGTCAGGTCTTCCAGCAGCCACAGCAACAACCAGTTGTGACCTGGGCAGGCCCACAGCAACAGCAACCTTGGCAGCCCCCACAGCAGCAGCAACCTTGGCAGCCCCCTCAGCAGCAGCAGTTCTGGCATCCACCTCAACCAGCACACTTGCAGGCACAGCCAGGGCAGCAGCAGCAGCATCGTCCAGCCAGTCATAACTGGATGCCGTCCCAGTCACCACAGTATTCAGGCCAGTCTTCCTGGCCCCGTAACACGTAGTCGCAACCAGGGATGCCAACTCCACTGTCAGCCACCCCTGTCCAGGGTCCACCATCAATCTCATTATCCTCGCCCACCATTGTCCAGGCTCCTTCACCAACATCTTCATTGTCGTCGCTGTCATCGACATTCAATTCACCTTAGACACCACTCGGCTTCCCTGTGCTGACCTCGGGGACCCTCGAGAGCAACTTAGAAGAGGCCATGTCACCATCACCCCTCTACACCTCCAAGGAACTCAACACTCCACCAGTCCACCAGGCATCCCCACGCAGCGGTACCACAACCAACAAGGACACTGACTGAGATGAGATGAGACACTTGTAAATATTTGTAAATAATTGGACTGTGATACTTGTACATATATGCTGTTTTAATGTAAATAGAATATTTATTTATTTCAAAACACTTATTTTTGTCTATTACCTTAAAATACAATGAAAGAAAATTGAAACTAAAAAATAATAAAAAGGAAAGAAAAATAAACCCAAAACTTTTTTATGTTTGCTGTTTTAATGTAAATAAAACGATTTTTTATTTCAAAATATTTCTATAACTTTAAAATAAAGAGAGAAAAATGGTAACGAAAAAATAAATAAAAAAGAAAGAAAAATAAACCCAAAAAGTTTTTATGTTTGCTGTTTTAATGTAAATAAAATATTTATTTATTTCAAAACACTTATTTTTGTCTATTACCTTAAAATACAAAGAAAGAAAATGGAAACTAAAAAATAATAAAAAGGAAAGAAAAATAAACCCAAAACTTTTTGATGTTTGCTGTTTTAATGTAAATAAAATTATTTCTTATTTCAAAATATTTCTATATCTTTAGAATAAAGAGAAAAAAATGGAAACGAAAAAATAAATAAAAAGGAAAGAATAACAAACCCAAAAATTTTTTATGTTTGCTGTTTTAATGTAAATAAAATATTTATTTATTTCAAAACACTTATTTTTGCCTATTACCTTAAAATACAAAGAAAGAAAATGGTAACTAAAAAATATTAAAATGGAAAGAAAAATAAACCCAAAACTTTTTTATGTTTGCTGTTTTAATGTAAATAAAATGATTTCTTATTTCAAAATATTTCTATAACTTTAAAATAAAGAGAAAAAAATGGAAACGAAAAAATAGATAAAAAGGAAAGAAAATTAAACCCCAAAAATATTTCATGTTTGCTCTTTTAATCTAAATAAAATATTTATTTATTTCAAAACACTTATTTTTGTCTATTACCTTAAAATACAAAGAAAGAAAATGGAAACTAAAAAATAATTTCTTATTTCAACATACTTATTTTTCTCTACTACCTAAAAATCAAGAGCCCAAAAATTTTTTATGTTTGCTGTTTTAATGAAAATAAAATTATTTCTTATTTCAACACATTTTTCTCTATTACCTTAAAATCATGAGCCAAGAAAATTTTTATGTTTGCTGTTTTAATGTAAATAAAATGATTTCTTATTTCAACACACTTATTTTTCTCTATTATCTTAAAATCAAGAGAAAGAAAATGGAAACAAGCAAATAATAAAAAGGAAAGAAAAATAAACCCAAAATTTTTTTGAAGTTTGCTGTTTTAATGTAAATAAAATGATTTCTTATATCAACACACTTATTTTTCTCTATTACCTTAAAATCAAGAGCCAAAAATTTTTTTATGTTTGCTGTTTTAATGCAGATAAAATGATTTCTTATTTCAAAACACTTATTTCTCTCTATTACCTTAAAATATAGAGAAAGAATATGGAAACGAACAAATAATAAACAAGAAATAAAAATCAACCAAAAATTTTTTGATGTTTGCTGTTTTAATATAAATAAAAATGCTTTCTTATTTCAAAACAAATAAAATGAAAATAAAATACTAAATAAAAAGGAAAGAAAAATAAAACAAAAATAAAGGGACAAAAAAATACCAGCAAAGACACTGACTGAGATGAGATGAGACACTTGTAAATAATTGGAATGTAATACTTGTACATATTTGATGTCTGCTGTTTATATGTAAATAAAATGCTTTCTTATTTAAAAAAAAGGGCAACACAAAATACTCACGAAAAAGATACGTTTCTTTTATTTACAAAATGGAAAAACTATGCAGCTCATGGAGGTACTACAATTTTTTCTTGCCAAGGGACAGCACCAACAGGGGACATGTAGTAATGTGAAAGGTAATCTCGCTGATCCTTTGCATCCTTCTGGGTATGATGGCCGGTTAGAGGCACCAGCCCCTGCAGGTGTTGTTCAGTCCTCCATCCACCAGGGATCAGAGCATGTGTGACCGGATCTTCGTAGTCCACTTCTGTCAAAGCGCATGGGTATCTGATGAGGACGAGGTTGTGCAGGACACAGGCACACATGGTGATCAGGTTGATGGTGTCTGGGTTCTGCTGCACCGTCGTCAAGAAGCAACGGAACCTTTGACATAAAATTCCAAAGGCATTCTCCACGACACGTCGGGCACGAGACAACCTGTAGCTATATATGCGTTCTCGTAGGACTTGTGACCGATGGGAGCATGGTTTCATCATGCAGGTTCGGAGAGCAAAGGCGTCATCCCCTACGAAGTGATAGGGCACTGGGTGGCCATCATTAGGGAGTGGTTCTGGTTGAGGCACTCCAGCTCTGTTGTCTTCTACAGCATCATGCAGAGAACAGTTGCTCTATGTTCCTCCATCCGACGCACCACCCTCTGCCCCAACTTCCACATAGAGGAACTTGTAGGAAGCATCTGCCACTAACAGCAGTACAATGCTGTGGAAGCCCTTGTAATTGTAGTAGTAAGAGCCAGCATTGCGTGGCTTCTTTATGGCGATGTGCTTTCCGTCCACAGCCCCCAGACAGTTGTGGTAATTCCATCTGGAGCTGAACCTGGCAGCAACTTCCTTTCAGGCCTCTTCAGTTTTGGGGCAGCGCAGCACTTCGTCCTTGTAGACCGCGATGACGGCTTTACACACCTCGGGTATGAACTTGCAGATGGTACTTGCATCAACCCTGAAGCTGTACTGCAGACTTTAATAGGAATTTCCAGTGGCTAAAAAGCGGAGGGTGACAGCAAGCTTGAGTCCAACTTGAAGCGGTTCCCTAAAAAAGGTGGACTGCTTCTGGAGGTGCGGGGTTAACTTCTCAACCATCTCTTGAAACAGGTCAAGTGTGATTCTGCGGTAATTTTTGTAGCCCCTTTGATCTTCCTTGTGGAGTTCAGTCAATAGACTGTCATACTGTCCAAACTCGTGCCTTCTGGTTAACCCTTCCCTGACCCACACTTTCCTTTGTATCTTTCTTCGAGGTGGGGTTGCCTTTTGTTTCTCTTCTTCCTCTACCAGCCTTTTCTGCTGCTCTCCAACAAAGGCTAGAGCAACTGCCAGGTATAGGTATCTTCTCCTCTTTGTAATGGTGTCTCTGACAGTAAGCATTGTTGTATCTTCCGAAGCCAATCCAAAAATGTCCTCGGGTTGGAGAAGCCCCGTTTTTATATGGCGTGGCCAAGTCGTGAACTGGCGTGAACGATGCGTGCCAATGCGGGAAGTGCGAAAACTATGCGTGAACGTGTCGTGAACTAGTCGTGAACT
>NC_090725.1:44504450-44524450 GCF_036898095.1 Palaemon carinicauda | reverse complement strand
GGAGTTAGAAAACGTAGAAGTTCTACTACCCAAATTTCAATTTCAAGAAATGTGGTACAGTAATGTTTACAATATAAAAATCCAATTTTGATGGCATTTATGGAGCATGAAAAACCTTTGTTAGTGTGTGCCGGCCAGTTTTATGGCGAGTCCTGCGTCATTATGGAGTTCCTCTTACATATGTAAATTTGATTACGTCTGTTCATGAGCATAGCAAGTGCAAATGCAATGTTACGTTATTTATACGCACCATGGATTTTGTATTACATAAAACAGTTAAGGAGGATGAATGATTAGACTGGATTGGTACCAGGAAATTGGGTGACCTAGAGTATTCTGATGACGCTGTCCTTATCGGCATGAAAAATCACATGATGTTTGGCTCAAGATGAATAGAGGAAAGACAGATATGATGAAAACAGATTATGCAATAGAAGATTAAATATCATTGGAAGGAGAAAGGATCAGTGATGTAGAATCATCTAAGTATTTAGGAACCATGATCTCTGATACAGAATATTTAGAATTTGTGTTTGATGACAGAATGAAAAAAAAAATCACACAATAACTAGGTTAAGTAAAATTTGGCAAGCAAATCTCCTGGAATTACATGTAAAAATCAATATATACATATATATATATATATATATATATATATATATATATATATATATATATATATATATATATATATATATATACTGATTTTTCCATGTATTTTAAGGCGATTTGAGTTGAGTGAGAGAGGGATTACTGTATGGACATGCATCGTGGTTTAACAAGGCAACATTATCTAATAGACTTTGGAGACTCGAAAACAAAGCCCTCAGAAGAATATTAGGAGTTATATAGCAGAAAAGGAATAGAAATGAAACTATAAGAGATTTTCGAGTTTCATGTGTGGACGAGATCATAGTGAGAGTAGATGTTGATTGTGCATGCTCTTTGCGGAATGCACTAGAACATTTGGAGGATCCTGGCCTACATGGCTGAAGACTGTGAAGAGTTTAGTAGATAATGAATGGTAAAGTATTTATTTAAAAGCTCAAGATAGAGATGACGGGCAAAATTTAATCAAGGCCCTCAGCGTCGGTAGGCATAAGAGGAGATGATAAACATATATATTTATATATATATATATATATATATATATATATATATATATATATATATATATATATATATATATATATATATATATATATACATATATATATATATATATATATATATTTATATATATACATATATATATATATATATATATATATATATAAATATATATATATATATATTTATATATATACATATATATATATACATATATATATATATATATATATATATATATATATATATATATATATATATATATATATGTATATATATATATATATATTTATATATATATATATATATATATATATATATATATATATATATATATATATGTATATATATATATATATGTATATATATATATATATACATATATATATGTATATATATATATATATATATATACATATATATATATATATACATATATATATATATATATATATATATATATATATATATATATATATATATATATATATATATATATATATATATACATATACATATATATACATATATATATATATATATATATATATATATATATATATATATATATATATATATATATATACCGGATTTTGAGCGAAGCGAAAAATCTATTTTTGGGAGAGATAGCCATGTCGTCCTGATGGAAGTTCCTATAGGGTAGCTTCCTAGGGTATATTACAACTACGGCGATATTCCTAGAGAATTTACCTTAAGGTACCAGAATTCTAACTCCTGGAGCGAGTATCCCTAATGAAAGGGATATCGCGACATATCAGAGGACGTATTCTAGACACGTCACATGGCAATCTACGACCTGAACCGAGATTTCGTCTCGTAGGAGGTGATTGACGAGATACGAATTCGGGAAAGAAAAAGGGGAGCCGCTCCCAAGGCTTCCCTATCCCCCGATTCGTATGCGTGCCTGGTGCCAATCCTGGCGCCATCTGTCTTCCTTGTAGCGTACACGAGGTGCTACAGATACTGTATGTAGGGAGGGGTCCTACAGCCCTTTCTTAGAAAGGCAAGGGCGGGTCCATCAGGACGACATGGCTATCTCACCCAAAAATAGATTTATCGCTTCGCTCAAAATCCGTTTTTTGGGCTCAAGCCATGTCGTCCTGATGGAAGTGTACCAGAGCATTACTGTATCTGTGGATTCTCAGAACGTGCCGTACTCCCCGGAGGTATTTATTCCCGGTCGACTAGACCTAGAGACCTAAGATGTTACCGTTATACATCTTTTCAACTAACTATAAACTATGTTAGAGCTTCCTGCCCCCTACAGGGAAGAGTCCTACTAGACTCTGGAAAGTCTCGAAGAGTACATATATCTATGTATGAATACCAGGCAAGCTAATATAGTGGTCTCGCCCTATATTAAGTAAAGCATAGTTTGTATAGAACCACTGCGTCAATATATTGACCAGTAATCCGCACAATACTTGTATTGGACAAAGGTTTATATCCGCATAGGAAGAAACTAATAAAACCGCCCTCGTCCCTTTATGGGACGGAGTCCTCCCATTAGGGGACTTACATAAACCAATGCAACATAGCTTGCATAACAGAACAATTTTATCAGAATTATCCCAGATAAGATACATAGAATTAAAATGCTCAATTATACCAATAAATTGACACAGGTGAAAGAGACGCAAGGTTCTCAAGAACAAGTTTATTGACAGATAATAAACAGACAGGTTAACAACAAATATATATATTTATATAAAAGAGGATAACCCAAAACTTTAAGCATAAGTATGATAGTAAACAGAACTTGTTTATCTGAAAGAAAAACCATTAAACACCACTTTAATAAGATACCAAGGTATCAAGTCATAAAAAGTCTGTATTACAAATCAATCACATTAGCGTTAGAAACGCTTGGCACACATGTCTGAACTTATGCCAGGTTCACCTTTGAAAGAAGGAACAGTCTATATGGGCACTTGGTGCCCTCATTTAGTTTGTAGTACAGTATGTACCTACACACTCACCCTGGACTTAATCGTCCCAATTAAGACCACTGTTCCTCGCAGAGTTAAACAGTAGGGTTAACTACACGACCCACTGCTACCACAGATCTCTTAAGTTCCTCTACTTGCTTCGTATAGTGGCGAAAGAACACCCTGGAAGACTTCCAGCCCGTGTATGAACGGAGATGTTCAAAATCCATACAATTAAAGAAATTTAGGGATGAGGCAACTTTCCTCGGATCGTGACCTGCGGGTGTACAGTCAGGATCCGCTCTGCGAATAAAATATGTGATTTTCGCTCTGAGTTGATTCAGAGATAAATTTGAGCCTGATGTTTCTCCCCTGAATAGTTGACCACCCTTGAAGTCTGAAGTTCTACGAAGATAGACCTTTAGGCATTCTACTGGACATAGAGATGCATCTTCTTTCAGAGGGCAGATTCTCCAGGGACCCCACCTGTTGGTGGGTAACTCATTCTTGGCGAGAAACGTAGGATCCGGAAACAGGTTCAGCTCCCCCCCATCCAGGAACTGAACACGACCTGCCTCTCTTGAGAGGGCTACGATCTCACTAACCCTGGCCCCAGACGCGAGTGCAAATAGGAAAATAACTTTTTGCGTCAAATCCTTTAACGCACATTCTTCATTGCTCAACAGGGAGGCGAAATGAAGAACTTTGTCTAAAGACCATGAGATGGGCTTTGGAGGTGCTGAAGGTCTGAGCCTAGCGCAGGCTTTCGGAACTTTATTAAAGATCTCGTTACCTAGGTCGATCTGGAAGGCAAATAAAATGGGTCTCATCAAAGCAGATTTACACACTGAAATCGTGTTAGCTGCCAACCCTTGGCCATGGAGGTGGATGAAGAAAGATAAGCAGAAGTCTGTTGAGATCTCCTGCGGATTCTTTGCCTTTACAAAGGCCACCCATTTTCTCCAAGATGACTCATATTGCCTTCTAGTCGATTTGCACTTGTATTCCTCTAGGAAGTCTATGCTGGCTTTCGAAATCCCGAAACGCTTTCTCACCGCTAGGGCGAGAAAATCATGAGCTGCAGGGTCTGGGTTTTCTGTAATGAAGCGCAGACAGTCGACTTCTTGACTCGCTGGGTCAGAACTGGATGTGGTAGCGGCTCGAACTTCATCTGTAGTTCCAACGCCAAGGGGAACCACATACTGTTCGCCCACTTGTGGGCCACTATTGCCGCTACCCCCTTGAAGGATCTCAGTTTGTTGAGGACCCTCAACAGAAGGTTGTGAGGAGGGAACAGATAAATCCTGGACCATCTGTTCCAGTCGAGGGACATTGCGTCCACTGCTTCCGCTAAGGGGTCCTCGTACGGGGACACGTACAGGGGCAACTTCTTGTTGTCTTTCGTCGCAAAGAGGTCTATTTGCAGTTCTGGGACTTGATTCAGAATGAAGGAAAATGATCCTGCGTCTAAGGACCATTCCGACTCTATCGGTGTGAACCTGGATAGAGCGTCCGCTGTCACATTGCGGACTCATTGAAGGTGAACTGCCGACAGGTACCACTTCTTCTTTTCCGCCAATCGGAAAATGGCTAACATCACTTGGTTGAGAGGTGGTGACCTCGACCCTTGTCGATTCAAGCATCTCACAACCACCTCGCTGTCCGTCACCAATCTTATGTGGATCGAGTGACGCGGGGAGACTTTCTTTAAGGTAAGGAGCACTGCCATAGCTTCTAGAAAGTTTATATGAAAGGTCCTGAATAGCTTGGACCAAGTCCCCTGGACTTTTTTCCTATGAGAGTGACCTCCCCATCCCTCCTTTGAGGCGTCTGAGTGAATCGTCATCGACGGGGGAGGTGGCTGAAGAAGAACCGACTTCTTTAGATGTCTGGCTTGGGACCAAGGTCTGAGAAGAGTACGTAGCCGAGGCGGCACTGGTCTTCTCAGGTCTCTTCGCGCGTTTGATGCATACCTTCTCCAAACTCCGGTTGCATCCTTTAGCTGTGCTCTTAGCACTGGGTCTGTCACTGAAGCAAACTGGAGAGAGCCTAGTACCCTCTCCTGTTCGCGTCTTGATATCCTTTCGGAATCTAGAAGTCTCTTGACAGAGACCCCTATCTCCTTCCTTTTCTTCGTCGGGATGGAGAAACTGTGTGACAAAAAGTCCCAGTGGATTCCCAGTCACTGGAACTTTTGGGATGGAGAAAGTCGAGACTTTTTCTTGTTGATCTTGAAGCCTAGGTACTCTAGGAACTGGATCACCTGACTGGAAGCTTGCAAGCATTCGGTCTCGGATGCTGCCCACACCAGCCAGTCGTCCAGGTAGGCTACTACCTGAATTCCCTTAAGGCGTAATTGTTTGAGAGCTGCGCTCGCAAGCTTCGTGAAAATCCTTGGGGCTATGTTTAGCCCGAATGGCATGGCTCTGAAGGCGTACAGTTTCCGTTGTAGCCTGAACCCTAGGTAGGGGGAGAGTCGACGGCTGATTGGAATGTGCCAATAGGCGTCTGACAAGTCTATAGAGACTGAGTATGCCCTCTTGGGCAGTAAGGTCCTTATGTGTTGCAGTGTTAGTATCTTGAATTTGCAATTCACTATGAACTTGTTGAGTGGTGACAAGTCCAGAATGACTCTGAGCTTTTCCGAGTCTTTCTTGGGAACACAAAACAGCCTCCCTTGGAATTTGATGGACTTCACCTTTCGGATCACATTTTTCTCCAACAGTTCTTGAACGTACTCCTCCAAAACGGGGGTGGAGTGTTGGAAAAACCGAAGGCATGGGGGTGGAGTGCTGTACCAGCTCCAACCCAGTCCATTCTTGAGTAGGCTTTGAGCCCAGGGATCGAAGGTCCAGCGATCCCAAAATTTCATCAGTCTCCCTCCTACCGGTATCATTTCACTTGGACTGCCGTCCTGAGGTCTTGCCTCCCTGACCACGACCACCTCTGAATCCCCTTCCCCTTGAGGGGCGCCTAGACGAGCCTCTGGCTGCTCCTCTAGGTTTTGCACGAAAGGAAGAAGACTGTCCTTCGAACGTTGGGGCGAATGTGGTTGACTGACCTGGCACAGCCTGGGGTACCCACTGAAAAGCAGTCGGGGTTTGTGCCACCATCTGGGGCACTGGAGGCAAAGGCAATTGCAGTTGCTGTTGCTGTCTATAAGGCTTGGCTGGCCGAGATGGTAGCCTAGTCCTCATATTCTTCCTCTTTGGTTGAGGACCCTCATCCGGGGAAGATTTTCTTTTGATAGCCAGGCCCCACTTCTGAAGAAGGTTTCTATTCTCCACGGCGGCCTTATCAACAACCTCTTTGACCACATCGGTAGGGAAAAGGTCTTTTCCCCAAATGTTGGAGGAGATTAATTTCCTTGGTTCGTGTCTCACCGAAGCCCCGGTGAACACGAATTCCCTGCAAGCTCTCCTTGCCTTGATGAAGCCATAAAGGTCCTTCGTCACTGTGGCTAGGTGAGACTTAGCCACTACCATGAACATTTCATGGACCTTAGGGTCACTTGCCATTGTCTCAAGAGTAGTCTGATGAGACATTGAGGCAGCCAGTCTTTCTTTGGTCTCGAACTCTCTTCGTAAAAGAGATTCGGACAGCTTGGGGAGGTCCTCGCCGAATTGCCGTCCGGCAATATCAGCCTCCAACTTTCCCACTGAGAATGTCAGATGGACATCCTTCCAGTCTTTGTGGTCCATAGGCAGAGCCAGCGACAAAGGTTTACACTCCTCCAGGGAGGGGCAAGGCTTGCCGGCCTCGACTGCCTTTAGGACAGCCGCAAACCCTTTTTGTAAAAAGGGGAAGGCTCTATCAGGAGAGGACACAAAAGAAGGGAGCTTCTTGCTCAATGCAGCTACCTTCGAATTAGAGAAGCCCCTCTCTTTCATCGAGGATGAAAGTAGGGCTTGAGCCTTAGCGTGGTCCATAATAATGACCTCCTTCGGCTCTGTCTCCTCCCTTGAAGCTGGTTCTTTTCTCAGCCGGACATAGCAGTCCGGATATGATGCCTTGCTGGGCCAGAATTCTACCTCCTCTAGGGGAACTGAACCCAGCTTATCCGAGATGACGATCTTTCCAGTCGTCATCGGCATGTGCTCAGCATACCTCCATGGGTTAGCATCTGAGCATATGGGAAGGTCTTTCACATTGAGCCTTTTCTGGGGCCCATGTGATTCTGCTAGGGACTGCATACGCAGTTCCATTGCAGCCGCCTTCTCCTGATTCTCCTTCTGCATTTGTTGGATCATTCCAACAATCGAAGAGAGGGCCTGTCCCAGTTCTACTGGTAGACCAGCCGATGTTGAGGGGATAGGCTCCGGCATCTGAACCGGAGTAGCCGACACCTCGTCGACCTCATCCTCTACGACATCCGGGGTTTGAACTTGATCCTGACCTTCTGCCAGGAGGTCTTCTTCCAAACGTTCGTCCAGGTCAGACATCCTGTCACACAACTGGATGTCTTGCATCGCATCTGCGACTTCCTCGTCCACCTGGACTTGATCTTGAGGGATCTCCTCTTGAGGCTGGGGAATCACTGCCTCAGCTGATGCCTGGGGAAAAAGATACGCCCTCATCTTCTCACTTGGAAGATAAGGGCCAGAGGTGTTCTTCTTGAAGCCCCTTACCCAAGTACGAAGCTTTTCCCTTGCTATATCCCTTGATTCCGCCGTTCTAGGGGAATCAAAAGCCTCAGTAATCAGGTTAGTGCATACAGTACATACCTGAGGGTCCCAATACTGGAGATCATCCTTGGAGACAGCGCATGCTGCGTGTCTCCTACAACACTCATGTCCGCAGAGGTTCTTGCTGCGGACATTGCAGAAAACATTTCCGCACTTCGGAGGGTCCTCCTGTAAAGAGAAGAAATTTCCATGAGTATCAAGTGAACTATGTATCACTGGATATGCATAGTATAGCATAACAATTCATAAAGGAAAGACACACACTTGTGTTTCCCTCACAACCCATTGCTGCAGCCTTCCAGATAATAAAATCAAAATGGTTTATCTCTTCTAGAGTAACCAATGCAAGGTTTCCAGAGGAAACAGGTGGAGCTCACACCTAGGCAATGATTTTAAAATCCTGGATAATAGACAGGGAAGAACTCTGCTTCCTATCTGAGGGCAACAGCAAAGGGCTGTGCAAGAAAACACAATAGTGTTAGAAGATACAGTGCTGTACCTAAACCTTTACTATAGTTTTCTTCTTACTGTATATGCTATACAGAAGAATACTAGTATAGTATAGGAGGATGTGTGCCGGCCTGCCTTTGCCGGCCGGCACACCCCACAACTAGCTTTAAAGTATACTACTTAACAGCTATAGGGCGGCAGCACTCTGGTTCAAATACCTGTGCCGGTCGGCAGCAGCTGCCGGCCGGCAACAGCCAGTGTTGGCCGGCAATGACTGCCGGCCAGCAAATACACAAGGTAGTACCCAGCTGCCGGCCAAACTCTTGGTGACCGGCAGACAAGGACTGACATAAGCCGGCCGGCAAAGGTACAAGACCGATGCCAGCCGGCAGCAAAAGAACCAGAAGACTACACCTGCCCGGCTGCCGGCCTCATAGGCCGGCAGCCGGCCTCATAGGCCGGCAGCCGGGACAGGTACAGCACTAGAAGAAAATAGAATGGATGCCGAGATAAGAGTGTACACAACCCCCCAAGCCCGGCAACCGAAAGAGTGCATATAAGGAAGGGGAGAAACTTAATTCAGGCTTCCTTGACCAATGCCGTCCGGCTCTGCCGGCAGGCAGTGATGAGGGACCAAGAGAGGTCCGGGCAGCACTCGAAAACATAAGACCCTTGCCGGCCAGCATCTCTACCGGCCGGCAATGGGCTTAGTCAATTCCACATCCCAACCTATACTAGGTCCAGAAGTAGAATGACGTACAGTACAGTAATACCCCTGCCGGCCAGCTCTGCCGGCCGGCAAGGTACAGTACAGTAATGGCTAGGCCATTACGGAGATAGAGGGGGAAGGGACAAGAGGGTCCTGCCAACCTTGCTTTAGTGACAGATCACCCGCAGCCAAGAACTTTGTCTTAGCCTAAGGGAGATCTAAGGGAAAGGGCCAGCAATACTTGCCAGCTTCCAGAGCACCAAAGCAAGGAAGGCGTTGCTACTCCCAAGGGAAGAACTTATCCTCCCCCGAGAACAGCAACAGGACTTAGTCTGGTCGATCACAAAAGAAGGAATCATAACTTACAGAAACCTTCGGTAGTGACCTAAGGAAGCTAAGCTCCCTTTGTAAGTGTTAGGTCAGCGAGGGAGACTCTGCCCCAAGCCAGACAACACGGACTCAGACTAAAAACTCTGTTGTTCTGTCCCTCTTTGAACCAGACTTACTGGAACAGGAAGGTACAGTAACACCCTAGTATAGTTTTATCGAAAATAAATTCGGAAAAAAACACTTAGGGATAAGCCCAAGGCTTAAACAGAGGGAAAGGGATTGCATACCTTCTCCGAAGAAAAGAAAGCAACCGGGGATTATGAAAAAGTATACTAAGGCTCCATAAGCAATTAGCCTAGGCACCAAGAGAATCGATTACCTAATTCACCGAAACTCACACGTATACAATCTTGGAAATATTCCACACAGTCTTAAATGTATAAAATATAGCCTAAAGCTTCAAAAAATTTTAATTACACTCGGAAAAACCAAAATCATGCATGAAGTACTAGGACCAAACGACTAGGCTACATGGCCTAGCGTAGGCCAGAATGGCGAATACTTCGCCAAATAATACTAAGCACGAAAGGAAATCCTATGTAAAGCTAAATAGCTAAAATTTATTAAAGCAAAACAACCAGGAATGTCACTCTGACTAACTAATTTATACCTAGCGAGTGACAGTGTCCAGGACACCTCTGGTAGGCTACGGCTCTTGTATCAAAGATTAATCCTATTAATCACTCAAAATTTTACCAAGAGCCTACATTTATACATAACAGACACTATACTCAACTTATCCGAGGCCAACGAAGACGGAGAAGCCATGAAAAGCTGAATAAATCCAAGATTTGCGAGAAAAACAGGAAAAAACACCGAGTTGTTAAGCTACGCAAAAAGGAATACAGATGGCGCCAGGATTGGCGCCAGGCACGCATACGAATCGGGGAATAGGGAAGCCTTGGGAGCGGCTCCCCTTTTTCTTTCCCGAATTCGTATCTCGTCAATCACCTCCTACGAGACGAAATCTCTGTTCAGGTCGTAGATTGCCATGTGACGTGTCTAGAATACGTCCTCTGATATGTCGCGATATCCCTTTCACGAGGGATACTCGCTCCAGGAGTTAGAATTCTGGTACCTTAAGGTAAATTCTCTGGGAATATCGCCGTAGTTGTAATATACCCTAGGAAGCTACCCTATAGGAACTTCCATCAGGACGACATGGGTTGAGCCCAAAAATATATATATATATATATGTGTGTGTGTGTATATATATATACATATATATATATATATATATATATATATATACACGTATATATATATATATATATATATATATATATATATATATATATATATATATATATATATACACATATATATATATATATATATATATATATATATATATATATATATATATATATATATATATACACATATATATATATATATATATATATATATATATATATATATATATATATATATATATATATATATATATACACATATATATATATATATATATATATATATATATATATATATATATATATATATATATATACACATATATATATATATATATATATATATATATATATATATATATATATATATATATATATATATATATATATATATATATATATACATATATATACATATATATATATATATATATATATATATATGTGTGTGTGTATATATATACATATGTATATATATATATATATATATATACATATGTATATATATAGTTTATATATATATATAAATATATATAGGCAAAAACTTCTGATTTTATAAAAATACATACCATAAAGTAAGCATATTTTGGATGATAATGAAAGCCATATAAAGTAAATGTGTGTTTGTATATATACCAATGGCGACTCTAACATTCGGGGAGAGACAAAGTATTATATTAACCAAAATGATAATGTATTACAGTTTTGCAGGGTGTTTGAAACTCCACCTACATTAAATCAAGTATGTTATTGCAGCGACCAAATTTGGGTTTTTATTATCAAGCCTTGTCGCAGTTCATATATTTTTGTTCGGTGTCTTGTTTTCGTTTTGGGTGTCCTCTGTCAACAAAAAAGAAAAAAAAATCGTACTAGATGTTCTATCTGCTGACTACATCGTTCACTCATACCCGTCTCGGATTCAAAAGTTACAGTTGAATTGTTATCTGTAATTCAATAAATTAAAAATAATCAAAATTCACTGTTTTCTGGAAAAAAAAATATTAAGCTTGCTAGTGCAATTCTAATCAATAAAAGGTTTTCTGCAATATATTCAAAGGAACGAAAATTTATGCAGTAATTTTGGCTCATTCGAACGAGCCCTGTAAAAAAAAAAAAAATAAAAAAATAAAAAAATAACTGGACTCTCTTGTCACGATTTGGGTGATTGTTTTGTTTTCCCGAAACTCCCACTGAATGACAGTCAGCTGATATATCTTGTGAGCTCTGGTGTCGTTCTTTGATTGCCCATTGTCTTGGTTGTAACTTAGAAATGGCGAAAAACAGTGTTAGATGTAAAAAAAAATAAGAAATTTCGGGGTAGAAATGTTCCGAAAAATCGTGAAATTCTACAAGCAGACAGGCCTTACTCTTTCATTGAAAAGTAAAGTAAGACCTCGAACATTCCAGATAAAATGGTTGTCTTGTTTATTGTTTTAACCAAAACCTAGTCAGTCGTAGACAAATCTAGGCTGAAATAATTATATGAAAATACTGATTGGCTGTAAGTATCACAGTAAATTAATGATTATTTTAATTAGTTGATAAAGCTAGAACACTTTCGGTCAATACGATATTTTTCCAACTATTAGTGAGTTTGCTCAACTTGAAAAAAAATAATGGTATAATAGCGCTGCTGAAGAAAATAAACAATATTTAAACCATTTTTTAAAAAATCCCTGTTATTCTTGTGTAAATGGGAGATGCCTTCCCGAGCACATGATGAAGGAAGTGTCACAGACCATATGGCTCTGGTGCACGCCTTCACTTGACAGTCTGACACCTGGTCCGTCCGCCAATGACGACATCTTTCCGCTGTGGCTGAATACAATTGCACCCTTCAGTACGTCCCTGGGAAAATGAATCCTGTTGCCGATGCCCTGTCAAGAAACACATTGGCTGCTGTCAAACTGGGATTAGATTACAAAGCCCTGGCTGAAGCACAAAGACAGGATCCAGAGTATCAAGCATGTAGGACATCCTGCACGTCCCTCTGTTGGGAAAACTTTCCCCTCGAAGACTCCAACACCACCCTCCTCTCTGACGTCAGTACTAGTAGACCGTGTCCTTAGATTCCTGCTCCCATGTGCCAGCAGGTGTTTGATTTAATTCAGTGCCTTTCACATCCCTCGTGTCGTTCTACTGCACAGCTGCTGAAGACGAAGTTCATTTAGCACGGCATTTCTAAGGATGCTAAGGATTGGGTCCGCGCCTGTATTTCTGGCCAAACTTCCAAAGTACATCGTCAGACAGATTCAGGAGTGGTCACCTTTCCTCAACCTAAGCATCGTTTCGCACACATTCATGTCGACGTTGTATACCCCCTACCTTCATCACAAGGACATCGTTACCTGTTTACCGTCATCGACCGCTCCACTCGTTGGCCTGAAGCCATTCCCATGGAAACTGCAACATCCGCCTCATGTACATCTGCCTTATTCTGAGGATGGATTGCAAGATTTGGTATCCCTGAACATATTACTTCTGATAGGGATACCTCTTTCACCTTTCAATTGTGGACATCATTAGAGAATATCCTGGGCATCACCCTACATCAGACAACGGCCTAAAACCCCGCTGCCAATGGAATGGTTGAACGTTTTCATCGCACCATCAAGGCAGCTTTGATGTCCCTCTGCAAGGATTCCATATGGTGTACTCAGCTTCCCTGTTTCCTACTGGGACTAAGGACCACTCCTAAAGATGCCCTCGACATCTCGGCATCTAAAATGGTGTATGGCAACCCGTTGGTCGTCCCTGCCGAATTTTTTCCTTCTACAACCTTCTCCGACGATCTCCAGAGCATACATCACGACGTGGGAAAGTTTACTCCATACAATCAGACTTACGAGCCCCCAGCAAAGCATCACATACCGACAGACTTGCAATCTGCAACGCACGTCTTCCTGCGCAACGACACTAGCAAGCCACCGCTAACGCCCCCTTACACGGGCCCTTTCCTTGTGATCTGACGCAGTCCAAAAGCATTCCTACTAAACATTCGTGGCAAAGAAGAGTGGGTCTCCATTGATTGTCTAAAACCTGCTTATCTCCTGCCAGATGACCCGCCTACAGTTCGCCTCTCTAGATCAGGGCGCCCTATTTAACATGTACAGTATGTCATTTTTAGGGGGGTGGGGAGCCATGTACCAACCGTGTGTCACACGATCGTACATAGTTCATTTTGTGTATACATTATGCTTGTATCTTCACTCTTCCCTCGCTTTAAAAAGAACCTGAAATAACATGTCTGTTTTTCTCATTGGTAACATTGTCTGTTTTGAACATGAAAATTCTTGTTGCTTTAAGCTTTTGTATATAAAGGAGAGTGTTCTATAATAAACTCACTCAGTTGCTTTCATCCTGTCTTTGAGTCACAACCTTCTCTCGGCCCGTCACAGCCATATTAAAAGAAATTAACGATAATTAGTGCGTACTTTGCAGAAATCGACAGCGTGTTTGCTTCTAGATTTTCTATTAAACAGGGTTAAAACAAGTGTCACGAGTCTCAAGCATTATTCATAATTATCTAAATCCAGTCATGTGAAAGGTCATCTCAGATGAAATTAGAAGTGAACTTGATAAAGCTGCTCTTATGTGTTTGCAAAGTAACGAGACTACAAAATGTGCAATGCGTGCCTAACTGTCGACCATAAAATATATATCATGGAAACGAAATATGTGAACGAAGACAGTGATGACAAAAGTGCTTGAGACTAGGTTATGTCAACATAACTGTGATGCCACGATATATTGGTGACCCAGAATTACGACGGAGCATCTGTAACGGCAGGGTTCCTAAATGGATAACAGAGCAAGCTAAGGATGAAAAGATTTGAATACACGCACTTCAGTCACTACCATGTCCATTAACATAACTTTGTCTTGAGTAACAGCCCCGAAAAGGTGAGAAGAGTAAGAACCTTTTTTTATTATTATTTAATGTTGGAATTTATTTTAATTCCAACCTTACTTATATTTAATGAACAAAACAATTATTAAAAAAAAAAAAAAAAAAAAAAAAAAAAAACTTACATCAAATAGTAGATCCACTAGTAAAACTTTGTGACATTGCCCTACATTACCCTCTTCCCTAGACATGTCCAAAGATACAGAATAATATAGATCACTTATCACAAAATGTTGACGATAACGTGTTCCAAAATTGTAGTGGTCTTGGAGATTAAACGTTAAATTCCTAAGAAGATGCTGGCCTTTCCACTGAGTACTTTTTATTGGAACTGTTCGCCGTGGCTGTGGTAACCTCCGAGGTAATTTACTTCTTACCTTTGACAGGTCCATATTATGCACGCGCGAACTTAAGGCCTATTAGGCAATTACTAATTGAAGTCATTTAATTCATAAGTTTAATTTTATTATTCATTTTACTTATCATTAACGCTAATAGTTACTATACTAAGTAGCATTAAGTTATTTACTTTTAATTTATTAAGAAAAATAGGTAAAGTCGGACACAAATATCAATCCTTTCCGATTGAATTAATTAATTTAACGTTAACTGTACTACTTATAGTAAGGTTTTGCTTTAAATTTCTTTTGCAACTCTTACCTCTATAATCTATTTTTGGTTTCTAATATTAATTGATTTTAGTACATTTAATTCTTCCGGTACTAAACTGAAAAATATTTTCAGGCAGTTTAATAAGATTGTTAAGCAAGATGGTACTATAAATAGAGAACTATTCCATCTATAAAATTATTGGAATAAATATTATAAAAGACCTTTATAATTATTATAAATTACAGTGAGAAGTATATATATATATATATATATATATATATATATATATATATATATATATATATATATATGGTCAGTCTCTATATCATTGCTTGATAGGGCTGTGTCAATGTTCCTTGCCTCTGCTATTCATGAGTGGCCTTTAAACCTTTAAACATTTGAAATATGCAAACTAATTACTATTATTATTATTATTTTTATTATTATTATTATTATTATTATTATTATTATTATTATTATTATCAGTATTGTTATTTTTATCATTATTATTATTATTGTTATTATTATTATTATTATTATTATTATTAGAATAATAATAATATTATTATTACTATTATTATTATTATCATTAGTGTTATTGTTATTGTTATTACTGTTTTGTTATTGCTATTATTACTTCTAAGTAGAAGTTGGAAAAGCAGAGTCAATAAGCCTTAGGACTCCAAGGAAAATAGCCGAGTGAGGAAAGGAAAGGAAAGGAAATAAGGAAACTACAACAAAAGTAATTAACAGTAACAGCATATATATGTATATATATATATATATATATATATATATATATATATATATATATATATATATACATACACTAAAAACTTGAAAGAAAAACAAGAGGATGAGACATAAGATAGAATAGTGTGCCCGAGTGTACCCTCAAGTAAGAGAACTCTACCCCTGACAGTGAAAGACAATGGTACAGCGGCGATGGTACTGTCCAAGACCAGAGATTAGCAGTTTGATTTCGGAGTGTCCTTCTCCTAGAAAAGCTGTTTACCATAGCTAAAGAGTCTCTTCTAACCTTACCAAGAGGAAAGTAGCCACTGGTCAATTACATTGCAGTAGGTAACCCCTCGAGCGAGGAAGAATTGCTTGATACCCTCAGTGTTGTTAGGTGTATGAAGATAGAGGATATGTAAAGAATAGGCCAGACTATTCGGTGTATGTGTAACCAAAAGGAAAATATCCTTAACCAAAGAGAACAATCCAATGTAGTACTGCCTAGACAATCAAATGACCCAATTATCCTCTAATGGTAATATCTTAATTGGTGACTGGTGCCCTGGCCATCCTACTACCTAACAATCAGAAATTCAGAATTTTACAGTTTTGTTTAGCGACGTGGACATGGGAATCTTTTACCATTTAGGTGCCCTGGTATGTTATTGGTGAACACCCAAAGAAAATAATCTTGTTCACATCAAAATATTGCTTGAGAAATTAATTATTTATTATGAACAATTTAGTTATTAAACTATTCTTTATCTTCAATTTTATTGGTGCCTTTCGTTTTTAAGGCTAATTAAAATATTTTGTTGGTAGTCGATGGTGAACAGTCTATAGTATTTTTTTTTTTTTTTTTCGTAAGTGTATGTATGCCTATACGACAGATAAACAGATATTCGAGTTTTCTTAGGTCTGAATCCACCGGGAATACTCGAAATGAGAGAGAGAGAGAGAGAGAGAGAGAGAGAGAGAGAGAGAGAGAGAGAGAGAGAGAGAGAGAGAGAGAGAGAGAGAGAGGAGTGTGTGTGTGTGTGTGTGTGTGTGTGTGTGTTATAAGAAGTTAAAGGATTTTACATGTCTCAAAGACTTCTTAGTTCATCTAGGGAGATTCCATTGGTTCTTGTGGGGAGCGAGTTGGTTTGAATGTTTAGAAAGTGTTTATGAGTTTGTCTAACTTACTGTTTAGTACATCGGCTGGAAATCTCTTTCGTGTATTTGCTATCGTTTATGTAAACAAATTAACACATTTGTATCCGTTACCTGTGGACTTACTTGTGCTAAGCGTGATACTTTGTTGTAATCTACATTTGTTATTCGTTTAAAAATTGTTAATGTCCACTAACTGTTCCATTAGTTGTCAATTTTGTAAATCCGAAAATTTGAAACGTTCCATCCTCTGTTAATATCTAAATTGTCTTAGTATTTTAGTTTGATGACCCTTGCTTGTACTGCTCCCAGTCTTATCTATATCCCTCTGAATATTTGGAGCCCAAAATTGGACTTTGAATTTTTGATGGGGTTTTAGTAGTGTTGTGTAGCCTACACTTGTTTTTGCAATCGAATTGTCTCTGCATATAATGGATTAGTTTTTGTGTGATTTTCCGAGAGAGAGAGAGAGAGAGAGAGAGAGAGAGAGAGAGAGAGAGAGAGAGAGAGAGAGAGAGAGAGAGAGAGAGAGAGAGAGAGAGGTTATTTTAAAAGCATGCAAATATCAATATGGATTATATATTCTTTTAAATTGCTCATCTGCTCTAAACCTTTGTGCCTCTGAAACTCCAGAATAGAAATCCTAAAATGAAGTGGAGTGAAAAACTATTTTCTTTTGTTACCTATCAAACGTCCATCTTTTTTATACATGAATTATTTTCTATGTATCCTTTTCATTGGGGGACTTGCACATTTAAATACCTTTCCGTGATATTTAGCAACCATCATCACTGCGGGCTCAAATATATTTTATAAGTACAATAATGATGTGTAGATATATTGAGGATTTAAGTTACTAACGTGAATTTTCCTGTATATAATAATTTTAAGAAAAGAAGCTTTGTAACATATAAAACATACATTCGTTTTAGGTGAAATACGTATTTTTGACGTTTCTATTGCCTACTTGGTAAAGTAAGAAAAAAAATTATCGCACATTGATTAGCCTTGGATTTCCAGCATAAATTCAAATATTTTACACCCCAAAATTTATTATAAGATATAGGTATTTTTGATCAGCCATAAAGTATATCAAATAAAATTGAGGAAACTACATTAATTTTGGTTAACTTAGTAACATAAGACCTACAGTAGTGATCATAAAATGCTTTTTCATTAACGCATATTTCCATGGATTAGTATTATTCTATTCTCTAGTTTACATATACAGCACAGATCTTCGTCGACTTCAATATAGATTAGGCTAGTAATTAGGAGTGAAATCTTGCTTAAGAATAACAAGTCTACCTAATAGTATGATTTTTTTTTTAATATTACCTTCCATACCACTGAAGTCTTACCTCATATTGATCTCTCTCTCTCTCTCTCTCTCTCTCTCTCTCTCTCTCTCTCTCTCTCTCTCTCTCTCTCTCTCTCTCTCTCTCTCTCTCTCTCTACTAGAGGTGAATGGAACGATGCTGTTTAACCATTGACTCTAAATAAGCTATTATCTTATAGATGACCCATCATAAATTAAAAGAAAAAACTTACCTTTTAATTCGTTTAAAAAGAAAAAACAAACATTAAAAGTAGTATTTGTTCCTTCATTACTTTGCTAACTTTCTGGTATCACAAATCGACAGAAATACCCCACCAACTTTTCATTAAATACCTTGGCACTTATACCTCTGATTGGAATTGCACCATGATATATTGTCCTGGGACATGAAAGCTCACAGATATTCATTTCCATTCTTTAATATTAGAAATAGAACTACCACATCTATGATTACCTCTCTAAATGGTTCTCCCTTAACTTCTAATATCTATAGTGGTGGTTTCCTAGTTACTTACAAGATATCGAACTCGACAAAACCCGTTTACTTCTTTTTGAAGTCGAGGCCAGAAAAATACTGCATAACCTTTTCAACAGTTTTCCCAAACCCTAATTCCAGATCTATTCGATACAGCTAAAACCTGCTTCCTCGATGGATATGGAATCCAAATTTGACGATACTCCCTTCTTTAGTTGTCACCAAGGCATTGTTAAATTGAAATCTATTGCAAGGAATTTTGTCTAGTAGCCAGGTGTAGAAAGATATAATAGGTAATTTGTTATGGAATTGTATGTATTGTGTTATTCAATAGAACAATCCTCCTTTTGCTAGAATGCACCTGTGGGAGTTACCCAGGTGCCCATGGCCAAGAGTGCACATAGATTTTGCAAGTTATTTTTTAGGGTATTTGTTTCTGATAGTTTTAGATACTCACAGTAAATGGCCAAAAGTAATTCCAATGATAACAGCAACCTCTTATGCAACTATAAAAAATTATTCCCTTTTTTTCTACACATGATTTTTCAAAAAGAATGGTAAGGCTTAATAGACCACAGTTTTCCTAACAAGAGTTGTGCAATGTATTAAGCATATTTTTTCAACAGCGTATCATCCTTCCAAGAATGGAAAAGTTTAAAGATTTCTTGAAACATTCAAGCATAACATGAAGTATAGAAAGGCAAATGCAAATAGAAAACTTGAAAGGCTGCAGCTGCTTAAAGTTACATTTCCACTCTTTACTAAATACACATCTCTTTTAGGGTTGGTATTCCCTACACTGCTCTTCATAGTCCGGTTCACCTGGTCGCCTTTAACCACTTGAACACCTGGCCTCGATTGTTGTGGAGTGTCATGACATTCCTTTTTGATGGGTCGTCTACAATGCATACAAACACAAACACACACATATACAACACACACACACACACACACACACACACATATATATATATATATATATATATATATATATATATATATATATATATATATATATATATATTTATATTTTTATATGCTGTATATATAATATATATATATATATATATATATATATATATATATATATATATATATATATATATATATATATAAAGGTATATACATATGTACACATATATATATATATATATATATATATATATATATATATATATATATATATACATACATATATATGTATGTATGTATATATTTATATATGCATATATATATATATATATATATATATATATATATATGCATATATATATATATATATATATAT
>NC_090725.1:44476950-44501950 GCF_036898095.1 Palaemon carinicauda | reverse complement strand
CTCATATTCAGACACTTTTTTCTGAAATGAAAAATAAGAAGCAAAAAAAGGCAAAAAAAAGTCCAGGAAGGCTAGCCTTTCTACCTAAATGGTAAACTCTTGGACCTCCTTCAACAAGCAATTCTAAATAATGGCACCACTCAATACTGTCATTGCGTGCTTACTTACAATGGGAATCAGTAGTTGCGGGAGAGAGGACTTGGGGATCCCCGCTCCAATAAGCAGAGGGAATAATATGTGCTGATGTATCTGCCTAGGTCCTGTTTGGTGTCAAGGATTCTTTTCTTGTTTTTTTTTTTTGCTGCTGCAGACCTTCATAAGGTTTCTTCTCACCACGAAAATTACATTCTTGATTCTGTTCTTGCGTCAGAATTATCGTATTTATGTTGGTGGAATGAATCACTGGAGCACCCTGCCACACCCTCTACCCGTACTGAGTATATAGGTCCTTGGGATTTGTCTACCAATAAAACACCAAACCTTGGACTAAAACTGGTGGAGGTGGACAATCCCAAGTCAGAGAGTTTCTTTGTGGATATCATTGCACTCATCCACGTGTGTAACAGCCTGAGGAAGGATTAAGGCCATCTTTAAAGCTCTCCCTAATTCTACCCTGAGTTGACTTGACAAACAGACCTCAAGGGTCGAGGCCATCCTTGGACCCGTCTCAAGTCCAGCCAGTCAAACCGGATCTCCGCCCCCTCCCCTTCCACAGACCCCAACTCCTGAGGCAAAGAAGGGTCTATGCACTAAAGAAAGCAGCATCGTCTCTACTGGAAAGAGACAAAGATGCAAATTATGTTCCTCTCACCCTCTATGTTGGCAGCCAGGTTATTGTCTATAATCCCTTCAAGCTGTCTCTTGGTTTGACAAGTTGTCCCGTGCAGTGATGACCCTAGCACATTATACAGGGTTATCAACTCCAGAGTCTTTGGGGAAATACAAGAGGCTTGTGATATCTGATAGGAATGCAGTATCTTTGCTGTTATACCAGTCAGTAAGCTAGTAGGAAAATCAATTTTGACGGATGGATTCTTTGTTTTCCCTTTTCTCTAAACAAGCTGACCCAGAGGTATTTCTGTCAATTTGGAACTCTTCAGTGCAGAAACACTTATTTTGTAAGGAGTTAGGAGAATGGGGTGGTGACCAATTGGAGGACAATTTCCCAGGATTTTCTGATCCAGCTTGCAGTCTCCTTCAAGGGCCTCTGGCCCTTTGAAGCAAACTGCAGCCAATCCCTTGGTAAGGCCTTCAACTTCTTCCACAAAAGTGCCTATGCATGACCAGCCCTTTCAATCCACTATACCTGGTTCATTTAGGAGGAGCAATGGCAGGAAGAAGGGAAGGAAAGGGAAAGGATGATGTTAACATCCCTTCTCTCCAACTGCTGAGAGTAAGGAAATTCTTATTCTACCATTAGGCAACCTAGTCTGGATAAGGGGCAAACTTTTGGTAGGGAGTAGGCTTCATGGCAGTTACTTAATACCATTTAAGGATCATCAGCCCCTATTTCCCTTACTGATAAGGCTCTTGGCTGATCTTCCAACATTGGTGAAAGCCTTGGCTTTGCTGACAGAGGTAAAAGGGATATTAGAAACTCCCTGGAAGTCAGTTAAGATGAATTTCTAGGCTTCTTCGGTAGGCTGTTTATAGTGGACAAATCAGCTGTTGGATGGAGACCAGACACTGACTTTTCCCTACTGAACTATATTTTTCTCAAACACAGTACAGGACAAAACGTAAGGTCCATTCTGTGTTCCATCAGAGAGGGAGAATTTCAAGTCCCAATGCATCAATCTCCCGAAAGTACCCCTACTTCTACCTCTATGGTGTAGTTTGGCAGTTCAAGATTATTTGTTTTGGATGGTTGATAATTCCTCAAGTGTTCTCTCAGGTTTTTACCTAGGTAGTAAATTGCACCAACTCGCAAGGGATAAATATCTTCATGGATCTCGATGATTTGCTGACCTTAACCTCCTAAGTGAAACAGTTGCTACACGATCTAATCTTAATTTGTTCTGTCCGAATCTTCAGATTGTTATAGATCCATAGAATTAGAACCTTATATTCAAAAAAGGTTGAAGTACTTGGATATCCTGATAGACACAGCGGCTGCAAGAGTCTTTCCGTCAGAGGAATGTATCAGCAAATTTGTGGAGGGTGTGTGATCATTTATGTTCCAGACAGAAATCACAAGCTTAGCGGTGGTGGAGTTTTCTGTTACCTTTCTTTGCCGGAAAAAATCATTCCATTTCTTCAATGGTATTGGAAATATCACTGGTCATCCACAAGGGATACCCCTTTCCTTCCTGTTTCTGTCATGCAGGAGGACTGAGATAATATTACCTGATGACTGAATGAAAAAACCTCACTAGGGAAGTCCAACTGGCCTCTCCATTTCTAGACCTGCAACTGTTCTAAGATGCATCTAAGGATGGGTAGGGAGCACACCTGAGTTACCTGGTTGTATCGAAAATATGATCAAGAAAAGAAGAATTAATCTGCAAATCAATGTCCCCAAAAGGCAAGCAACCTCTCTAGTACTACAAATATATCAAGAATATTTGAGTGGGCACATAATCTTAGGAGTGGCTTACATTAACAAGCAAGAGGACACGATCTCGTACATTCTCTATGACCTGAGGAAACAGATACACATTTTTTTTTTTTTTTTTTGGTGGGGGGTGGCTGGGGTGGCTTCATTCCACACTGCAGAGTTCTATATACCATATTGGGCTTGACGGGGATATCTGAAGAAAAGCCAATATTAAGACTTTAGTGTAAGTTAATCTTCGTTAGCAGTGGCAAGATCAAGAAAAGTGTCAAGAAAGATTATCTCTTTCCGATTTCATCAGACAATCCTTAAGACCTACACATTAAGAGCCGAAAGGGTCGAGGTATCAGCTAGGACTGGCACTCACCAAAGTCAAAGATTAGGCCACACCACTACCTCCAAGAGAAATTTTGCAGTTGGCCAGGTGTTGAAGTCTGGGTTATGTTTAAAACAGGCCACAATCTAGCTCGTTAATCTTCTGGAGTATATTGATTGTTTTGTGCTTAGCTTTGTGGTGGCTGCTCGTTTACTTGTGTAGTAAGGCCAGTACCAATGTAGTACAGTAGGAATCTTGTCCATGGTAACAGACAAATATAAGTCTAGAATGACGGTAGAAGGACGTATTCTTCTCCTTCATTCTTTCTGCCTCTCTCTTCAAGACGATACAATATTCACTAGGTCTGACTTGATGCTGGTAAACCATACTTTTAAGCACCATTCTTTAGAATCTAGAGAAGTAACACCCTTGTCCTCCCTCGATGTGTGGAGGATAGTGGACTATATACCAACCGGTTGATTTTCTTATGTCCGGCTTATTACTCCAGACGGCTATTCTCTTTGGGATATGGGATTCCTCTGTTGCCCATGTAACAACCTTCTTGGACAGGCCAGGCTCTATCCGCATTCAGATGATAGACAGATAGAAGATTGCTTGAGTCACGCGTTCACTCTCATACAGGACCAGGTAAATTGACATTTCAAGAAAAAAAAAGCCATTCGGTGTTAAGGAGACTTTTGGCCCACCAGTTAGTGAATCTGTCCATTTAAAAGATGAAATGTTTGTATATATGTAGGAACAAGTTACAAATTCTGAAACAAATTTGTATTTTCCCAAGTTATTCCAGCCTAAAGGACAAAACAAAGAGCTTCCCAGGGATGGGATTAAGGATTCCCCATCCAAACACTCTTCACCTGTGGTTAATTACCTCATTTACGATTTCTATGGCTGTTCCAGCTCTGTTTGAAAGCATATCCCCATTTAACAGACTTGGGTGTCTTTAACTTAGAAAAATAGAAATAACTTTCATTTTTTCATATTACTACTTATCCAATAAAAACTATCAATAATAACACTAAAGTAAATGTCCATGAACTAGATGTATCGATAAATTTATTTTTTGTTCAATATTCCTTATCAATTTACGACATAAAGCACATACCTGCAAATGTATGAGAGTTATAGAGAAGACCATGACTTCACTTTCGGATGATTTTAATTGGGGAATTTTTTGGTATTCATCTCTAACAATTTTAAAGTTGAGACCACCTTGCTGTAGCTTGATTAACCTGGTTAGTTCAAGATAGATAATCTGTATTTCCATTACATAAAGGAAAGTCTAGGAAGTTATTGAATATTCAAAAATATTTTAGAGTCGTAGTGGCAGATCTATTAATTTACTCTACGGGATTATTGTATGTAATTTTTCAGGCTTTTTACTTATAAAGTATTAGTAAACTGAAGATAAGGGGTTGACCCATTAACAGGCAAGTAGCCCGTGCAGGATACACTATTCGGTATTCTTAGGAGTCTAATATATACAATCATCTGATGTAAGTCACAAAATGATGTTTCTGTCAATAAAACATATTTATGGAGTGTAATTAGTCAATATTATTATTATTATTACAAGGCAAGCTACAACCCTAATGGGAAAAGCAAGATGCTATAAACCCAAGGGCTCCAATAGGGAAAAAGATCCCAGTGAGGATAGGAAATAAAGAAACAAATAAATTATGAGAATAAATTAGCAATAAACCATTCTAACAGCATTGACAACGTCAAAGCAGATATGTCCTATATAAACTATTAACGTCAAAAACAGATATGTCGTATATAACCTATTTTTGGGTGAAATGGGCATGTCATCATGATGGAAGGTTCCTAAGAGTAGCTTCCTAGGGATATTTGACTACAGTGATATTCCCAGAGAATTTACCTTTAGGTCTCCAGAATTCTAACTCCTGGCGCGAATATCTTTAAATTTCTCCCAAGGATATCCCATAATATCAGGGGACGTATTCTTGACACGCCATATAACAATCTGCACCCCGAATAGCGTTTACGCTTCGAGGGGGAAAGTGGCAGAATTAGAAGGGGAGCCGTATCAAGGTTACCCTAGTTCCCATACTACTATTGAGTATCACAACAGCACCATATCAAAGTTGGCGGACATTCTTTGTAGCATTGAGCTTGGTGCTACAGATACAGTAGCTTCGGGAGGGATACTGTGAAGTTTTTTTTTCTTTAGAAAAGAAGGGTGGGTCCATCAGGACGACATGGCCATCTCACCCAAAAATAGATTTTTCGCTTCGCTCAAAATCCGTTTTTTGGGGCTCAAACCATGTCGTCCTGATGGAAGCATACCAGAGTATTAATGTATCTGTGGATTTTCTTCAGTGCCTTAACCTAGGGACAATATTTTTATGGTCATTTGGACCATTTGAGACAAATGACTTTACCGTTATCCGTCACCATCACTAATCATAAACGATGTTAGTACTTCCTGCCTCCTACAGGGAAGAGTCATTCTAGACGGTAGAAAAGGGGCCTTAAGGCTAGCATATATTGTATGAACAAACATAAGTATACACTGAGCATACAAATAATCTCATGGTTTGTATATATTGCCGAACCAATATCAGTGTCCATTATATCCATTGCTCCCAAGCATACAATGATATGAAGTATACTTGCTTCAGCAAGTCAAAGAACTCTAGCATTTTAAACATGCAATTTTCAGGCGAATTAGAATGCAATTACATTCTAATAGACATTTATTTCTAATAAATGACTAAAGGAATTAACAAGTAAAACGCATGTAGCATGATAAAGGAATTATACCTTTGACATATACAGAAATTATTTTTCCCCTTTAAAAGGGAAGAAATGATGACTGCCACTCTCAGACTGAAGAATAGGTTTTCGATAAAAATTTTGCTTCATATATTCTGTACCTGTTATATTCTATCAACACTGTGTACTACGTACACACGGCTACTACAATTTTCAGGCGAATTAGAATGCAATTACATTCTAATAGACATTTATTTCTAATAAATGACTAAAGGAATTAACAAGTAAAACGCATGTAGCATGATAAAGGAATTATACCTTTGACATATACAAAAATTATTTTTCCCCTTTAAAAGGGAAGAAATGATGACTGCCACTCTCAGACTGAAGAATAGGTTTTCGATAAGAATTTTGCTTCATATATTCTGTACCTGTTATATTCTATCAACATTGTGTACTACGTACACACGGCACTAGTGCTATCTGTATAATTCCACACCTGAGATTTTGAACAGAGTTAGTGTCACCATAGTAACACTCATTTAAAAAGGGATCACACTAAAGTGCTGACACCTTCTCCTTTTAATTGACAGTCCCAATCAATTAACTGTCCATCGCAGAATTAGACGACAAGTTTTAATACACTACCTGCTGCCACCACAAAATGCTGCAGTTCATGGACCTGCTTAGCATAGTGTTTGTAGAACACCCTGGATGATTTTTCATCCAGTATATGAGCGAAGACGCTCAAAGTCCATATACTGAAAAAAGTTCAGTGATGAAGCAATTTTTCTCGGATCATGACCTGCGGGAGTACTGTCAGGATCTGCTCTGCAAATAAAGTAGGTGAGCTTCACCCTCAGTTTTTTTAGGGATAAGTTTGATTCAGAGGTTTCTCCTTTAAAGAGCTGTCCTCCCTTGAAGTCTGATGTTCTACGGAGATAGACCTTTCGACACTCTACAGGACATAGAGAGACATCTTCCTTCAGAGGGCAGATTCTCCAAGGGACCCCAACTCTTAGTGGGTAGCTCATTCTTAGCGAGAAAGGTTGGATCAGGAAACAGATTCAGTTCTTCCGCTTCTGTGAACTGAATATGGCCCTCATGTCTAGATAGGGCCACTATTTCACTAACTCTAGCCCCAGAGGGTATAGAGAACAGAAAAATAACCTTCTGGGTTAGATCCTTGAGGGAACAATATTCATTGTTCACAGATGAAGCATAATTTAGGACCTTGTCCAAAGACCATGAGATGGGCTTTGGCGGTGCTGCAGGCCTAAGCCTTGCACATGCCTTTGGAATCTTATTAAAGATATTTTCCAAATCCACTTGAAAGGTATATAGAAGAGGTCTAGTCAAGGCTGACTTGCACGTAGTTATCATGTTGGCTGCCAGAGCTTGATTATGAAGGTGGACAAAGAAAGACAGACAGGAGTTCATTGAAATTTCTTTCGGTCATTTTGCTTTCACAAAAGAAACCCACTTTTCCAAGATGATTCATATTGTCTTCTAGTTGACTTAGGCTTGTATTTTTCTAAGAATTCTATATCCCAAATCTTTTCCTACTCGCTAGGGCAAGAAAGTCATGAAATGAAGGATTTCGGCTCTGTGATAAATGAAAGGCAATTAACTTTTGAACCTTCTGAGATAGTTGTGGGTTCAGAATTAGGGCCAGCCTCAGCTTCAGTTCCTTCACCAAAGGGAACAGATTGCTCTTGGGCTACTTGGGAGCCTATAGAGCCGCTCCTCCCTGGAAGGATCTCAGCATGTTGAGGACCTTCAGCAGGAGATTGGATAGGATGAAAAGGAATTCCTGAGTCCATCCCTTCTATACTAGAAACATGATGTCTGTTATCTCCACTAGAGGATCCTCGTATGGGGCTACATATCAAGGTAGTGTTTTGATGACGCTCGTGACGAAGAGGTCAATCTGCAGCTCGGGGACTTGTTCCCATCTAGGAGAGAATAGGTCTGCGTCTGTGGACCATTCTATCTCTATCGGCTTGAGCCCGAGTAGAACATCCGCTGTCGCATTATGGATCAATTGTACATGAACTGCTGATAAGTGCCATCCCTTTAGGTAAGGGATGGTTAACGTCACCTAGACTCTATGAGATGTTCTCTAGCCTTGTTGTTTCTGACATCTCATTATCGCTTTGATGTCCCAGATCAGCCTGAGGAGGTCTGATCTACGCGAAGAGAGTTTCTCCACCCTTGAAAGGACCAACATGGCCTTGGATAGAAATGACCGAATCCCTTAGACTTTCTTCTGGTGGGAGTGAATATCCGTCTTCCGACTAGGCATCCATGCGGATGATCTTCAATAGTTGGGGTAGTTGCAAGGGCACTGTCTTCAATAGGCTTTTAGCCTTTGACCATTGTGAGGGAAGTGATTAAGGAAAGACAGATATCGGTCCTTTTAGATCTCTTCGAGCGTTTGATGCGTATCTTCTCCAGACTCTTAACGCATCTTTCAGCTGTGGTCTTAGCATTGGGTCTGTCACTATTGCGAACTGGAGAGAGTTCTGAACTCCTCCCTGTTAGCGTCTTGGAATCCTGACTGATTACTATAGTCTCTTGACCGACCCTGCGATCTCCTTTTACATTCCCAAGGGAAAGGAGAGTTGGTGTGACCACAGGTTTCAATGGTTTTATAACCATTGAATCCTTTGAGCTGGAGAGAATCGAGACTTCGTGAAGCTTATCTTGCATCTCTGATGTTCCGGGAACCGGATCACATCCTTGGATGCTCATAGACCAGCCACTTCCGGTGCTGCCCACCTTAGCCTTTTGTTCAGGTACATTGTTGCCTGAACCATTTCTAGGCTTGGTTTTTGTGTGACTGTGTCCGCCAATCCCGTGAAGATGCTTAGGACTATATTTAGTCTGACAAGTATCTTTCCTAGGACATATGTTATCCACTGTAACTTGGATCCTAGGTAGGAGGGTAGTGGGTGACTAACTGGAAGCTGCCAGTAGACATGTTTCAGGTCTGACATGACTGCGAACACCCATTTTTTTAAATAAGGTGTTCATGTTCAGAATGATTAACATTTTGAACTTGCTGTTTTATTTCAACTTTTTGAGTGCCGATAAGTCTAGAATGACTCTGATTTTCTTGACTCCTTCTTGTGAACACCAAACAGCCTTCCCTGGAATTCGATGGACTATACTTTCCTTACCCCCTGTATGCTCTAGAGCTCTAAGGTATACTCTTCCAGGGGAGTTTTGGAGTGTAGGAAGAGTTGAGGAAATGGTGGTGGAGGCATGTCTACATCCCATCCTAGTCCCATCTTGATTAGGCCTTGGACCCAAGGATCGAAGGTCCAGCAATCCTGAAGAAACCTCCCTCCTACCAGAAGTGTCTCTTTGCTTCGCTTGATCAGAAGGTTTACATATTCGACCGCTTGCCTGTGGCTACGCGATCATTGCAACTGTGGGATGTTGTTGAACAGCCTGAGAATTCTTGACTTTACCATCTTCCTTTTAGGTTGGGGACCCACAACCGTGGAAGACTTTCTCTTTGAAAGGATGCCCCACTTTTGGAGAAGACCTCTGTGGTGGCCTTCTTAATCGCCTTTCTAACTATCTCATTTGGAAAGAAGTCTCTACCCCAGTTGTTCGTAGATATCAGCTTCCTGGTTTCGTGTTTCACTGTTGCAGCAGCGAACACAAACTCTCTACAGGCTCTCCTAACCTTCATAAAGGAATAAAGGTCTTTTACTAAGGTGGACATACGCATTTTGACCAAGACCATGAGCATGTCTGGGGTACTTTAGTGGGCTGAACACAACTCTATGCAGTTCTGTAGGGATAGGGAGGCTGCTAGCCTCTCCTTTGTTTCTTGTTCCTTACTCAGAAGAAACTCAGATAGTTTAGGGAATTTTTCGCTAAACTGTCGTATAGTGACATTCGCGTCTAGTCTTCCTACGGAAAAGGTTAAGTGGACTTCCTTCCATTCCTTCTCCTGCCTGGGAAAGGCTAGTGACAGAGGCTTGCACTCCTCGAGTGGAAGACATGGTCTACCTGCCTCCACTGCCTTGGCAACATATTTAAATGCCTCCCACATAAAGAGAAATTATATTGAAGCAGTAGCAAGAAAGAAAGGGTGTCTGTTACCTCGTACAAATACTTTCGACACCGAGTAACCCACCTTTCTCAGGCTACTTGACAAGATAGCCTGTGCCTTATCATGGTCAAGAATCATGACCTCTTTCAGTTCCGTTTCTTTTCTTGACGTTAGTTTATGTCTTAGTCGAATGAAGCAATTAGGGAAAGCATCAAAGCTTGGCCAAAACTAGATTTTGTCCAAAGGAACAGCACCCATCATCTCCAAGATGTAGAGTTTGCTGTCTAAAATCGGCATAAGCTCCGCAAACCTCAATGGATTGGTTTTGGAGCATGTCGGAAGGTCTTGGTCTCTGGGTCGTTTGTATGACCCTTGGGGAGCGACAAGTGGAGCTTCACAGAGCTCTATCTTGCATTTCGCTTCCTGCTTTTCATCTTGTTTGCGAAAGTTTTCTATTAGACCTTTCATTTGGGCCCATAATTGGTTCATTCTGTCTAATAGAGGGGTAGAGGGTGAAAATGTCGATTTTAAATACTCTAGAGCCGACACAGACGGAAGCAATTCCAACCCGTCATTATCCACCTCTTCCCGTGGGGACTTCCTGCCCTCCGTCCCAGAGGCTATCTGGCCTTTCTCCAGAAAGAAGGTTAAAATGGAAGGGAAAACATAACATTCAGGTTTCCATCCAGCCACAAGTACCATCGCCAGCAAGGTCCAGTTGGCACGAAGCCGGCAGGCTAGTACCCGGCAGCACTGGTACAGTCGGCGTACTGCTGGCTGAGTTAGCACCTATCTGTGCCGGTCTGGCCGGCCTGCCGCCGGGCAAGTTAATACCCCGGCAACAGAACTTGTGGCCAGCAGTCCGAGGGAGGACTGAAGAACTTTGGTGACAGAAGGGACTTCCCACTAACCACCATCATGGCTACCAGTAGCCGCCAGCCGCTGGCACCCGTCATGACTGCCGACAGATGACATGGCTACCAGCAGCTTGCATAGCCTCCAGCAGCCATCATAGCCACTGACAGTTTGTATAATACATGGTCGCCGGCAGCCAACATGGCCGCTGGCAGTTGTCATGGCTGCCAGCAGCTGGCACAGCTGCAGGCAGCCGGACAACAGCTGCATAGAAGGAGTCTGGCCAGCCCCCGCAACCCACCGGCAATGGTGAGGTTGCAGAACGATGGCTCAAAGAAAGACAGTGGCTCTGCCATCATAAAAGAACAGAGGGGGATGGAAAAGGGTCCTGTATGAGGTGTGGAAGGAGCCTGGAAGATTGTCGGACCTACACACCATTAAGAAACTTTATTTCAGTATCGGCGCCATCCTAGGCGGCAGGTGAATTCTATTCTCCAGCCTAGGGTCTGCCAATACAGTTAAGGGGACGGCAGCAGTGCCACCTCCTCTCAACAAAGGAGAAACAGATTTCCAGTTCTGGCACCATCCTAGGCCTCAGAAGAATACTACTCTTCATCCTAGGGTCTACGAGCACAGGACTAGTCTACTAGACCACAGGGAGAAGGTGGCAGCATCATACAACCATTTCAGGTGTGGCCTAGGGAGGGCTAGCCTCTTATGTCAGCAGCCTAGCCTCCTATGTCGTCAGCCTAGCCGGCAGTGAAATGACTATTCACCCTGAGGGCCGACTGTCGGCACAAGACTAAATACTCGGAGGTTCTGACCGAATCCCAAAACCTGCAATCTGCGGTTAAGGGGTGAGACAGAAAACCCTAGGCTAGTCATGCCTGAATGAAAACTTGAGGCACAACCCACTAGGGTTGTAGCCTAAGTCTACACTCAGAGGGAAAGAGAGATTACCCTTAAGTCTCTACTAGAGACGAGTATCAGTTATATAATAATTCTAGGAGATATCAATCACCGATGAATTAATAACCAATACACGACAGTAACTGGGGAAATATCAAAAGTATACTATGTCGCCTAGGTTAGGTTACCTAGGCAAGACGAGATCTCGGTTACTTAAATCACCTAAACTCTGACATATATGATCGACATAGAAAAAGGAAAATTATGCATATGAATATTTTTACAAGCATAAATTGCCTAAATAGCTTTCATAATTAAATTATTAATGCTATCTTAACCAGGAATGTCATTCTACTAACTAACTCATGCCTAACGAACGACAGCGCTCATGGCGCCTCCGGTAACAGGCCTAGCTCCTAATCATAATAAATTACTCTAATTTCATTGTGCGACAGGAGCTAAATTACACACATTATAAAGAATCAATACTCAACTTTCCAGAGGCGAAAAAAGCAGGAGATTGCATAATAATCCTTGAAAATTTATCGAAAATGCCAGATCAACAGGAAACACCACCGTGCGAAATCGCTACAGAATTAGTAATGTCCGCCATCTTAGATATGGCGCTGTTGTGATACTTAATAGTAGTATGGGAACTAGGGTAACCTTGATACGGCTCCCCTTCTAATTCTTCAACTTTCCCCCTCGAAGCAAAAACGCTATTCGGGGTGCAGATTGCTATGTGGCGTGTCAAGAATATGTCCCCTGATATTATGGGATATCCTTGAGAGAAATTTAAGGATATTAGCGCCAGGAGTTAGAATTCTAGAGACCTAAATGTAAATTCTCTGGGAATATCACTGTAGTCAAATAAACCCCTCTTAGGAACCTTCCTTCAGGACGACATGGCTTGAGACCAAAAAAACTATAAAAAGACTCATGTCAGCCTGGTCAACATAAAAACATTTGCTAGTGCTTACACATATTTTAGAAATGAAGACTAGGTGTGTCTTTGCCTGCTCAACCCCTCCAGCATCAACCAATGAGAAAAATGGCTACTGTTCTGTGCTACCCTTCCCTTCCATTAATTTAGGCAAGCCGGTTAAAATTTAACATCGTATAGCAAAGGATTGTGTTTTAGTGATATTGAGGATATTAATATGTTATTAGATAAATTATGTGAAATTCTTTTGTGCATGTGGTCAATTTCCTACACAGGATATGTATCTGAACTTTTGGAAACCATGCAATTCCACGAAGGGCTGAACTGTCTAGACTAAGAGATACCGCACTAGGCCCAGAAGGGTGGAGTCACCCTGAAAATAGGGAAACACATGACCTTCATTTTGGCACCCATAGTTTCATATTTATAAAGTTTAGTTCAAGTTTATAGGTGAAATAATAATAAAGCGTAATAATGATCTTCACTGTGAGTGTGTTCAAAAAAGATGAATGAGCCATTGAGATAAAAATGGTAAAATAACAGCTAGAAAGAGAAAGACAATGAAATGGAGAAGAAAGAGAAAAATAGAGTGTAGAGATGCAGAGAAAGACAGAAAGAGAGAATTAGGTAAAAAAAGAGGAGAGAGAGCCTTACTTATTGCCTTATTTTTTGTTTGGGTTCCCCCAGGTCCCTCAGTGTGAGGCACCTCGTATATCCACCAGAGAGTTGCTAATGCATCTTCCGGTGTATTTTGCATCTTCCAGTCTTGGATGGTCTGGGATGCATCTTAGGTATTTATCGAGCTTATTCTTAAACACATCTACGCTCACTCCTGATATGTTTCTTAGATGAGCTGGCAGCACATTAAATAGTCGCTGCATTATCGATGCTGGTGCGTAGTGGATTAATGTCCTGTGCGCCTTTCTCAGTTTACCTGGAATGCTTTTTGGCACTATTAATCTACCTCGGCTTGCTCTTTCTGATATTTTAAGCTCCATGATGTTTTCAGCAATTCCTTCTATTTGCTTCCATGGTTGTATCATCATGTAGCGTTCTCTTCTCCTTTCTAGACTGTATAGTTTTAAAAATTGCAGTCTTTCCCAGTAGTCAAGGTCCTTAACTTCTTCTATTCTAGCAGTATAGGACCTTTGTACACTCTCTATTTGCGCAATATCCTTTTGGTAGTGTGGGTACCATATCACATTGCAGAACTCGAGTGTACTACGCACATAAGTTTTGTAAAGCATAATCATGTGTTCAGCTTTTCTTGTTTTAAAGTGTCTGAATAACATTCCCATTTTTGCTTTACATTTAGCCAACAGTGTTGCTATTTGGTCGTTGCATAACATATTCCTATTTAAAATTACACCAAGGTCTTTAATTGCTTCCTTGTTTGTGATTGTCTCATTATTAGGTCCCTTGTATGCATACACCATTCCTTCTCTGTTTCCATAATTTATTGATTCGAATTTATCGGAGTTAAATACCATCCTATTTATCTCCGCCCATTCATATATTTTGTTTAGATCTCTTTGTAGTGAGTTCCTATCTTCATCACAAGTAATTTCTCTACTTATTCTTGTGTCATCGGCGAAACTTCTCACTACGGAGTTTTCAACATCACAGTCTATGTCTGAGATCATAATAACAAATAGCAGTGCAGCTAATACCGTACCTTGGGGCACACCAGATATTACCTGGGCTTCATCTGATTTCTCGTCATTTGCAACCACTATCTGTTTTCTGTTTTGCAGGAATTCTTTTACCCATTTTCCTATCTTTCCCACAATATTATGCTTTCTCATTTTTTTCTCCAATATGTTATGGTCTACCTTGTCAAAGGCTTTTGCAAAATCTAGATAGATCACATCTGTGTCTTTTTCATTTATCATATTATTGTATATGTTTTCATAGTGTGCTATCAGTTGGGTCTGTGTACTTTTTCCAGGTACGAAACCGTGTTGACCCAAATTAAACAAATTATTTTTGACCAAATGGTTCATTATTTTCTTTTTTATTACCCTCTCATACACTTTCATAATATGTGATGTTAGACTAACAGGTCTATAATTGCTTGCCTCTAGTCTTGATCCACTTTTGAAGATAGGGGTTATATAAGCTAATTTATGTTTAACATATATCTCGCTCATATCTACACTCTGTCTTAGCAGTATTGCAAGTGGCTTCGCGATAGTGTTTGCAGTTTTTTTAACAAAATCGCTGGAACTCCATCTGGTCCGGCTGCCGATCCATTTTTAATTTCGTTTATAGCCGTGACAATATCTGCTTCATTAATATCTATATCCGTTAGATATTCAACATTTTCTTCTCTCATTTCTGTTTCATTATTCTCATTCGCAATTCTTGGCGTGAACTCACTCTTATATTTTTCTGCTAATATGTTGCATATTTCCTTTTTTTCATTCGTTAGCCGTCCTTCAATTCTTAGAGGGCCTATTTCTATTCTCCTTTTATTCATCTTTTTAGCATAGGAGTAAAGTACTTTGGGGTTTCTTTTTATATTTTGAAGTGTCCTTTCTTCTAAGTCCCTTTTTTCATTTTCTTTCGACTGTATAATCTTTTGTTCTGCATTTTCTATCTTACATTTTATTTCCCTCATTTTCCACACATTTTTTTCTTTTGCAGAGAGAGAGAGAGAGAGAGAGAGAGAGAGAGAGAGAGAGAGAGAGAGAGAGAGAGAGAGAGAGAGAGAGAGAGAGAGAGCGTAAGCTTTTTTGGGGGGAATAGGTCGTTTAATTCATAGTTTTCATCACAGTCATTAAGACAGAATATTAGGTAGTACTTTCTCATTGAACGATGAAGAAATTCATTGTTTAGGTATGTGTGCAGTGTTCAAATTAATGCAAAAATTTAACGAGGAAAACATTAAAAAATATTTCACGCCTTGATAAGTAATGAACAGAGTAGGTTTCCCAAATTCACGGGGACTTTGCACCTAGCCAGTCTTACATATTAGGCAGTTGTTGCGTATAGTTGAGATTTTGAGATGCCACTGGTTGGTAGGGGATTAAACTGTAACTTATAGTCGAAGTAAGAGTAAGAAGAAAATAAAACACTTTTTAGACACATTACATTATAGCAAACATTCAAGTTATAGTATTAGCAATATAGGTAAAACTAACTGTGAAAAAACCTGATGATACATCTAAGGTTTATTAGAGTAAATTAATATCTAGTAGTATATAAAGGAAGAAACTAGGAAATTATGACACTTTGTCTCATGAAGGAGGGGAACCGAGAAAAAGAATCCCTCGGTTTATGAATGCGTGTGTTGTTTGCCGCTTGTAATTTTGCATATATATACATTTTATTACACACATATATATATATAAATATATATATATATATATATATATATATATATATATATATATATATATATATATATATATACATATATATATATGTGTGTGTGTGTGTGTGTTGGTGTGTGTGTGTGTGTGCGTGTATTGTTGTGTGTATGTATGAATAAATGTATATTTATATAAAATTGTAATACCAGTATATACAGTAAATATATGCAATATAGTTAAGAAACATGCAAATATTTTAAATATATAACCTTTGTGATTTTGTGGTGCAACATGTGTCTCATTTATGTCCCTTTACAATTTTAAGTGTTTCAAGGTATCAGAGAGATGTTCAACCTAGACTCACTTCTGAATTTTGATAAAATTACAATTAAATCCTACCCTACAAATATAAGACGACTGAAAAATCTGGAATTTATTATCAAGCATTAGTTACAGCCCTGCGTTATTCATATTTCTTTTGCATATTAATACAATATACAGACTTAAAAATTGGATATCTAGAAATTTAGCTGAATAAACATCGATACAATTAAGCACTTTATTTAACTTACATATACGAGAATGTATCCTTGAATGGAGACCCTACTTGGCAAGCAATTGAAGGATAAGTTGGGAGAAATCTTTCTCTGCTGAAGTGAAAGTTCCATTCTCCGTGTATTCTTGCATATCCTTCAGCCAGGCCATCAGCAATAATGTAGACGAATTTCTCCTTTAGAACCTAAAATAATGGAAATGGAAATGGAAATTTTGCAGCTTCTTAGCACTTATCCCTTTTTTACTTACCTATTAATAAGTTCTAAAACAGATCTCGTTGAATGTGATTAGAATTTTGTTTGTTAATAAATACAATAATGACTATCAAAAACATTTGCAGCATAAGCCAGAACTTTCGATACCTAGCTACAGCGCACCAACACTGCCATCATTAAATATGTAACGTTACTGTAATAGAACACTTAAAACGGATTTTGAGCGAAGCGAAAAATCTATTTTTGGGTGAGATGGCCATGTCGTCCTGATGGAAGTTCCTATAGGGTAGCTTCCTAGGGTATATTACAACTACGGCGATATTCCCAGAGAATTTACCTTAAGGTACCCAGAATTCTAACTCCTGGAGCGAATATCCCTAATGAAAGGGATATCGCGACATATCAGAGGACGTATCCTTGACACGCCACATGGCAATCTGCACCCCAAACAGAGATAACACATCAAAGGGGTCAATTGGCAAGAAAACGAAAACGGGAAAGAAAAAGGGGGAGCCGCTCCCAAGGCTCCCTCTTCTTCCGTTTCGTAAGCGTGCCTGGCGCCAATCCTGGCGCCATCTGTATTCCTTGTAGCGATACATGAGGTGCTACAGATACTGTTTGTAGGGAGGGGTCCTACAGCCCTTTCATAGAAAGGGAAGGGCGGGTCCATCAGGACGACATGGCCATCTCACCCAAAAATAGATTTTTCGCTTCGCTCAAAATCCGTATTTTGTGCTCAAGCCATGTCGTCCTGATGGAAGTATACCAGAACATTACTGTATCTGTGGATTCTCAGAACGTGCCGTACTCCCCGGAGGTAATTTTTCCCGGTCGACTAGACCTAGAGACCTACGATGTTACCGTTATACATCTTTTCAACTAACCGTAAACCATGTTAGAGCTTCCTGCCACCTACAGGGAAGAGTCCTACTAGACTCTGGAAAAGTCTCGAAGAGTACATATACCTATGTATGAATACCAGGCAAGCTAATATAGTGGTCTCGCCCTATATTAAGTAAAGCATAGTTTGTAAAGAACCACTGCGTCAATATGAAATATCGACCAGTTCTTCGCACAATACTTGTATTGGACAAAGGTTTATATCCGCATAGGAGGAAACTTGTAAAACCGCCACCGTCCCGTTATGGGATGGAACCCTCCCGTTAAGGGAAAGCATAAACCAATGCAACATAGCTTGCATAAAGGAACAATTCTATTAGAATTATCCCAGATAAAGTACATAAAATGAATGCTCAATTATACCAATAAATTGACACAGGTGAAGGAGACGCAAGGTTCTCAAGAACAAGTCTATTGACAGACAATAAATAGACAGGTTAACAACATATATATATATATATATATATATATATATATATATATATATATATATATATATATATATATATATATATAAGAAGAGAATAACCCAAAACTTTAAGCATAAGTATGATAGTAAACAGAACTTGTTTATCTGAAAGAAAAAACATTATTGCCACTTTTAAGATACCGAGGTATCAAAGTCATAAAAGTCTGTATTACAAATCAATCACATTAGCGTTAGAAATGCTCGGCACACATGTCTGCACTTATGCTAGGTTCACCTTTGGAAATGGAACAGTCTACGTGGGCAACTCAGTGCCCTCACTTAGTTTGTAGTACAATATGTAACTACACACTCACCCTGGAATTAATCGTCCCAATTAAAACCACCGTTCCTCGCAGAGTTAAACAGTAGGGTTAACGACGCGACCCACTGCTACCACAGATCTCTTTAGTTCCTCTACTTGCTTCGCATAGTGGCGAAAGAACACTCTGGAAGACTTCCAGCCAGTGTATGAATGGAGATGTTCAAAATCCATACAATTAAAGAAATTTAAGGATGAGGCAACTTTCCTCGGATCGAGACCTGCGGGTGTACTGTCAGGATCCGCTCTGCGAATAAAATATGTGATTTTCGCTCTGAGTTGATTCAGAGATAAATTTGAGCCTGATGTTTCTCCCCTGAATAGTTGACCACCCTTGAAGTCTGAAGTTCTACGAAGATAGACCTTTAGGCATTCTACTGGACATAGAGATGCATCTTTTTTCAGAGGGCAGATTCTCACGGGACCCCACCTGTTGGTGGGTAACTCATTCTTGGCGAGAAACGAAGGATCCGGAAACAGGTTCAGTTTTCCCCCATCCAGGAACTGAACACAACCTGCCTCTCTCGAGAGGGCTACAATCTCACTAACCCTGGCCCCGGACGCGAGTGCAAATAGGAAAATAACTTTTTGTGTCAAATCCTTTAACGCACACTCCTCATTGCTCAACAGAGAAGCGAAATGAAGAACTTTGTCTAAAGACCATGAAATGGGCTTTGAAGGTGCTGAAGGTCTGAGCCTAGCGCAGGCTTTCGGAACTTTATTAAAGATCTCGTTACCGAAGTCGACCTGGAAGGCATATAGAATGGGTCTTGTCAAAGCAGACTTACATGCCGAAATCGTGTTAGCTGCCATGCCTTGACCATGGAGGTGGATGAAGAAAGATAAGCAGAAGTATTGCCTTCTAGTAGATTTGCACTTATATTCCTCTAGGAGGTCTATGCTGGCTTTCGAAATCCCAAAACGCTTTCTCAACGCAAGGGAGAGAAAATCATGAGCTGCAGGGTCCGGGTTTTCTGTAATGAAGCGCAGACAGTCGACTTCTGGACTCGCTGGGTCAGAACTGGATCTGGTAGCGGTACAAACTTCAACCGTAGTTCCAATGCCAGGGGGAACCACACGCTGTTCGGCCACTTGTGGGCCACTATTGCCGCTACCCCCTTGAAGGATCTCAGTTTGTTGAGGACCCTCAACAGAAGGTTGTGAGGAGGGAACAGATAAATCCTGGACCATCTGTTCCAGACGAGGGACATCACGTCCACTGCTTCCGCTAAGGGGTCCTCGTATGGGGACACGTACAGGGGCAACTTCTTGTTGTCTTTCGTCGCAAAGAGGTCTATCTGCAGATCTGGGACTTGATTCAGAATGAAGGAGAATGATCCTGCGTCTAAGGACCATTCCGACTCTATCGGTGTGAACCTGGATAGAGCGTCCGCTGTCACATTGCGGACTCCTTGAAGGTGAACTGCCGACAGGTACCACTTCTTCTTTTCCGCCAATCGGAAGATGGCCAACATCACCTGGTTGAGAGGTGGTGACCTCGATCCTTGTCGATTCAAGCATCTCACAACTACCTCGCTGTCCATCACTAACCTTATGTGGATCGAGTGACGCGGGGAGACTTTCTTTAAGGTAAGGAGCACTGCCATAGCTTCTAGAAAGTTTATGTGAAAGGTCTTGAAGAGCTTGGACCAATTCCCCTGGACTTTTTTCCGATGAGAGTGACCTCCCCATCCCTCCTTCGAGGCGTCTGAGTGAATCGTCACCGACGGGGGAGGTGGCTGAAGAAGAACCGACTTCTTTAGATGGCTGGCTTGGGACCAAGGCCTGTGAAGAGTACGTAGCCGAAGCGGAACTGGTCTTCTCAGATCTCTTCGCGCGTTTGATGCATAACTTCTCCAAACTCCGGTTGCATCCTTTAGCTGTGCTCTTAGCACTGGGTCTGTCACCGATGCAAACTGGAGAGAACCCAGTACCCTCTCCTGTTCGCGTCTTGATATCCTTTCGGAATCTAGAAGTCTCTTGACAGAACCCGCTATCTCCTTCCTTTTCTTCGCCGGGATGGAGAAACGGGGTGACATTAGGTCCCAGTGGATTCCCAGCCACTGGAACTTTTGAGATGGAGAAAGTCGAGACTTTTTTCTGTTGATCTTGAAGCCTAGATACTCTAGGAACTGGATCACTTGACTGGAAGCTTGCAAGCATTCTGTCTAGGATGCTGCCCACACCAGCCAGTCGTCCAGGTAGGCTACTACCTGAATTCCCTTTAGGCGTAATTGTTTGAGAGCTACGCTCGCAAGCTTCGTGAAAATCCTTGGGGCTATATTTAGCCCGAATGGCATGGCTCTGAAGGCGTAAAGTCTTCGTTGTAGCTTGAACCCTAGGTAGGGGGAGAGTCGACGGTTGATTGGAACGTGCCAATAGGCGTCTGACAAGTCTATGGAGACGGAATATGCCCTCTTGGGCAGTAAGGTCCTTATGTGTTGCAGTGTTAGCATCTTGAACTTGCAATTCACTATGAACTTGTTGAGTGGCGACAAGTCCAGAATGACTCTGAGCTTTTCCGAGTCTTTCTTGGGAACACAAAATACCCTCCGTTGGAATTTGATGGACTTCACCCTTCGGATCACTTTTTTCTTCAACAGTTTTTGAACGTACTCCTCCAGAACGGGGGTGGAGTGTTGGAAAAACCGAGGGCACGGGGGTGGAGTGCTGTACCAGCTCCAGCCCAGTCCGTTCTTGAGTAGGCTGTGGGCCCAGGGATCGAAGGTCCACCGATCCCGAAAATTCTGAAGTCTCCCTCCTACTGGCATCATCTCACTTTGACTGTCGTCCTGAGGTCTTGCCTCCCTGACCGCGACCACCCCTGAATCCCCTTCCCCTTGAGGGGCGCCTAGACGAGCCTCTGGCTGCTCCTCTAGGCTTTGCTCGAAAGGAAGTAGACTGCCCTTCGAACGTTGGGGTGAATGCCGTGGACTGTGTCGACACGGCCTGGGGCACCCACTGGAATGTGGTCGGGGTTTGTGCCACCATCTGGGGCACTGAAGGCAATGGCAATTGCAGTTGCTGTTGCTGTCTAAGAGGCTTGGCTGGCCGAGACGGTACCCTAGTCCTCATAGTCTTCCTCTTTGGTTGAGGACCCTCATCCGGGGAAGACTTTCTTTTGATAGCCAGGCCCCACTTTTGGAGAAGGTTTCTATTCTCCGTGGCGGCCTTATCAACAACTTCTTTGACCAATTCGGTAGGGAAAAGGTCTTTGCCCCAAATGTTTGAGGAGATTAGTTTCCTTGGCTCGTGCCTCACCGTAGCCGAGGTGAACACGAACTCCCTACAAGCTCTCCTCGCCCTGACGAAGCTATAAAGATCCTTCGTCACTGTGGCCAGATGACTCTTGGCCACTACCATGAACATTTCATGGACCTTGGGGTCACTTGCCATCGTCTCAAGAGTAGTCTGAAGAGACATTGAGGCAGCCAGTCTTTCTTTTGTCTCGAGCTCTCTCCGCAAAAGAAAGTAAGACAGATTAGGGAGGTCCTCGCAGAACTGACGTCCGGCAATATCAGCCTCCAACTTCCCAACTGAGAAGGTAAGATGGACGTCCTTCCAGTCTTTGTGGTCCATAGGCAGGGCCAGCGACAAGGGTTTACACTCCTCCAGGGAGGGGCAAGGCTTGCCGGCCTCGACTGCTTTTAGTACAGCCGCAAACCCTTTCTGTAAAAAGGGGAAGGCTCTAGCAGGAGAGGACACAAAGGAAGGGAGCTTCTTACTCAATGCAGCTACCTTTGAGTTCGTGAAGCCCCTCTCTTTCATAGAGGATGAAAGCAAAGCTTGAGCCTTAGCATGGTCCATCACTATGACCTCCTTCGGCTCTGTCTCCTCCTTTGAGGCTGGTTCCTTCCTCAACCGGACTTAACAGTCCGGATATGACCCCTTGCTGGGCCAGAATTCCACCTCCTCTAGGGGAACTGAACCCAACTTATACGAGATGACGATCTTTCCAGTCGTCATCGGCATGTGCTCAGCATACCTCCATGGGTTAGCATCAGAGCACAAGGGAAGGTCTTTGACATTGAGCCTTTTTTGGGGCCCATGTGATGCTGCAAGCCTCTGCATCTGCAGTTCCATTGCAGCCGCCTTCTCCTGAATCTCCTTCTGCATTTGTTGGATCATTCCAACAGTGGAGGAGAGGGCCTGTCCCAGCTCTACTGGGAGAGCGGACGATGTTGAGGGAATAGACTCCGGGATCTGAACCGGAGTAGCCGACACCTCGTTGACCTCTTCCTCTACAATGTCTGGGGCTTGAACTTCATCCTGGGTTCCTGCCAGGAGATCTTCCTCAAGACGCTCGTCCACGTCAGACATCCTGTCGTCCAACTGGATGTCTTACAAAGCGACCGCGACTTCAGCATCCACCTGGATCTGAACTTGGGGGATCTCCTCTTGAGGCTGGGGAATCACTGCATCAGCTGATGCCCTAGGGAAAAGATACGCCCTCATCTTCTCACTTGGAAGATAAGGTCCAGAGGTGTTCTTTTGGAAGCCCCTTACCCAGGTACGAAGCTTCTCCCTTGCTATATCCCTTGATTCCGCCGTCCTAGGGGAATCAAAGGCCTCAGTAATCAGGTTAGTGCACACGGTACATACCTGAGGGTCCCAATACTGGAGATCAACCTTGGAGACAGCGCATGCTGCGTGCCTCCTACAAAACTCATGTCCGCAGAGGTTCTTACTGCGGACATTGCAGAAAACACTTCCGCACTTCGGAGGGTCCTCCTGTAAAGAGAAGAAATTTCCATGAGTATCAAGTGAACTACGTATCACTGGATATGCACAGTTAGCATAACAAATCAGAAAGGAAAGACACACACTTATGTTTCCTTCACAACCAATTGTTGCAGCCTTCCAGATAATAAAATCGTATGGTTAATCTCTTCTAGAATAACCAATGAAAAGTTTCCAGAGGAAACAGGTGTAGCTCACACCTAAGCAATGATTTTAAAATCCCGGATAATAGACAAGAAAGAACTCACTTTCTTATCTGTAAGGCAACAACAAAGGGCTGTGCAAGACAACACAAAACTGTTAGAACACACAGTGCTGTACCAAAACTTATACTATAGTTTTCTTCCTACAGTATACGTTATACTGAAGAATACTGGTACAGTATAGAAGGTAATGTGGCGGCCGGCACTTGCTGGCCGGCACACACCATAACAAGCTTTAAAGTATACTACTTAACAGCTATAAGGCGGCAGAACGCTGGTTCAAATGCATGTGTATCTGCCGGCCGGCCACAGCCAATGTCGGCCGGCAATAACTGCCGGCCGGCCACAGCCAATGTCGGCCGGCAATAACTGCCGGCCGACAACTACACAAGGTAGTACCCGGCTGCCGGCCACTGCTCATAGCGACCGGCAGACAAGGGCTGACATTAGCCGGCCGGCAGAGGTAAACAACCGATGTCGGCCAGCAGCAAAAGAACCAGAGGACTACGACTGCCCGGCTGCCGGCCTCATAGGCCGGCAGCCAGGTCGGGTACAGCACTAGAAGAAAACAGAATGGATGCCGGGATAAGAGCGTAAACTACCTCCAAGCCCGGCAATCCGAAAGAGTGCATATAAGGAAGGGTAGAATCTAATTCAGGCTTCCTGACCAATGCCGTCTGGCTCTACAGGCAGGCATGGATGAGGGACCAAGGGAGGTCCGGGCAGCACTCAAAGCAGAAGACCCTTGCCGGCCGGCAGACTCTGCCGCCCGGCAAGGGACTGAGTCAATTCCACATCCTAACCTATTCTAGGTCCAGATGTAGAATGACGTACAGTACTGTAATGGCTATGCCATTACGGAGATAGAGGGGGAAGGGACAAAAGAGGGTCCTACCAACCTTGCTTTAGTGAAGGATCACCCGCAGCCAAGAAAACTCATCTTAGCCTAAGGGAGATCCAAGGAGGGAGGCCAGCAATACTTGCCAGCTCCCAATGAACCAAAGCAAGGAAGGTGTTGCTACTCCCAGGGAAAGGATCTTATCCTCCCACCGAGAACAGCAACAAGGACTAGTCTGCTAGATCACAAAAGAAGGAATCATCTCGTACAGAAACCTTCGGCAGTGATCTAAGGAGGCTAAGCCTCCTATGTCTGTGTCAGGCCAGCGAGGGAGACTCTACCCCAAGCCAGACAAACACAGACTCAGACTAAAAACTCTGATGTTCTGTCCCTCTCTGAAACCAGACTTACTGGAACAGGGAGGTACAGTAACACCCCAGTCTAGTTTTATCGAAAGTTAATTCAGATAAACCACTTAGGGTTAAGCCCAAGGCTTAAACAGAGGGAAAGGGATTGCATACCTTCTCCGAAGAAAAGAAAGCAACCGGGGAGTATGAGAAAGTATACTAAGGCTCCATAAGCCACTTAGCCTAGGCACCAAGAGAATCGATTACCTAAATCACCGAAACTCACTCGTATACTATCTTGGAAATATTCAACATAATCTTAAATGTATAAAAAACAGCCTAAAGCTTCAAAACATTTTAAAACACTCGGAAAACCAAAATCATGCAGGAAGTACTAGGACCAAACGACTAGGCTACATGGCCTAGCGTAGGCGAGAGTTGGCGAATACTTCGCCAAAATAATACTAAAAGCATGAAAGGAAATCCTATGTAACGCTAAATAGCTAAAATTTATTAAAGCAAAACAACCAGGAATGTCGCTCTGGCTAACTAAAAACTCATACCTAGCGAGCGACAGCGTCCATGACGCCTCCGGTAGGCAACGGCTATTGTAACAAAGATTAATACTATTAATCACTTTAAAATTTACCAAGAGCCTACATTTATACATAAAAGAAATGGTACTCAACTTATCAGA
>NC_090725.1:44451950-44466950 GCF_036898095.1 Palaemon carinicauda | reverse complement strand
TACCATGATGACATTGTGATTGGTTTTAAAATAATATTAGCCTTGGGGAAAGTTTGCAAAGAATTGAGTGGGAGGAATAAATGTTCTGTTGTATAATAGGATATATCCTTATTTATATACAAAACTATACGTGCATAATGCTACTTAGCATAAAATTCTCGATGTTGAATTTAGATTTCAATGAATAAAATATGAAAAATTTTATATTGAACTGTATTGTATGTTATTTAAAAAAACTTTGGGTAAAATAAGTAAGATTGAGAAATACAGAGTGAAGAATAGATATGAGAGCTTTGAATTCCCTTTCAAGGTGTAATGGAAAGTCAGTATCATGATATTAACCAAACGGGAACTGCGATTGAATAAAGTTTGTAGATATCAGACGCAAGTATTGTTATGGAAGTTTTGTTGCAGAAGGGGCTCATTCCTGACATGGCTGTAACTGTATGAATATACCTTAGTGGTAGGCCAAGGATTTAAGGATTAAGACGTTCATTATCAAGGCATCAAAATCAAATCACAACTAATCAATGATAGCTTTGAAATGTGAAAGATGAGATAAGATTAATATGAAATAGGAAGTATGAAATGAGGTTAGAAAACATATAAATAACATCGCTCAAGATCATTTCAAGTTATATAGTAAATGTTTTGGGAATTGTTTGTTTGAGCGTTTCTTAAAATGTATTTAGAGCAATTGTAAATCTGATAATGGTGGAATAAAAGCACATAGAAATGTTGATAATTATACTGGTAATAAAAATTATAATACTACAATTAACACTACTACATACATATACCAAGGCACTTCCCCTAATTTTGGGGGGTAGCCGACATCAAACAAATAAAAAAAGGGGGGGGGACTTTTCCTCTCTATGCTCCTCCCAGCCAGAAGAGGGACTCAACCGTGTTCGGCTAGTACTGCTAGGGTGTCACAGCCCACCCTCCCCCATTATCCACCACATATGAAGCTTCATAACACTGAATCCCCTATTGTTGCTACCTCTGCGGTCATCCAAGGCGATCGGAGGAAGCAGCAGGGCCTACCTGAACCGTGTCACAATGGCTCTCCATTCATTCCTATTTCTAGTACGATCTCTTGCATCTCTCCTATATATCCTCCTATCACCCAGAGCTTTCATCACTCCATCCATCCACCCAAACCTTGGCCTTCCTCTTGTACTTCTCCCATCAACTCTTGCATTCCTCACCATCTTTAGCAGACAGCCCTTTTCCATTCTCTCTACTTGACCATACCACCTCAACACATGCATATCCCCTCTAGCTGCTAACTCATTTCTTACACCTGTTCTCACCCTCACTACCTCGTTCATAACCTTATCTACTCAAGATACACCAGCCATACTCCTTAGACACTTCATCTCAAACACATTTAATTTTTGTGTCACCGTCACTTTCATTCACCACAACTCCAATCCATACATCACAGTTGGTACAATCTCTTTCTCATACAGAACTCTCTTTACATTCATGCCCAGCCATTTGTTCTTCACCACTCCCTTCGCTGACCCTAACAATTTGGATCCTTTATTCACTCTCTAACGTACGTCTGCTTCCACTTCACCATTCGCTACAACAACAGACTCCAAGTACTTAAACTGATCCACCTCTTCAAGTAACTCTCCATTCAACATGACACTCAGCCTCGCTCCACCTTCCCTTATCGTACATCTCATAACCTTACTCTTACCCACATTAACTCTCAACCTCCTTCTCTCACATACCCTTCCAAATTCTATCACTAATCGGCCAAGCTTCTCTTCTGAGTCTGCAACCAGTACAATATCATCCGCAAACAACAACTGATGTACCTCCAATTCATGATCATTCTCCTTTATAATTTTCAATCCTCTTCCAAGCACTCGCGCATTCACCTCTCTCACCACTCCATCAACATACAAGCTAAAAAACCTTGGTGACATAACACATCCCTCTCTCAGCCCCACTGTCACCGGAAACCAATCGCCCACTTCATTCCCTTTCCTAACACACGCTTTACTACCTTTGTAGAAACTTTTCACTTCTTGCAACAACCTTCCACTAATTCCATATAACCTTATCTCATTCCGCATCGCTTCCCTATCAACTCTATCATACTCTTTCTCCAGATCCATAAACGAACCATAAAGCTCCTTACCTTTTGCTAAGTATTTCTCACATATCTGCCTAACTGTAAAAATATGATTCATACATCGCCTACCTCTTCTAAAAACCCCTGTACTTCTGAGATTGTATTTTCTGTTTTACCCTTAATCCGATTAATCAGTACTCTACCATTCACTTTTCCAACCAAACTGAACAAACTAATACCCCTAAATTATAACACTCATGCACATCTCCTTTACCCTTATAGTGGTACAATATATGCACAATATATGACAACATAAAGCAAATATTAAACAATCTCACCAACCATTTAAGTACAGTCATACCCCCTTCCTTTAACATCTCGGCTCTCACACCATCTATACCAGGTGCTTTTCCTACTCTCGTTTCATGTAGTGCTCTCCTCACTTCCTCTCTTGTAATGTCCCTCTCATTCTCATCTCCCACTACTGGCATCGCAGCCCCTGCCACAGCAATTATATAGGCCTCCTTATTATCCTCAACATTTAGTAGAGTTTCAAAATATTCCATCCACCTTTTCCTTACCTCCTCTCCTTTTAACATTCCATTTCCATCTTTCACTGTCTCTTCAATTCTCGAACTAGCCTTCCTTACTCTTTTCACTTCTTTCCAAAACTGCTTCTTATTTTCTTCATATGAACGACCCAGTCCCTGACCTCACCTCAGATCAACCGACATCTTTGTCTCAGATACCTTACGCTTTACTTCAACATTTTTCTCTCTATATATTTCATATTTCTCTACACAATTACTCTGCAGCCATTCTTCAAATGCCCTCTTTTCCACTTCCACTTTTACCTTAACTTCTTCATTCCACCATTCACTACCCTTCCTCATGCTGCCTCCAACAAACTTCTTGCCATACACATCACTTGCAATCTCAACAAAATTTACTTTCACTAACTTCCACTCCTCCTCTAAATCACCAGTTTCTCTTACTTTTACTCTGTCATATGCCATTTTTAATTAACCTTTCTTGAAATTCGGTTTTTACCTCCGGTTTTATTAACTCTTCAACACTCACATGCTCCCTTTTACATCCCCCCACTCTATTCCCCGACTCTTATGCTACAACTAATTTTCCTTCCACCAAAAAATAATCAGACATACCGTTAGCCATGCCCCTAAATACCTGCACGTCTTTCAATCCTCCAAATACAGACACATAATCCATTAGAGCCCTTTCTACCACTCTTCCATTTGCCACTCTTACCCATGAATACTTGTTTTTATATGTTTTTTTTTTTTTTTTTTTTTTTTTAGAAGAAGCTAGAACTTACCACCATCTTTTGTGCAACACACATATCTACCAGTCTCTTACCACTATTATTTTCACCTGGTACGCCATATTATCAAATGACACCTTCTACCTCTCCAGCGACCACTCGTGCATATAAGTCACCCAGGACAACTATATAATTCCTTCTACCCAGTCCTTCTACACACCTAGTTAATTCATTCCAAAACTCATTCCGCTCTTCTTCACTTGTCTCACAACATAGCCCATACACACTAACAAAAGCCCAACATTCCCTACCCAACCTAACCCTTACCCACATTAACCTAATGATATCTCCTTCCATTCCACTACTTTATCTATCATCCATTCACTCCGCAATAAAGCCACACCCTCTCTTGCTCTTCCCCTTTCAATCCCAGACACTCTACCAGTCACTTCACCAAACATCACTTCACCCTTCCCTTTTATCCTTGTCTCACACAAAGCCAATATATCCATCCTTCTATTCCTAAACATAGCTCCAATCTCACATCGTTTACTCCCTATCATACTACATCCACGCACATTTAGACACCCCAAAACTAGAGTGCGGGGATCAGTCACTCTCCCCCCGGCTCCATCTCTTCCATGTCTCCCAGAAGTTTATAATACAGGGAGCCTCCTCGTCCCGTCACTTTTAGTGCCTCTTACGATATGCAGGGATACGTTGGCGCTATTCTAATTGTTGTTATGCCCACCGAGGCCACTATTACTAAAAAAAATAATACTGATGGAAATAAGAGTAATGATGACTTCGATGTCCCATGAGCATGAGTAATACCAGAATTTTAGAATACCTGTTAATGCCAAAATGGAGATTCCAAAACTCGCTTCTCTTCTTGCAACCATTCCCAAGATCCCAGTGATATTTCCATCGGATTTCAATTCTCCCCACTGATTGTCTGGTGGAACTACAGCTGTATATCTAGAGAGTAAACAAGTTGATCAGCATCTAAATATGCTTTATAAACTTGCATATATATATATATATATATATATATATATATATATATATATATATATATATATATATATATATATATATATATACATACATATAATTTTTTGGAGTTTCAAATATTACAAGAATAACATATAACGAAATGAGTGTTATTATTATAACCATTGTATTTACTCAACAAAATTTACTTTGTCTTTACTGTAAAAGTAATATAAACAGATAGATATATCTTTCAATTTAAAAAGGTTAGATAAAACCATGGTTTTTGTGAAGAAAAGATTACCCCCAATGAATTAGAATAGTAAAAATATGGATATCCAAGAACATTCGTAAAGAAATAAATACAAAACTTTGATATAAGAAGAAACAAAAGAAAATGTTTATCCATAAAGAGATAATTCAAATTCCAGAGACTATTAAAATTAGAAATCTCAACTAAATTAAGCGTCATTTATAAACATTTATAATAAAATACATAACCTATTAAAGGGTGATTTTACCGAAATATCAAAATGTTTGAAAGCGAACTTGCAAAGATTTTTAATGCAATAAAAATGAAACTTACGTAAAATTCAGAGCAGAACTCAGAGCCCTAAGGACTGACAAATCGCCTCCCTCGAGGAGTTCAACGCTTCCGTCAGAATAGACTTGGCCTAATTTCATTGACAGGTAGGATTCCTTTACTGCTACTTTCATATGGCGTCCGCTGACGCTGTAGTGTATGGGTTTTCTGAGATATTCACGCTCCATAAAAAGGCTTTTGTCTATATATCTTGTATTGTTCCATTGCCCTTGTTTAATAAATCTGCAATGATGAAATTCAAATAAAAAAACAAACATAACCACTACAAAAGTCAATCAAATGTATTTTCTCTCCTGGGACATATTATGCTAGATCTAACCAAGAAGTCGGCCATTTTAATCTGGTTTTACTCCTCGATTAGTGTGAATAAATGAAAATGAATTGAAATTTCAATATATAGTATTCAGTGTTATCATATAACTTTTGATGATGATACCTTCAAAATAAAAGCTAGGCTAGGAACGTGAAATATTAATCTTTATATATATATATATATATATATATATATATATATATATATATATATATATATATATATATATGCTTTTTTATGAATCCTTGTATAATTCTGATAGCTATATTATTGTTTTTGTATTTTTATTGAAGGATATATGATTCTGCAATATTCAAACTATCTTTGTTACAGTCAGTTTTATAATATGGCATCTAAATATATGGTCATAAAATTATGTTATAATCACAAGTTTTTTATTAGGGTTTTTCCGCTACCAATGATATAAATTGTTTTCTTTACATACACACACATTTATGTATGTATGTATGTATATATATATATATACATATATATATATATATATATATATATATATATATATATATATATATATATATATATATATATATATATATATATATATATATATATATATATTGTATTTATGTATATATATATATATATATATATATATATATATATATATATATATATATATATATATATATGTGTGTGTGTGTGTGTGTGTGTGTGTGTGTGTGTATGTGTATATATCAAACATTGATGAAAAGATGATATTATGAAAATGGATCTTTTCTAATGATTAACCATACTAAATAGATAAATATGATGTATCTACTTACCGAGTTACTCCTACCGTATCTACACGAGACTGGAAAGCTTTGCAATATCCTCCGAAGTCCTTCACAAGGATCTTCACCTCAGTTCCTTCAGGCACAAGATGTTCAAGTCTTGTCACACTTTCTTCCACAGCATTTCCTTCCATTACTAAAAGCCAAGTAACGAGGTGGCTATTCATGCGTTGAGTTTTCATCTGAATAAAATTGAAAACCTTAGATTTGGGCAGAAAGTATTACGCTATACTGTTCAAAACATAGAATTTCTTATACAAGAAATGTTTAGAATTTAAGAAAATATAATGCATTTATATATGATGGGACAACCAATTCTATTAATTCTGTACTTTTGCGAGAATATAATTATGAAAATTAGTTATAATGCAAACTTCATATATAAGGGAATTTTTCCTCTTCTTACCTTTAGAAAAGTTCTAGTTATATTAACTGGTGAGTCCAGAAAGACCAATAGGGTATCATTTACAGAACTGTCTAGGAGCAAATTCAAGTTCGCTATCAATCCGTCAATGTTTACCATTGTGAGTCCTTTTTGCTTGCTATATAAAGTTCTGCTTACTTCGTCCACGACATCTGTGGGGAAACTCATAAGGCTATTGCAAACGTATTTAATAGTTTTAATATTATTGACATAAACAACTATCTTTACTTCGAAATAAATTCGTTAGAGTTTTTCATGAGGACACTGTATGTACAAAACAAAAATACAATATTTGTTTATTAGTTTATATGTTATTTAGTAGGTTTAAACCTTCCATTTATAAAGAATTTCATCCTAACTGCTTTTCTAATCCACTAAGAAAACTAACGCTAAAGATGTATGCATCTATGCATACCGACATACACGCACGGACACAAACACACACACACACAAACATATATATATATATATATATATATATATATATATATATATATATATATATATATATATATATATATATATATATATATATATATATATATATATATATATATATATATATATATATATATATATATATATATATATAAATATATGTTTGTGTGCGTGTATGAAAATAAACAGAACATCATGCAAAAATTTCTATCTCATACTAGGATCAAACACTACCCATTTCAAATGAAAGGCTAGGTCACTTCTAAATATCTCAAAAGAAGTCAGATCGTAGCTGCTAACTGCAATTCAGGATTTATCTGACGAGACATTATTATATTTATATATATGTTGGATAAAAGTGGAGACAAAGGATCCAACATATATATGGAATTTTTTGAATCTAGATTAATCCCTTCAGTATGGTCTTCCCAAATTGTGTGGTATCGATATGTTGATGATGTTCTAGGTATTTTAGAAGAAAATTTTAATCTTGAGGGCTTTGTTTCAATCATTAATTCATTAGTACCATCAATAAAATTCACTATAGAAAATGAAGAAAATAACCGTATCCCATTTTTAGACGTTTTAATAGTTAGAGAAACAGATAAATTTAAGTTTTCCATGTATAGAAAGCCTACAAATAATTTTTCATATGTACATTTTTACTCCGGTCACTCTAAAAATATTAAGCATTCAGTTTTTTCCTCCATGTACCTTAGGGCATTGAGAATTTGTAGCCCAGATTACATTGAGGAGGAGTTCACTAAAATAGAAAAAATTGCTACAGATTTTTGTTATCCTAAATATTTCTTAGAAAAATGTATGAATAAGGCTAAGAAAACATTTTATAGTGTCCAATTAGAGAGAAAGGAAACAATTAATAATATGCTTTGTTTGCCATTTCATGTTTGTTTTTTAGATGTTATACCCCTTTTGAAAAAACTAGACATTGCTGTAGTGTTTAAATATAATTGTACTTTAAAAAACATGTTAATTAAGAATAGTTCTGGAAATGATAATAATGTAATATATAGCATTCCTTGTTCAGAGTGTAACCTATTTTATGTTGGCCAAACATCAAAAAGTATACCAGTCAGATTAAAACAACATCAGGTGGCCGTCTCCAGGGGTTCTCTTAATAATGCCTTGGCCTCCCACTGGTTAGGGTCAAGTCACAGAATTGGTTGGTCAAAGACGGAAAAAGTAATCCATGTAAATGACTATTTCCAAAGGAATATTGTTGAATCATTTTTAATCTCCTGTACTCAAGGTAGAAATTTGAATCTAAGCCCAGGTCTGTTTTCCGTTAATCCAGTATTATCCTTTTATCTAAAATCTGACTTCTCCGGAATTATTAAGAAACTGACAGCTGTTGGATCCCCTTCTCCTGTATAAATACGATGTCTTTGTATATGTATTCTCCATTTACGGGCCAACCAAGGGAAAGGCCCGTGCCAACAACAAGTGTTGGCTTTAATACCCCAACAACATATGTATTCTCATTGCTGAGTTTGATAATGTCCTGAGTGGATGAAAGTACTAACTCCAATCAAGTCTTTTTCATTTTTCCTTTCGTGGCTATAATACATATATTTACATATATATATATATATATATATATATATATATATATATATATCTATATATATATATATATATATATATATATATATATATATATATATATATATGTCTGTGTGTGTATGACAATAAACATACTATCATGCGAAAATAGAAATACATTTCTATATCATAGTAGGATCAAACCCTTCCCACTTCAAATGAAAGGCCAGGTCACTTCTAAACACGTCAAAAGTAGTCATATCGTAACTGCTAACGTCAATTCAGGATTCATCTGACGATATATAAGTATAAGTATATATATATACATATATATATATATATTTACGTAACTGCTAACATCAAGTTAGGATTCATCTGACGAGATATTAGTGTATATATATATATATATATATATATATATATATATATATATATATATATATATATATATATATATATATATATATATATGTATATATTTATTTATATTTATATATATATGTGTGTGTGTTTGTATATATATATATATATATATATATATATATATATATATATATAAACGTCAACCTGGTTCTGGTTTTAAGTAGTTTCCACTATTGCCTAAAGTATTTTGAAGGTGGCGTGATGTTGATTGTTTTCCACCTATTCCTCGCTCATTTACCTTGTTTAAACTATCGTTTTAACGATTGACTTTACTTTGCCCGAGTGAGCATGTAAGCGAGTCGATGTCGGAGGTAGGTGCTCGGACAGACGATAGTTCGGGCTTGAGCACTCCCCCATCCACAAACCCTAAGCTGCATTGACAACTGAAAATTTTCCTGACGACCGCTTATTTGTTGATTTAACTACGGCCCTGGAAAGTGATTGACGGAATCTCGTCATATAGTATCGTGTGTAGGTGCTCTTGTCACCTGTGACTCGAGTGTTGCCTTGCTTTCGAACAGTGTATCCCAGAGACTGGCAGGTGCTACTGTCATCCGCGACTGGAGTTTGCCCCGCCGTTTCCTTACGTGAAGGAGATCCCAGGGAGTTGGTTGACGGCTACCTGGTCCCAGCTAATTATTGCAGCTGCAGTCGTGTTGGGAGCTTGCATGCTCGTCAGGTGGCCAGTAGGGAGGCCGTTGCCAGCTAAGGCAGAGTATCTCTGTTTGCTTCTTAGCTGATTATTGGACCTGGCATACTGTGCCTGCCCTACTTATTGGAAGGAAGAGAGGATAATTTATTTAGTTGTGCCTCTCCCCTCATTTATTCTTACTGAGAAGTGAGGAGCCTTGTATTAATTTTTTAGTATGTATGTATGTATGTATGTATGTATGTATATATGTATGTATGTATGTATGTATAGGTGTATGTATGTAGGTAGGTAGTAGGTATGTATTGTGTCATATTTCTTTTGTCATGGTAACCATAGGTACAGTTTTCCCGGTGAAGATAGTTAAAGGCAGGTTTGCTGTGTTGTTTTATAATTGTAAAATTAATTATAATTATTTTCATGTGCTTATTAGCTACGACTTCTTTTAGTCTATTAGTTAATTTAATGTTAATGTCTGGTCTGGCCAGCTAAATTTAAGGATCCTATCGGGTAAATTATTTATTTTTATTATATCTTTATTTGAGCCTTAGCTCATTAATTTCAGGGAATCCAGAATGATTCAGGCTTATGTGTAATAGGTATTTTTGATCGTATGGTTGTGGTATTTGCAATATCAGACAAGGTTGACTTGTATTTGTGTTAGATTTAAGTATTAAATATTGTTAAGTTTATTGAGTGTTTTGTTTCCTCTGATCTTTAGCCCTGTGTTACATTTGTACTGACAACAATCATTGAAAGAACTTCAGTTACGCCTCCCAGGGGTCGTAACAAATTGGAGACCGTGACAGGATTGTTCTCAGGTGTACTCAGTGTTTTGCCAGTCAAACGGCACTTAGTTTATTTTTCAATATTTTTCTAGTAATTATATTATATTGCCTTTCTCCTGATATATTTATTACTATGGAGGATTTTATATTTGATCCGGCTGAATTTTTAGGTTCGGTCGACAGTATTAAGCAATGACCGGTGTTAAATAGAAGACATTCAGTGGTAAGTGCGAAATGGTTTGGTCTTCCACTGAAGCCTGCAGGCTCTAAGAAAGAAGTCCTTTCGGCCGTTTGTGATAGGATTTCTCACGATTTAGCGGAGGCCAAAAATTTAATTGGAGGAAGTAGAGAAGATAGTGAAGGGGAAGGTAGTATATTTGAGGCCTATTCAGAGGATGAACCGGTGAGCCTGAAAGTGGGGCTAATGTTATTTGATGATCCTCCCCGCACCGGTATTATTTTTGAAGGTCCCTCCGATATACACAAAGGTAGTAGTTCCACCAAAACCATTTATCCTAGGCATGAGGAACCTCTAGTGTCGCTTCCGATGTTGGGAGAATCCAAGGAGGAAGTAGAAATTAGAATAATTAACAAACGGATTTAGTAAAAGAAATTAGAATTTGAGGGGAACGAGAGGGCAAGGCATCACGAGTTAGAGGTGGCTAATATTAATTTACAGATGGCTAGGTTGCAGGGGACCAATATGATCAATTCCCACAAGGTTAATTATAATAACAGATTTATTTTGGGTGCCGCCTTGAAGTTGGTGCCAGTGTTCGACGAAAAGAGGTGTCCCTGACTTCTTTAAGGCATTTGAGCGAGTTGCTACCCGATTATCTTTGCCCTCGGAAATGTGGACTGTATTGATCCAATGCAGGTTGGTGGGCAAGGCAATCTAGGTGTATAATGCCTTGGAGGAAGGAATTGCTAGGGACTACCAAAAAGTCGAAGCACTGGTCCTTGAGGCATATGATTTGGTACCCGAGGCCTACCGTTTGAAATACAGAAATGATAACAAACACCCTACCCAGTTATTTGTAGAATATGCGTAGGTTAAGGAGAACCAGTTCGACGACTGAATAAAGAGTCATCAAGTAGTGTAGTTTGCATAGTTGAGGGAAATATTGCTCCTTGATGAGTTCAAGAAGGCATGTAGCAAGGAGTTACGAGTTCATCTCGAGGAGGTTAAGGTAGTGAAAGTGAGTAACACCGCCCAATTGGCCGGTGAATATCTGTTAACTTAACGTTTGGGGGCCAGTAGCTTTAGTTATCCAGGTAGAACTGATCCATCTTCTCGGGTATTTAATAATGTAAATAGAGTAGAACCTTCCTCGTCTATGTCTAAAAATAATGCCAATTCTTTTTCAGGTGGTAATAGATGGGGCATATCTGGAGGGCCTCCTCCTCAACGTAGTTTTAGTAATAGGGGTATACCCATGTCCAATACCCCTAATAGGTACAATAATCCGGGTTCTGGACGTCAAAGAACTTGTTTCTAGTATAACAAACCAGGACACTTCCAGAACCAGTGCCATGCCCATAGGAGGTACCTAGAAAGAAATGGGCAGAATCCAGTATCATTGATTTCCACCAGTTCTGATGCTAGCGATAAGAGTGAAAAACCGCCAATAGTTAGCAGTAGCGTAGACAGTAGTAATAATCCCTCCGCTAGTCCTAAGAATGCATGACTTAATTTTGACAAATATGTATGGCCAGGTAAGATAATCCTTGAATCAGGCCCCATCAATGTGAAGTTTAGCTCGGTCTCTGGTGTTAGGTACCTCTTTACCTGGTTTTAAAGTATATTCAGGTAATTATGTTGTTCTGGGAGGGTTCCCGAACAATGTTGTCTCTGCTCCATTGGTGGAGGTTAGGTTATCTTTCCCTGGATATGGTAGGGTTACCGAGTTGGCCGTAGTGGATAATCTCCTTATCCATGTTATTGACGGCATTTTGGGAAATGACATGCTTAACAGGGAAGGTCGTGAATTATTTCCCATTTTGTCCGTCGAGGCTTATCCTGTTTCTGTAACGACTCGTGCCTCGGCCAGAGCTGCTGAATTAGATAAGGATGATGATTTGTTACTGAGTAGTTTAGAGGTAGATGTAGAAAGACCCGGGTCAGTAGATGAAATGAATAATCCTATTGTTATTAATGCTTTGAAACCCGACTGGGACCGTTCAGCCTTCATTAAGGCCCAGAAAGCTGAATCTAATTTTCAGTTAGGGGATATTGATGACCTAACTAGGTCTCGGTTTGGGTTGATCAATAATATATTGTATCGATTTAGTAGACATGCATCTGATGATCCGAGTAAGACTTCTCGGATCGAACATATGATGGTCCCTTCTCAGGTTCAGGAATCAGTAGTGAGTCTCGCTCACGATAAGGTAAGATAATCCTTGAATCAGGCCCCATCAATGTGAAGTTTAGCTCGGTCTCTGGTGTTAGGTACCTCTTTACCTGGTTTTAAAGTATATTCAGGTAATTATGTTGTTCTGGGAGGGTTCCCGAACAATGTTGTCTCTGCTCCATTGGTGGAGGTTAGGTTATCTTTCCCTGGATATGGTAGGGTTACCGAGTTGGCCGTAGTGGATAATCTCCTTATCCATGTTATTGATGGCATTTTGGGAAATGACATGCTTAACAGGGAAGGTCGTGAATTATTTCCCATTTTGTCCGTCGAGGCTTATCCTGTTTCTGTAACGACTCGTGCCTCGGCCAGAGCTGCTGAATTAGATAAGGATGATGATTTGTTACTGAGTAGTTTAGAGGTAGATGTAGAAAGACCCGGGTCAGTAGATGAAATGAATAATCCTATTGTTATTAATGCTTTGAAACCCGACTGGGACCGTTCAGCCTTCATTAAGGCCCAGAAAGCTGAATCTAATTTTCAGTTAGGGGATATTGATGACCTAACTAGGTCTCGGTTTGGGTTGATCAATAATATATTGTATCGATTTAGTAGACATGCATCTGATGATCCGAGTAAGACTTCTCGGATCGAACATATGATGGTCCCTTCTCAGGTTCAGGAATCAGTAGTGAGTCTCGCTCACGATAATTTCCTTTCAGGTCATTTTGGGGTATGGAAAACTTTTCATAAATTGGCCCAGTATTATTGGTGGCCTGGGATGAAATTTTCAGTAAAACGTTTTATGAAAGAGTGTGAAGTTTGTCAGGTAATAGGAGAACTCAACCAGATTATTCCGAAGGCCCCCTTAAATCTTATTCCTGCTATAGGAGAGCCTTTTTCGGAATTGGCAGTAGATGTGGTAAGTCCTTTATCTGAGACAAAAACGGGATATGTGTATATTTTAACGATAGAGTCTCTAGATTTCCTAAAGCTTGCCCGCTTAGGAAAATCACCTCTAAAGTAGTTTTTGAAAAACTAATTGAATTTTTTTCCAGGTACGGTCTACCATGGGTTATACAGACCGATTATGGAACTAATTTCATGAGTGAAATGTTTAGGGGTAAATGTGCCGAACTGGCCATTCGGCACATTACGAGTGTTCCGTACTATCCGGAGAGTCAGGGTGTGGTTGAGATGATCAACCAAGCGTTTTAAGTCTATATTGAAGAAAAATTGTTATGCCCATGGCAGTGAGTGGGACAAGGAACTTCTGCTAGCCCTGTTTGCAATTAGGAATCATCCCTATGCCTCCACCGGTGTAGCCCCCTTCGACATAATTTTTGGTCACAAAATCCGTGGTCCTTTGGACATATTTTGTGAAGCTTTTGGTGCCGATCGAAGGGGGGGAATAAAGGTAGGAAAATTTGTGGATGATTTGAGGAAATGCATGGTTAGCGCCTGGAAGTTTGCGAGGGATAATTTAGGTATTGCGCAAAATAGAATGAAGGTTGTTTATGACGGAAATTCTAAAGCCCATTTGTTTGAACCAGGGGAAATGGTGTTAGTTTTGAGTATGGACCCTAAAAATTTTTTTTAACCTAGATATAAGGGTTCATGGAAAGTTTTGAGGAAGTTATCTGAGGTGAAATATGAGATTGAAGCTCCCGGTTCAAGCAGAAAGTGTTGGATTTTCCACATAAACAGGTTGAAAGCCTATCATGGTAAGACCGATGTTCCCCCAAAAGTTGTACCCAAGCCAGTAGCTGTAGCTGTAGAAATGCCTCCTCAGGATTCGGAAGATTTATTGAATCAGGTTTCCTCCGATGCACTGTTTAGTAATGTACAAAATTTAGGAATGATAGAGGAAGGTTTGAGGCATGTAGATCCAATTTAATATACTCATTTTCAGATTTATTCGGAGACTCTCCTGGGTGAACTAATTTTCTTTGTCATGACGTAGATGTAGGTAGTGCTTCCCCTGTTAAACAAAGTCCTTACCGGTTAAATCCGGTAAAGAGGGATTTAGTTGAGGAAGAAATTAGATATATGTTAGAGCACGACCTCATTCAGCCCTCTGTTAGTCCTTGGAGTTCCCCTGTTGTTCTTATGGGTAAATTTGACATAAAGTTCTGCATATGTGTGGACTAACCGTAAGGTTAATGCCCACACCAAAAATGACTCCTTCCCTTTGTCATGTATTGATGACTATCTCGATCGGATAGGATCTGCCATATATATTACGAAATTAGATTTATTGAAGGGTTATTGGCTGGATCCTAT
>NC_090725.1:44436950-44444450 GCF_036898095.1 Palaemon carinicauda | reverse complement strand
AATAAGAAAAAAAAAAAGCTTGTCTTAGATACTCTATGTTACAAGTATTGTATGTCTAATGTACACTTAGTTTTACAAGGCAATTTAGCCATGAAGGAAAGGGAGATTTTATATACCTCGATATGGCCACAGATTTTGTTATTATTATTATTATTATTTTTATTATTATTTTTATTATTATTATTATTACTATTATTATTTATTATTATTTATTATTGTTTATTATTGTTTATTATTATTATTATTATTATTATTATTATTATTATTATTATTATTATTATTATGTCGGTGTCTCACAGGATTGTAGATACAGGAGAGGGGGTTCCCAGCCCCCTCGTCCCGTCCCTTTTAGTCGCATCTTACGACACGCAGGGATAACGTTGGTGCTATTCTATTTGTTGTTATGCCCCAGCAGCCACAGGGGGTGTTGTAATGGGTGTTGTAATTCAAGAGGTATTAGTTTGTTGAGTGTAGTTGGAAAAGTGTATGGTAGAGTAATGATTAATAGGATAAAGGATGAAAGAGAGATTGCAATCTTAGAAGTACAGGGTGGTTTTAGAAGAGGTAGTGGTTATATGAATCAGATTTTCACAGTTAGGCAGATATGCACGAAATATTTAGCAAAAGGTAAGGAGGTGTATGTTGCATTTATGGATCTGGAGAAAGCGTGTGATAGAGTTGATAGGGAAGCAATGTGGAATGTGATTAGGTTATATGGAGATGGTGGAAGGTTGTTGCAAGTAGTAAAAAGTTTCTACAAAGGTAGTAAAGCATGTGTTAGTATAGGAAATGAAGTGAGTGATTGGTTTACAGTAAGAGTGGGGATGAGACAGGGATGTGTGATGTCGTCGTGGTTGTTTAACTTGTATGTTGATGGAGTGGTGAGAGAGGTGAATGCTCGAGTGTTTCGACGAGGATTAAAACTGGTAGACGAGAATGACCATGAATGGGAGGTAAATCAGTTGTTGTTTGCGGATGATACTGTACTGGTTGCAGACACAGAAGAGAAGCTTCGCCGATTAGTGACAGAATTTGGAAGGGTGTGTGAGAAAAGGAAGTTGAGAGTTAATGTGGGTAGGAGTAAGGTTATGAGATGTACGAGAAGGGATGGTGGTGCAAGGTTGAATGTCATGTTGAATGGAGAGTTACTTGAGGAGGTGGATCAGTTTAAGTACTTGGGATCTGTTGTTGCAGAAAATGGTGGAGTGGAAGCAGATGTACGTCAGAGAGTGAATGAAGGTTGCAAAGTGTTGGGGCAGTTAAGGGAGTAGTAAAAAATAGAGGGTTGGGCATGAATATAAAGAGAGTTCTATATGAGAAAGTGATTGTACCAACTGTGATGTATGGATCGAAGTTGTGGGGAATGAAAGTGATGGAGAGACAGAAATTGAATGTGTTTGAGATGAAGTGTCTAAGGAGTATGGCTGGTGTATCTCGAGTAGATAGGGTTAGGAACGAAGTGGTGAGGGTAAGAACGGGTGTAAGAAATGAGTTAGCAGCTAGAGTAGATATGAATATGTTGAGGTGGTCTGGCCATGTTGAGAAAATGGAAAATGGCTGTCTGCTAAAGAAGGTGATGAATGCAAGAGTTGATGGGAGAAGTACAAGAGGAAGGCCAAGGTTTGGGTGGATGGATGGAGTGAAGAAAGCTCTGGGTGATAGGAGGACAGATGTGAGAGAGGAAAGAGCGTGCTAGAAATGGGAATGAATGGCGAGCGATTGTGACGCAGTTCCGGTAGGCCCTGCTGCTTCCTCCGGTACCTTAGATGGCCGCGGAGGTAGCAGCAGTAGGGGATTCAGCATTATGAAGCTTCATCTGTGGTGGATAACGGGGGAGGGTGGGCTGTGGCACCCTAGCAGTACCAGCTGAACTCGGTTGAATCCCTTGTCAGGCTGGGAGTAACATAGAGACTAGAAGTCCCCTTTTTGATTTTGTTTCATTTGTCGATGTCGGCTACCCCCAAAAATTAGGGGAAGTGCCTTGGTATATGTATGTATGTATTATTATTATTATTATTATTATTATTATTATTATTATTATAAAATATATATATATATATATATATATGTAAATATATATATATATATATATATATATGTATATATATATATATACACATATATATACATATATATATAGTATATATATATATATATATGTGTGTGTGTGTCCATGTATGTATTTATGTATTTATATATATATATATATATATATATTTATATATATATATATATATGATTATATATATGTGTATATATATATATATATATATATACTGTATATGTATTATAGCCACGAAAGGAAAAATGAAAAAATCTTGATTGGAGTTAGTACTTTCATCCACTCAGGACATTATCAAACTCAGCAATGAGAATACATATACAAAGACATCGTATTTATACAGAAGGGGATCCAACAGCTGTCAGTTTCTTAATAATTCCGGAAAAGTCAGATTTAGATAAAAGATAATACTGGATTAACGGAAAACAGACCTGGGCTTAGATTCAAATTTCTACCTTAAGTACAGGAGATTAAAAAGGATTCAACAATATTCCCTTGGAAATAGTCATTTACATGGATTACTTTTTCCGTCTTTGACCAACCAATTCTGTGACTTGACCCCAACCAGTGTGAGGCCAAGGCATTATTAAGAGAACCCCTGGAGACGACCACCTGATGCTGTTTTAATCTGAATGGTATACTTTTTGATGTTTGGCCAACATAAAATAGGTTACACTCTGAACAAGGAATGCTATATATTACATTATTATCATCTCCAGAACTATTCTTAATTAACATGTTTTTTAATGTACAATTATATTTAAACACCACAGCAATGTCTAGTTTTTTCAAAAGGGGTATAACATCTAAAAAACAAACATGAAATGGCAAACAAGGCATATTATTAATTGTTTCCTTTCTCTTTAATTGGACACTATAAAATGTTTTCTTAGCCTTATTCATACATTTTTCTAAGAAATATTTGGGATAACAAAGATCTGTTGCAATTTTTTCTATTTTAGTGAACTCCTCCTCAATGTAATCTGGGCTACAAATTCTCAATGCCCTAAGGTACATGGAGGAAAAAACTGAATGCTTTATATTTTTAGAGTGACCGGAGTAAAAATGTATATACGAAAAATTATTTGTAGGCTTTCTATATGTGGAAAACTTAAATTTATCTGTTTCTCTAACTATTAAAACGTCTAAAAATGGGATACGGTTATTTTCTTCATTTTCTATAGTGAATTTTATTGATGGAACTAATGAATTAATGATTGAAACAAAACCCTCAAGATTAAACTTTTCTTCTAAAATACCTAGAACATCATCAACATATCGATACCAAATAATTTGAGATGATCACACTGAAGGAATTAATCTAGATTCAAAAAATTCCATATATATGTTGGATAAAAGTGGGGACAAAGGATTAATCCTTTGTCCCCACTTTTATCCAACATATTTATGGAATTTTTTTAATCTAGATTAATTCCTTTAGTGTGGTCTTCCCAAATTGTGTGGTATCGATATGCTGATGATGTTCTAGGCATTTTAGAAGAAAGTTTTAATCTTGAGGGTTTTGTTTCAATCATTAATTCTCTAGTACCATCAATAAAATTCACTATAGAAAATGAAGAAAATAACCGTATCCCATTTTTAGACGTTGTAATAGTTAGAGAAACAGATATATTTAAGTTTTCCATATATAGAAAGCTTACAAATAATTTTTAATATGTACATTTTTACTCTGGTCACTCTAAAAATATAAAGCATTCAGTTTTTTCCTCCATGTACCTTAGGGCATTGAGAATTTGTAGCCCAGATTACATTGAGGAGGAGTTCACTAAAATAGAAAAAATTGCAACAGATCTTTGTTATCCCAAATATTTCTTAGAAAATGTATGAATAAGGCTAAGAAAACATTTTATAGTGTCCAATTAGAGAGAAAGGAAACAATTGATAATATGCTTTATTTGCCATTTCATGTTTGTTTTTTAGATGTTATACTCCTTTTGAAAAAACTAGACATTGCTGTGGTGTTTAAATATAATTATACATTAAAAAACATGTTTATTAAGAATAGTTCTGGAAATGATAATAATGTAATATATAGCATTCCTTGTTCAGAGTGTAACCTATTTTATGTTGGCCAAACATCAAAAAGTATACCAGTCAGATTAAAACGGCATCAGGTGGCCGTCTCCAGGGGCTCTCTTAATAATGCCTTGGCCTCCCACTGGTTAGGGTCAAGTCACAGAATTGGTTGGTCAAAGACGGAAAAAGTAATCCATGTAAATGACTATTTCTAAAGGAATATTGTTGAATCCTTTTTAATCTTCTGTACTCAAGGTAGAAATTTGAATCTAAGCCCAGGTCTGTTTTCCGTTAATCAAGTATTATCCTTTTATCTAAAATCTGACTTCTCCGGAATTATTAAGAAACTGACAGCTGTTGGATCCCCTTCTGTATAAATACGATGTCTTTGTATATGTATTCTCATTGCTGATTTTGATAATGTTCTGAGTTGATGAAAGTACAAACTCCAATCAAGTTTTTATTTTATTTTTCTTTTCGTGGCTATAATACATTTTATATTCATCACGTGTTAGCTTTCGTGATTTCTACACACACACACACACACATATATATATATATATATATATACATATACGTATATATACATATATGTATGTATGTATATATATAAATATATATATATATATATATATATGTGTGTGTGTGTATATATATGTATATATATACATATATACATATATATACCTACGTATATATATATATATATATATACATATATATATACATATATATAGCTGTATATGTACGTATGTATGTATGCATATATATATATATATATATATGTGTGTGTGTGTGTGTGTGTGTATTCATGTGTATATATACATATACATATATATATATATATATATATATTTATGTGTATATATATACATATATATATATATATATATATATACTGTATATACATACATACATACATACATACATATATATTTATATACAAGTACATATAATTGTATATATATAAATATATTTATAAATATATATATATATATATATATATATTTATTTATATATAAATATATATATATATATATATATATATTTATATATATATATATATATATATTGATATATATATACATATATATATATATATATATATATAAATATATATATATATATGTATATATATATATATACATATTTATATATATACATATATATATATATATATATATCTATATATATATATATATATATATATATAAACGTGAGAGTAAACGTGGATTGAAATAAACCTATTGTGCGAAGTATCTAACAAACATATATAGCTATGTATGAAAGTTGACAGAGAGTTATAAAACTAGTGCAATAATTCAAAGACTTGTGATATAATAGGAGTCGAGAGGGAAGATATGAGGCCGAATTGTATTATAGGATAAGAACAGCTTAGTTTAACTGGAAGGGGGTAACGAGAGTAGTATTAATAAGAAAATGACAATCAAAATAAAATTTAAGATCTCTGGCACATAAATAAAACCAGTGATATTGCATGAATCAAATGCCTGGACTAAGAAGAAAAGAGGAAGCAAACCTTGAGACAACAGAGATGAGAATACTGAGATGGATTACGGTAATATCATGGATTCAAAGATAGGAAAATGATGGAATAAGAATAATGGAAAGCGTGGTAATAAGAGGTCACGACTGAGATGGCGTGGGTACTTCTTGAAGATAAACGCCTAGGGGGAACTCGTTATGGGGTGAAGATCAGGAGGGGTTCAGAGAATTAGATATCGAGATGAGGCTAAGGATTATACGGTGAGAAGAGATTTGGTGGAAAAGCATTCCTTTGATAGATGGCATTAGAGACGGTGCATCAGTTAACCGACCCCTTAATGTAGGGATAACTGTGGTAATAAAGATTGATAAATTATCAAAATGAAAAATGACGAACAAAAATGATAACCTCCTAAAAATTTAATATATGATTTGCAATGCACCAAGACAAAAGGAATAATATGAGAACGAAAATAAATACACAAACAACTCAAAAATTCAAATTAACATTGGTCATATCTAAAGGGCAGAAACCTTTTATTACAATAGAAGAACTCAACTTATTAGGTAAAGTTCAAGATAGTCTTACAAGTTGGGATGATAGTTTAATGCAAAGAGACTGGAGGAAATCTTTATATAAACTGTTAGGTGACTAATATAACATTTCAAAATCAGAATAATCATTTATGTGTTCGCGTTGCATAAGGATGTTTACGAATGGAGGAAATTCCTTTATTATTTAGTTTTCATCCAGTAGAACGACTGACATCACTATGGGAATTAATGCGGACCTTCAAGAAATGGTTAGAACAGCCGATATAAGTTTGGACCCTTTACAAATAAACAGATGAGTAATGCATGAATTCCGGAAGAATATCTTTTAATTTGAACCTGTTTTCAGATATAAATCATTGACAATAATCGATAAATTCTTAAAATTACGCTTCAAACTATAAAAGGTATATTTATCGCTAAGAATTTTTTTGTGTTTATATTCAATGCTTTTGTTTTTACATGTAAATGACAACTATAATTTCTTCTCTGAAGTACTGAATAAAGAAACCTTTGGTCGTAATGTATATAAAATATGATTAGTCAGATTTTCAAAATGGTGCTTTCAGTAACATGTATTAGTAAATAATGATTATTGAAATGTGAAACCTAAGATCATCTGATGACAGATTAAAAGTCCTATAAATTAATGTGTAAAAACAATTCAGTTAAACAACAAAATGGACAATAAAAAGTGTAATTTATGATAATACTGACAGTCTACTAGAGGGCCTCATATATTACTACGTAGTCTAGCGGTAAACGTCTATGTAAAATTAAGTTTCGTGTCCAATGACAACTGTAGAATACCGAAATAACTATGCGAGCAATGGCGCTAGTTATGGTTGTTGTAATACGCTAGCCAAGTAAAAAATCTTAATCAAAGATTGCGTTTCTTTCGTTTTCGGAGGGATGAAATGTTGAGAGATGCGTGGATACATGCATGTCGATGATCAGATAAGATCAGTCCAGAGAGTGCTGTGATTTGTTTCTGTGCATTTTTTGCAAAGAAAATATTGCTGACGACATGAAATCGCATGTCCTTGGATCAGAGCGACCCAAGGATCGACGGATTGCGAAGCGGGATGCTGTTCCACCTCTTTCTCAGCCCAACGATAGTTGTTATTTATATTTATATCTGGTTTGAAAGTTAGGCCACGAAAAAAATAACCGATTTCTATTAGGAAAAACATAGAAAATAAGCAAAGCGTAAAACCATTAGTTGATAATAAAATCAAAGTAAAATCTCTACGAAGTGTCCTATAGATTATAATGCTTCAAGACCACTATAGTATTTTTGATGTTTTGAGAAAAATATAATGTGCAGTTCTTAAAACAAATTC
>NC_090725.1:44416950-44421950 GCF_036898095.1 Palaemon carinicauda | reverse complement strand
CTTTCAAATCTCAGGCCACTATTAATGCGTTAGGCGATTCCAAGGAGGAGAAGGAATACAACCTTATTTGTAAGCGCATAGAGATGCAAAAAATGTAGTTTAAAGAGAACGAACGGGTAAGTCGTCATGAGTTGGAGATGGTGAAATTAAATATAGTGAGGGCTAGGTTGCATGGGGCCAGTTTCATGAGTTCCCCTAAAAATATCTACTAAGATCGGTTCAATATAGGTGCTGCCCAAAAAATGCTGCCGGTGTTTGACGAAAAGGATGTCCCTGAGTTCTTCAAGGCATTTGAGTGTGTGGCCTCCCGATTGTCTTGGCCCGCAGAAATGTGGACCCTGTTAATTCATTGTAGATTAGTGGGCAAGACAATGCGGTTGTATAATCCCTTGGAAGAAGGAGTAGCTCAGGATTATCAGTAGGTAAAAGCCTTAATTTTAAAATCTTACAACGTGGTCCCTGAGGCCTACCGCCTCCGGTTTTGTAACTATACGAAACCCTCTGCGGAGTCTTTAGTAGAGTTTGCCCGCGTCAAGGAGGAACAGTTCGACGACTGGCTGAAAAGTCGTCAGGTTGGCACTTTCGCTGCGTTACGTGAACTCTTGCTCCTTGAGGAGTTTAAGAAGGCCTGTAGCTGGGAGTTGAGAGTTCACCTGGAGGTGGTCAAAAGTGTGAAATTAAGTAGTCCCACTCAGTTAGCAGATGAGTTTGTATTAACTCATCGATCAGGTAGCTGTAGTTTTAGTTATACAACTTTAAATAATCAAACATCTGGCTCCCCTAATAGTGGTAGGAGAGGGGAAACTTCCTCGTCGACTCCCCTTATACCCAAAAGTGGAAATATTCATTTTAATTCTTTTCCAGGTGATAGGGATGTGTGTAGTCCAAGGAGATCCTCCTCTCCCTAAAAGTTTTGCTAATAAAGACTTCCCAGGTGGGGAAAATGAGAGTTATAAGGGGAATACAAGCTCAGGCCGTGAAGGAAGCTGGTTTTGGTGCAACAAGCCTGGGCATTTCCAAAACCAGTGTATTGCTCGTAGGATGTACCTAGACCGAAATAATCAAAGTCCTGTGGCCTTGGTTAGTGATAAGTCAGAGGTTAGTAGTCGTAGTCCTGTAGACAGACCTGTAGTAGATAGTAGTTCAGTAAATAGTAGTAAGCCTAATGTTTCTCATCCCCAATCATGACTGAAGTAGGACAAATATGTGTGGCTATTACGAACTCCCTCCAGGAGGAAGCCATAAAGGGTTCTTTCATTTTAATCTCAAATCCAGTGACAAAAGCACAAATCAGTAGGAGCGAGAAAAAAAACAGAAAGACACAGGCAAAAATTTCACAATACTTAATACACAATAAATGTAGGAACACTGATGCCTCACAAAAAGTAATAAATTGATAAAGTACAAAATGCCATCAAATAACTCAAAGTCACCTATAACTAAAGCTAAACCTTTACTCATAGTGAAGAAACCAAATCTTAATCTTAGTAAGGGACCAAAAAAATTTACCCACCATGCTAACCTATTACAAAATAGAAAGGAAAGAAGTGGAAGGACATACAAAAAGAAACAATAATCCTACCAAAGACATAATAATCTAAACCTTAATATTAAAGTATACACTCTTATGACCCTCAATCTCACATTATATCTTGAACAGCTTTCACAATAACTAAATATACAATCAAACACACACTTTGGAAGACTAAATAATTACACCTTCTTTAAGGTGTAGCTGAAGATACAAATAGATTGGTCCTATGACACAGACCAGTACTAATACAGAGGAGTTCATATACCGCTCAAAAAAATGCTGTCACAGAACGTCACTTTCATCAGAAAAACAGCACTTCAAAACCGTTGGTGGATATTCACACTTTAGTCTACGGCTCGCCAAAAATATAGAGGATGTTCCTCTTACCTGAGAGAAGACACCCTACTTACTCCAACAACGCCACTCTGGTGCTGATACAGTGGATACATCCATAAAAGACGAAAAAGGCTCTCGAGCCCTGATTGACACACAACTGCCAACGTCAAGATTAAGCCATTAGGCCACTTAAATCACAGTTGCCCGTCGTACTCCCACATGTAGCTTCACATGCATAACTGCCTTTCACATAAAGAAGCAGTTCAATGATAGCAGATTGTTGTTCTCCGGGAACAAGCGAGAAATCTTCAGAATAGGACTATATGTATATATAATCCACAACAACAGACAGATCAGCAGCTCCAGAGTCCTCAACCGCCTTGAACTAGACTCTCGAGAATACTTTAGGAGAGTCACAAGTCACCTCTCCTTACAACACTCCCAGTCACCACAAAGAAAAAAAACAGAGTTACAAATTTGGCATGGAAGCAAAAACACTGAGGAAGGCTACACTTCAAACTGCACTCAATAGATGGCACCACAAAAACTTGAGCTTTTTCAACAATAAGCAAATTAAATCTACATTTAACCAAAATATATAATAATGTAAAACCAATAGCAAAATACCTAACTTAACTTAGTTTTACAAAATTGCAAACAATAGAAAAATAAAAGCCGTCAGTGCGAAAAGCCAAAACAATGAGATTTTACTTTAAAATTATGTTACGGCCTGACAGTGGCCTTGAAAGTTGATTTTTTACTCGTGTTATCCAGGTGAAGTTTTTTGGGGACACTGGTTCTACTAGGTCATTATTCCTGAAGAAGATTCTAAATGGTTTTGAAAAATGTACTGGAAATTTTGTATTGTTAGGAGGTTTTCTGGATTTAGTTGTGTCAGCTCCTTTGGTTAATGTCCGAATGTCTTTTCCAGGATATGATCGTGTCACTGAGTGGACTGGGGTGGATAGCCTACCTCTTCTGAGTATTGATGGTATCCTGGAAAATTATATGCTAGATAGTGAAGGACAAGAGCTGTTCCCTATATTAACAGTAAATGCTAGTCACGTGGCTGTAATGACTCGGTCCGCAACAAAAGCTGCTAATTTACTTAATGTGGATAGCGATGATGACTTAATGTTAAGTAGTATAGAGTTAGATGTTTTAAGGCCAGGGCCAGTAGAGAGTAGCTGTAATGATGTAGTTAAAATAAAACTTGATTGGGACAGAGCTGCTTTTATTGAAGCTCAAAAGGATGAATTTAATTTTGACTTGGGCGATGTTGAGGATTTAACTAAACCTAGGTTTGGAGTTGTAAAGGGCTTATTATTTAGGTTTAGTTGTTTCGTATCTGATAATTTGAATAAAACTGGTCGGGTGGAACAGATTGTGGTACCTTCTCAGTTTAGAAATTCTGTTTTGGAGTTAGCTCATACTTTTTTTTCAGGTTATTTGGGTGTGTTAAAAACTTTTCATTGCTTGGCTAGGTATTTTTGGTGGCCTGGAATTAATTTGAGTGTGAACCATTTTTCAGAGAGTGTGAGACATGTCAGATTATAGGTACACCAAATCAGGGGATCCCTAAAGCCCCGTTGCATCCCATACCCGCTATCAGTGATCCTTTTTCCGAGTTATAAATTGATGTGGTAGGTCCCTTACCCAAAATTAAAACAGGCTACGTATATTTACTGACTATAATGGATAGAGCCTCTCGCTTTCCTGAAGCTATACTTATGAGTCGTGTTACTTTCAAAGTTGTCTTTGAAAAATTAATGGATTTCTTTTCCAGGTATGGTCTCCCTCGTGTAATTCAGACCGACTGTGGGACGAATTTCACGAATAAGGTAATTAAGGGTAAGTGTGCTGAACTGGCCATTCAGCATGTTACCAGCGTACCTTATCACCCTGAGAATCAAGGAGTGGTGGAAAAATTCCACCAAACCCTCAAGTCTGTCCTAAAGAAACATTGTTATGATCATGATAGCGACTGGGACAAAGCCCTCCCTTTTTCCCTCTTTGCTATCAGGAATCACCCTAACTCTTCCACTGGTGTAGATCCTTTCGAGTTGGTATTTAGGCACAAGGTCCCTGGACCACTGGAAATTGTTTTTGAAATGCTCAAGTCCAACCGAAAGGAGGAAATAAATGTAAAAGGGTTTGTGGAAGACTTGAAGGGAAGAATGGTTAGAGCCTGGAAGTTTGCCAGGGAAAATTTGAAACGATCCCAGTCAGTAATGAAGAACAACTTTGATAAAAAGGTAAAGGTACAGTTATTTGAACCTGGGGAGTTGGTTTTTGTGCTGAGTATGGAACCAGATAGTTTTCTCGAACCAAGATATAAGGGCCCTTGGAAAGTTTTGAGGAAACTGTCGGAGGTTAACTATGAAATTGAAGCTCCCGGTTCAAGCCCTAAATGTAGAGTATTTCATGTTAATCGTCTGAAACCTTGTATTGGTAAGCAAGGTGATCCATTAGCGATAGTGTCCGAGCCTGTGTCTGTGGTATTGTTTGTGTCTCCCGAGGACTCTGACAAGTTAGAATGTCAGTTTCCTTCGGATACATTGGGTGAAAATATGAAAAATTTGGAGATAGTAAAAAGTAGGTTAGGTCATTCAGATGTTAACAAACAGGAAGATTGTAATTAACTTAGTTATATCCCTTTTCAAATCTTTTTCAGGGTGCTCCAGGTAGGACAAATATTTTAAGTCATAACGTTGATGTAGGTGATGCTTCCCCTGTGAAGCAGAGTCCTTACCAGCTGAACTCCGTAAAGTGGGATTTGGTTAGTAAAGAGATAGAGTTTATGTTGAAACATAACCTTATTCAACCATCAGTATGTCTCTGGAGTTCTCCTATTGTATTAGTAAAGAAAGCACACGGTATGTTTCGCATGTGTGTGGACTAGCGTAAGGTGAACGCCCATACGAGAAATTATTCTTTTCCTCTCCCTTGTATTGATGATTGTCTGGATCGGATTGGTTCGGCCAAATTTATTTCCAAGTTGGATCTGTTAAAGTGTTATTAGCAGGTTCTATTGTCTGACCGACCTCAGGAAATATCCGCCTTTGTCACTCCGTTTGGCTTATACGAGAGTAAGGTTATGCCTTTTGGAATGATAAATGCCGCTTGTACT
>NC_090725.1:44401950-44404450 GCF_036898095.1 Palaemon carinicauda | reverse complement strand
TTTTTATATAAAAATTATATTTTTGTCTTATGGTTAAGTTATCAGTGCACATATAATTGAGGTGTGCATAACGTCTCTCACCTTTTTTTCTATAAAAGTGTCTTAAGCGAAATCTTCAATGAGCTTGAGTTCTAAGTTTTGCTGTTGAAAACTATTGATTTGTTAAAGATATCCATTCGTAATTAAATTATGCAAAATTAATCATCCCCGGAATTATTCAGTTATTGGAATTGTCAAGCCATGAAATATTAGTAAATTTCTGTAGAACCTATTGAAATGTTCTTTAGTAAATTATTATGCTTTCCTCAATCAATCAATATTTCAACTACAAGAGATTACACCTTATACTGGTATTTTTATAGAACTACATAGGAAAATCTTTAATAATATTTTTTTTTATTATATACACAAAAAAAATCCCGTTTTCTTCTAAAAATTACCTTTATTTTTATCGCAAATAAATAGTTATTAAAATATACCTTAATATATCTTACAGTTATAGAGAGCACCCAGTGGGAACCCGGGTTTAGGGGTGGGAAAATTTACTGGCGAATTAATAAATAATGAGAAACTTACATTTTCTTCTCTATTCAGGATACCTCTGGGATGCCTAATAAATCCACGAAAAGTTGCAAAGAATATTGGGATCATCTTCCTCTTAGATATTTATTTACCTCTATGGTTTACATTTCAGAATTCAGGCATTTGTGCTCCTGTTTGTGCATATAGCTTGTTGCGGGATTACGAGTTTATACTTTATACGCACATACTTCCTTCCCCTACCATATGATGAAGTTTACCATATTTTGCCACTCATGTATACTTGGATGTGACGTAGGTAGTTCCTCTGTATCTATGTTACGTGGCGCGTGTGCATATGAATTCCAACGTAACCTACTGTAATGGCTGCTGTTTTGGCTATTTCGATGTTATAGCCGAGTTTCACGGTACTCATGGTAAATTATATATATTTTTAAAAGCTGATTGTGTTATTCGTTAACAGTTAAAGTACCCCAAGTGCAATTCTGATATGGCGTTTAGCGAAGACCTGGAAATTTTCTACTGCAACACGTCTGTAAAGATTTCTAAGACAAAAAAAGAGACAGTGTCCATTATAGGGTAAGGAATTATTTGTGATTTATTGTATCATGATGTAAGGATATTTTTGGGTATTTACTTTATCATAATGTAAAGTTTTATTTTGGATTTACTTTTAGTTTGTGACCACGGAAGGTTTGTGACCTGGAAAGGTGTGTCCGGGTTTGTTTGTGATCTAGGAACTACTAGGTTAGGTTAGGTGGGTTTGCTAGGTTCTGTGGCCTTTTAGAAATTTCGAAAGTATAGAATAATCACATTTGTCCTGTTTTTGCAAACCCAAAGTCCCAGATTTCAACCATTATCTGTCGGGAATGGGGGGCATCGATCATAATAGAATGGCTTATGGCAGTGGAAATAAAGTTCAAATTCGTTCAAAACACATTTTGACTGCATGAAAAGCTTTTTCTTTTTTTCAGAAATAACGTCTCGTGTTTTTCTATGATTTTACTGCTACTTTCTAAGAGATGCCCATTTTCCTATATGTCCATAAAATAATCAGACCTAAAATTCTGTTGAAAATATGTTTCTTAAAATTTTCATTTTAATTTTTATTTCATTTTATTATATCATAACTTTCCTAGCGTAAACCATCATATAATATCTATTCCTCTTCTGATTGGGAGCTGAAGAATTAGAATTTCAGTATTAGAAATTCACAACATTATAATGTTCACTTTTAGTAATGTGAACATAAGAATTATAATAACATGAAGGTGCCAATGAATGTTTGTAGTAAACTCCATGGGAAAGTGTTTTTATTTACCGTTTTATAATGTTGCAAAAAGAAAAATTATTTGATATGGATAGCTTAGTTATTGAAGCCCTTTACATCAATAGACGTAGGAGCTGATGATGATGAAAACTTAGTTATCAAACTATTAGTTTATGTGCTTTCTTTTCATGTTTTTTGCTCTGATTGGTGAGTTTCAAATCTTTGCAAATTATAAGGCCGAGATCTTCCACTAGGTCCACACTTTATATTTCATTACTCAGTTGTGGGTAATCTGTTTGTGGGTTAATATAGCCTATGGGTATAAATTTTCATTTCTTGTAATCTAAAGGCAAGGACGGATCCTTGAAGTACTCTGCTTGTAACAGCTGCCCATTCTGAGGCTTCTCCATTGATTACAAATCTCTGTTTGCTTTATGTCTGCCAGTCTTCAATTCATTCAGGTGGATGCTCAGTGATATCTATTGCTCTGATTCTAATCATTAATTCTTCATGAGGGACTTTTTTAAAAGCCTTTTGAAAGTCTAGTTTTTTCACTGCTTTCGCCATAAATGCTTAACATGTAGAAAAACTCTTGACACATTTGTCACAGAGGATCTCTTTTTTTTTTAAACCATGTTGGATATCTATCAAAAGATAGACTCTCTCTCTCTCTCTCTCTCTCTCTCTCTC
>NC_090725.1:44394450-44396950 GCF_036898095.1 Palaemon carinicauda | reverse complement strand
ATACCTTGTGTTACTACATCCATGACCAGATTAAATAGGTAAGGGCTCAATGTAGACCCCTGATGTAGTCCCACATTTACTGGGAAACTCTCTGTTAGGCCTATTCTGCTCTTATCATTTGCTTCTGCCCTTTCATACATATCTTGGGTTGATTCTTACGTATTTCTCAGGGACTCCCTTTTCTCTCATACATCTCCACATCTCCTGACGTGGTACTCGATCGTATGCCTTCTCCATGTCAATAAAGACCCTATGTAATCGTTTCTGTTTCTCCCGATGTTTTTCTATCGTCTGCCTCAAAGCAAATTTTGCTTATACAGTCCCTCTTCCAGGCATAAATCCAAATTGTTCCTCACCAATTGTTGGTTAATCTCCGAGTCTCTTCTCAATGATCTTCTCCCATATTTTCATAGTATGGCTTATCAGCTTTATGCCTCTGTAGTGGCCACATTCCTGGATGTCTCCCTTCACCCTATAGATGGGAATGATTAGGCTTCTTCTCCATTCCTCTGGTATCTTTTCCTGATTGAAGATCTTTTGCGTCAGGTCCCACAAGATATCGATGCCTTCCTCTCCAAGACTCTTCCATACCTCTACTGGTATATTATCCGGTCCTGCAGCTTTTGTTCTACTTCTCTTCTAGTCACTCCTATGGTAACTGTCTCGTTTGGGAGTCTATCTTCAAATACTGTTCTTGGGTTCTCCCCATTCAATAGTCCTTCAAAATAAGTTTCCCACCTTTTTTTAATTTCATTTTCTTTCGCTAAAACTATACCATTACTATCTTTTATTTGCCTTATTTGTGTCAGGTCTTTAGATGCAGCATCTCGGGCCTTAGCAATTCTGGCCTTAGCAATTCACTTCTCAGCTTTTACTATATCTTTTTTATAGATTTTCAAAATTTCAGCATAATATCTGGTTGAAATCTCGTCTCTTATTTTAGTAATAAGCTTTGAACTTAACATGTTATCTTTCACCAACCCCCTTTTCTTCTGTTTTATTACTTATCTGATCACATTTGTTTTTATTATCCCTTACATTTTTCCTATTTCACTGGTTATATTTGACTTTTGGTTTTATCTTAGGATACATTTCCCAATGTTTTTTTACTATTTGTTTTCTTTGTGCTTCTCTGGCTACTTCACAACCCATTTAACTAGTGACTTGTTTCCCTGACCCATTTGTGCGCTTCAATTGGTCCTTATTTTGGTCTTTACTGCACTCTTTGGCTGTATAGGCTACTCTGCATTTTACACATTTATTGATTTATTATTTACATTATTCTTGATGATGACCAAAAATGTGACATTTGAAACACTGAATGACCCTTGGTATTAATATGCATTGAAGCACTTCATCGAAGAAGAGAGTGAAATTACATATGAGGATACCTTATATGGAATTACCTATGCTACTACTTTTGCAGAGATGATACTAGATCTACGAGACTACAAGTTGCTATCAGAAATAACAGTACTCCAACGATTTTAAGTCAGGAACCAAGGTGGTTTAAACGTTTATATTGCCGTTGTTGGGAAAAATATTCGGAATTTAAACTATGTTGAATAAGCAATGGAAAACGTGACCCCATTACTGCAGTGAAAGAAGCTAAACGCCAGTGATACCCGAGTGTAAGTTATCATTAGTATTGTGGAGACATCACCCCTAGGGTGTTTAATCCTGCAGCAATGAGGTTTGCAAGACTAAATATTCGTATTGGACATCAAACCATTATCATTAATACTCCTATGCACAAGTAATTACAACTCTGTACACACGATGTCAAAGGATTACAGTAGAGGGTCCTTGTACTTCATCACATACAGATCTGCAAGAATCAGTTTTGAAATATCATTGAGCTTTTTGACATTTCTTTCTCATACATCAATATAATTTTGGAGATTTACATTTATTCCATAAAATTCAGCGATTTCAGAACATCCATTTACGAACATTTGTTCAACAGTTTGTAATATTTTTGGTATCCTTCTTCATTTTCGTTAAAATATAATTTAAGTGTTCCATTTCAAAAGTCATGAAAAATTATAAAATATAAAACTTTATCAGCACTAAAAGAAGATGATAGTATCCGTTGTATATTCGCTAAGCTTTAATGGGAAAGTATTCAATATTTTAAGTCCTGGTGATGGGATACATGATTCACGTAAGTTTGGGGAGTTCCAAAATAACAATACTTCAAAAGGCGAGAATTCTGACTGTCTTTCACAATCGTTTTAAATTTGAAGTTTTCTAGAAGTGAAAATGACATTCACTATATATACATGGATACAAATATCTACTTACCTATATATATATATATATATATATATATATATAGTGGAATGGAAGGAGATATCATCTAGGTTAATGTGGGTAAGGGTTAGGTTGGGTAGGGAATGTTGGGCGTTTGTCAGTGCGTATGGGCCAGGTAGTGAGAAAAGTGAAGAAGAGCAGAATGAGTTCTGGAATGAATTAACTAGGTGTGTAGAAGGACTGGGTA
>NC_090725.1:44364450-44381950 GCF_036898095.1 Palaemon carinicauda | reverse complement strand
AGAGAGAGAGAGAGAGAGAGAGAGAGAGAGAGAGAGAGAGAGTGTGTTTATGTTATAAAGAGTTACAAGGATTTTGCATGTCTCAAAGACTTTTAGTTCATCTTGGGAGACTCCATTGGTTCTTGGGGGGAGCGATTTGGTTTGAATGTTTAAGAAAGTGTTTGTGAACTTGTCCAACCTATTCTCAAACTCGTTTACCGTGTTACTGTTTATTACATCGGCTGGAAGTCTGTTCCGTGTACTGTATTTACTATTATGTATACAAACAAATGAACACATTTATATCCGTTACGTGTGGACTAATTTGTGCTAAGCGTAGTTGTTGGGTCTTAAACTAGGCAGGATCATGAAATGATAATCAGCGTTGTTTCGTATCTTCATTGCAACTGATACCCACCAGAAGGAAATACAGATAGCCGTGACGTGGACAATGACGTCACTTAAGTGGGCGGCGCTTAGGCGCAGTAAGCAGCCTCATCTTACATCTCAACATCTCCTTCCCAAAATATTACGAGGGTAATATTTTCAAAACTTATAAATGACAATATCAAAAGCATATATGACAAACGAAATGCTATAATCTCTTAATGAAAAACATCAGACATGTAAGGTAAATCATAATCGTAATAATTAATGGTAGCATTAAGATGAGAGAGAGAGAGAGAGAGAGAGAGAGAGGGAGAGGGAGGAGAGAGAGAGAGAGAGAGAGAGAGAGAGAGAGAGAGAGAGAGAGCAACATCAACAGCATTATCATAACCGCAAGTGAAACAATAATTACATTAGCATTGCAAGATGTTCACTAAAATTGAGTCGTGAAGGCAACACCAACCTAACTTAAAATCTCATACAAAATATAATTTTGTGAATATGAAATCAATGCACGTCTAAGTGTAAAATAAAACAGAAGTTGATTTCATTTTATAAATGCAGAATCAAAGCAAAAATAATTATACATAATCGTCCATCCAGGCCGGGGCCTCTCTTCCTTGGAGGCCGTACCTCTGGCGCTGATGGAGGAAACTTAGGCTAATGCCGTCGTCGGTAGGAGTGGCTTCTCTTGTCTCATTGACGGGCAGTTCTGTGACCTTGAGGTGTCTTCTGTTCCTTATCGAATGATGCCCACTACCTTCTAGTCTCACGATGTACTGTCTATGACGTCGTTGCTCGACTATAATTCCCAGCCTGTCCCAGGCCTTGCTCATCTTGTTCTGAACCCTAACGTGCTGCCACTTTCAATTGTCTTCTCATTTTTCTCTGCTACTTGAAGTTTTCTTTTCTAATGGATTTTCTTCAGTGTTGGTCTATCATATAGATGAGTTTTTGCAGTCGGTACACCATCTCGTAACTGTCTCCCGGTTGCCAATTGCGCCAGAGATTTATTTATACCCCTTAAGGGCGTGTTCAGGTATAGTAACATGGCCAATGATACCTTGTCGTTATCGAGGCTCCCAGTCCCGCTGATACTTGTTCTAATTATCCTTTTCCCCGACTTAACTGCGGTCTCGGCTCTCCCATTTGACTGCGGATAGTGGGCCGATGATAGGCGTATGTCAACTCTCCATCTCCTGTAGGTCATCATCTCTTCACTCACCAGGTTAGTGCCAGAGACAATTTTTCGGGTGCTCCCCATCGAGTGATGTAATGCCTAAGTTTTGTCATGACCTTTGCAGACGAGATGCCATTGGGGAAGTGGGCTATTTCTAGCCAGCCTGGTAAACCTATCACAATATGTCATATACATGTGTTCTTCGAGCTGAAACAGACCATGATAGTCTGTTGGAACGGATACTCTGGGGCAGGGGTCATTTTCATGACTTCGACAGGAAGTGATGGTGCGTGGGCGTCGCACGATGTACATGGTGAACGATGATGCTGGAGGTCACCCTCGATGCCTGGCCAATAAACTGAATGTCTCGCTCTCCTCAACATTGTATCTAGGCCTTGATGTCCAGCATGGAGGTTGGCGGTTGTCTGATGGCGGAGCCCTTCGGGAATGACAAGGCGGATGCAGTTGTCGTTGAAGCAGTATATGACCAGGTTGCCAGATATAGAGAGACATTCTCTGATGCCGTAGAAGGGCCTCAAACAGGCAATTTCTTGAGATTTCTTCGGGTTCCAATCCCCTGCAGTCACTCGAGCGACTAGTAGCTGATATGCCAGGTCGTCGAGGGCTGCCTCTTCAACAGTTTTCTCGTCTATAGTGCACTGCTCCTGTAGGTTTTCTGTGATTGCTGACACCATAGCAATCGTTAATTCTTCATTGAAGCTAACATCCTGTCTATCTGGGGCCGTCCTTCAGGCTAGGAAAACGAGAGAGGAAGTCAGCAGCATGATTTTTCTTGCCTGGTAGGTATTTAACGTTGAAATTATACAATAATGTTTTCTCCTTTAATCTGAACAGTCTTAGGTTGGTAATATCGCCGAGACTTCTATTGCCTAATAACATGTCTAAAGGGTCGTGGTCCGTGACAGTGGTTAAGTTCGGGCATCCCAATAAGAATAACCGTGATTTTTTTAAGCACCAGGCCACTGCAAAGGCTTCCCCCTCCACAGCTGCATACCCAGACTTGGGGGCGGGGGGCGTGAGGAACCGACAGCCACAAAGCGCTATTCTCCAACCATCTCTACAACAGAACGAGGTTTCGACGTAGGTACAATTGCAATATTGCTGGAGGATGACGAAGCCCACCCCCTCCTTATTCCAGTCAGTGACTGCAACAGTCGGCCACAGCTTATCATAGTAAGTGAGGCCATCCTTGGCCAACTTACAGACGATGTCTTGCACTTGACAAAACTTTTCCTGAGGTGCTCATCCCAATAGACCTGTTTGCCCGAGTGCTTCTTCAGCAGGTCTCTAAAGTGGGTCATGATGGGTGCTGTTGTCAGGAAGGGGGCCAGCTGATTGACAAAAACCATACCATGACCTGATGTTGGATATTGTGGGCTTTTGGTGCATAGAAAAACTTTTGATGGAAGATAAATAATCTTCTGAAGGCTTATAGGAGTCCCAACCAACGTCGAATCCATCGAATTCCACTTCTTTCTTGCAGAACTTGATTTTTTTTCTGGTTTCAAAGTGTTGCCCTTGTATGCACAGACTGCGAGGAAGTCGTACACATGCCAAAAGGCGCATTCTACGCTCGAATCATACAGAGGTGTGTCGTTCACACACTTAACTTCCTGGGTACTTCTTCAATGGCATCATCGAAACAGCGTGTACATGCGTCGGAGGCAGAACAATTTCCCATTGGTGTCCTTCGGTACTGGTACCTGCCCCAAGGTGTGATGAATGTGATTAGAGGTATGATTTCCTTGTCCAGTTCTACCAGGTGAAATCCCCAATAGGCATCGGCCACAGTCTTGTATGAGCAAAGGGGAATGCTGGATACCATATCGAAGGTCGTAGGGGTATGGTGCATCTCCCTTTTACAACTTGCATTGAGTTTTTGGTAGTCGACCGTACATCTTGATTGCTCTATTTTTTGGCCACGACCACCATACATGAATACCATTCTGTGGGCTCTCCATGGGGAGCTCTTTGTAAGACCCCTCTCTTGAGGTCCTCCTCCAACTGGGTTTCCACCTCTTTTTCCCTATGCTTAGGTACTGACGCAGGTGTGTGACAGGCGTAAGGAACTGCGTCAGGTAATAAGTGGATACGGTGGGGTTCCCCATCCATTACCGGGAGGGGTTCTCTCTCGGTGTTGAAAGTCATACTTGAAAAATGGGCTAGTAACCAGTTTTCTAATCTAGTAATATTCTCCTCACTAGGAGGAAACGGAATGACCGACGGTCTCACAGGTTGATCGGTTGCTTCAGCTAATCTAAGGGTTGCACTTGCTGCTTTGGGGGCAGAGTCTGTGAAGGGGGTGTGATTAGGAAACGTTTGTGGTACAAGACCAAGTTTCTTGCAAGCATCCAGGGATAAATAAAAATCAATGGAGGCCTTCACAAAGTATACTTCCTGATTAGTATGCTTCCATTGTATTCTATGGTGCAAGAGGTCGACCCTAAACACTTCAGACGCAGGATGGCGAAGTCTCCCAATTCTCCCTTTAACCTCAGCTTAGCTGGTTTTATGTTCAACATGGCAAGAATAGTGGGTCCTGCAACACAAACCTGGGGCACCAGTGTCCGGCACTGCTCGGACACAGGACCCCTCTTCCAAGTTGGCCAAGCATACATCGACACGAATAGTGGGTTGTGGGGACGGTCCCATTCCGCAACCTTGCCTCTGCCGCCATGACAACTGCAATCACTGCACCTGGTATGTCCGACTCCACTGCCAGACCACTAACGTTATTCCTGGAACTCCAGCCTCTGCAACACTTCTTCAGGTGACCGGTTTTACCGCACCCGTGACATGTCATTTTTCTTGCGGGACATGAGGAATGCCTAGTGGTATGAAGAGTACCACAATTAACACAAGGACGCGATTGTACTTTTACAGAGGTACTCCTGTCACAATTAGAGAGGGCAGCTGCCTATCTCCACCTCGTGTTCCTCCTTGAACCCACCGATAGCAGCTGCTCTAGGGGCAGCCTCGAATGCACTGCACATGACTCTGAGGGAATCGATATCACGGATATTATTGCATGATTGAAACACTTGCCTTTTGAGCACTTTATCACTTAGGCCTACCATGAGCTTGCGCAAAAGCATATATTCAGATAAATCATGATTGCAATTGGACATGTGAATGCACAATCAGTAGTCTTTTGCGTACACTTGATAAAATAATTGTTGAAGGACTCACTAGGCTCTTGGGCCAAATAAAAAAACTCGAGACACTGCACCGCTTGGTTAGCTTTCAATATCATTTGCTTAACCGCATTGAATGGCCCTTCAGTAGACAGAGCACTCCACTGGGTGTCAGTATACCTAGAATCGAGGGCACGTTGCAATATCGGAACACAATGCAGCCTTATATGATGAACTGCCTCATTAGGCTTCAACTTACCGAGTTGCAACCAACACTCCATTGACCGTCTCCAAGACCTGAAGGCTGCAGGGGGACACCTCAGCCTCGCACTTTTCCGGGGCTGCAGACGAAGGGATCCTCGGTTGGGGGATATTGGTACCCTGGAGTGACAACCCTGTTATCTCGGCCTGGAGATCTGGATGGCTTGTTCCTGGGTTTGTAACACGTGGTGAGCCTGCAGCATGGAAGCCAGCGATATCCTGAAGCTGGTTCCAGAGGTTCCTGTCCTTGCAATCCTGCCCCTAGGGGATGCAAACGAGGGTCGTCTCGACAGTGGTCCCATGCTGTGCCACGGATATTACTGGAGGTCTCTTTTTATTTTCATTCACTGCGCCATGTTGGGTCTTAAACTAGACGGGATCAGGAAATGATAATCAGCGTTGTTTTGTATCTTCATTGCAACTGATACACAGCGGAAGGAAATACAGATAGCCTGTGACGTGGACAATAAAGTCACTTATGTGGGCGGTGCTTAGGCGCTGTAAGCAGCCTCATCTTACATCTTACAGATTGTTGTAATCTAAATTTGTTATTATTTTAAGAATTCCTAATGTTTACTATCTGCCCCATTAATCATCGAGTTTGTGGATCCAAAAATTTAAAACGTTCCATCATCTGCCAATATAAAAATTGTCTTAGAGTTGGAATTAGCGTTATGACCCTAGCTTGTACTGCTCCCAGTCTTATCTATATCCTTCTGAGGACATGGAGCCCAAATCTGTACTTTATATTCTAGATGAGGTGATAGTAGTGTTGTGTAGTCTACAGTTGTTTCTGTATTCGAATTTTCTGTATATAACCTATTAGTTTTTGTGTGTGTATTTCACAGAGAGAGAGAGAGAGAGAGAGAGAGAGAGAGGAGAGAGAGAGAGAGAGAGAGAGGAGAGAGAGAGAGAGAGAGAGAGAGATTATCGTTTTTTCGTTCCTCGTTGTGGCCTGTATGTCACTCAAAATGGCTAAGAATTTTTAAAGCAGGCAAATATGAGTATGGATTATATATTCTTTTAATTGCTCATCATATCTAAACCTTTGTGCCTCTGAAACTCCAGAATATAAATTCTAAAATGAAGTGGAGTGAAAAACTAATTTCTTTGGTTACCTATCAAACTTCCATCTTTTTATATGAATTATTTTCTATGTATTCATTTTATTCGGGGACTCACACATTTAAATACATTTCCTTGATATTTAGCAACTATTATCATTGTTGGCTCAAATATATTTTATAAGTACAATAATGAAGTGTAGATATATTGAAGATTCAAATTACTAACGTAAATATTCTTTTATATAATAATTTTATGAAAAGAAGCTTTGTAACATATAAAACATACATTCATTTTAGGTAACTTACATACAGTATATCTGATGTTTCCATTGCCTTTTTGGTAAAAGGCAGTAAACATTTTCAAAATTAATTAGCCTTGGTTTCCAAAATAGATATGGATAGTTTACACCCAAAAATTATTAGGAATATAGGTACTGTTGATCGGCCATAAAGATGTAACAAACAAAATATAGGAAACTACATTAATGTTGGTTAACTTGGTAGCATCTGACCTATATAAGTAATCATAAAAGGATTTTTTTATCATGGCATACTTTTGTGGTTTAGTATTATCTTATTCTACGATGTACATATACAGATCTTCGTCGTCTTAAATGCAGATTAGGCTGGTAATGAGGAGGGAAATCTTGCTCAAGAATAACAAATTTAGTTAATAGTATATTGGAAGTTTTTTATTTCTATATTTCTTTCCATCACCCTGAAGTCTTACCTCATATAAATCTCTCTCTCTCTCTCTCTCTCTCTCTCTCTCTCTCTCTCTCTCTCTCTCTCTCTCTCTCTCTCTCTCTCTCTCTCTCTCTCTACTAGAGGTGAATGGAACGATTTTGTGTAACCTCTGGCTCTAGATAGGCTAATATCAAACAGATGGCCCATCAGATATTGATTCTGGAAACACATCTTTTAATTCGTAAAAAAACAGAAAAATAGCATTAAAAGTAGCATTTCTTCCTTCATTAATTTGCTAACTTTCTGGTATCCCAAACCTAGAGAAATACCCAACCAACCTTTCAGAAATACCTTGCACTTAAACCTCAAATTGGAATTGCGCCAATTTCCATTTTCAGAAATGGACTCCATGTTTATGGTTACCTTTCTAAACGGTTCTCCCTTAGCTTCTATTATCTATAGTGGTGGTTTCCCAGTTACTTAGGAGATGTTGATATCGACAATACTCGTTAACTTCTTTGTGAAGCTCAGGCCAGAGAAAATACTGCATAGCATTGTCAACAGTTTTCCTGATCCCCACGTCCAGATTCGTTCGCTGCAGCTTAAAACATGTTTCTTTGATGGATATGAAATCTAAGTTTGACGACACTGCCTTCTTAGTTGTCACCAAGACATTGTTAGATCAAAGTCTTTTCCAAGAAATTTTGTCTGGTGGCCAGGTGGAGATATATATATTTTTTTATTTGTATGAAATTGTATGAATTTTGTTATGCAAGAGAACAATCCTCATTTTGTGTAAAATGCACCAGTGGGAGTTACCCAGGTATCCAGGGCAAAGAGTGCATATGGATTTTGGAGCTCCATTTTTAGGTTACTTGTTTATGATAAATGTAAATACTTACAGTGAAGAGCTAAAAGTAATTCCAATGATAACAACAACCTCCAATGCAACTGTAAAAAAAGTATGCTATTTCTTTTTTCTATACATTGTTTTCCAGAAAGATAAGAAACGCATGATTGACCATAGTTTACCTAACGAGAGTTTAAAGAGTTATGTAATGTAATAAGCATAAATTTTCAACCGTGTATTATCCTTCCACCAATGGAGAGTTTGAAAGATTTCTTAAAACATTCAAGCATGATGTGAAGTGTAGATATGCAAATGCAAATAGAAAACTTGAAAGGCTACAGATGCTTAAAGCTACATTTCCACTCTTTGCAAAATACACATCCCTTTAAGGGTTGGTATTCCCTACACTTCTCTTCATAGTCCTGTTCACCGGGTCGCCTTTAACCACTTGAACACCTGGCTTCGATTATTGTGAGTGTCATGACATTTCCTTTATGATGGGTCGTCTACATCATATACAAACACAAACAAACACACACACACACTATATATATATATATATATATATTACTGTAATATATTTATATGTATATAACATATATATTATATATACTGTATATATATATATATATATATATACATATATATATATATGTATACATATATATATATATTTAATGTATATATATGTATATATATATGTATATATATATATATATATATGTATGTATATATAAATTCATATATGTATATACACTATGTATATGTATATGTATATGTATATATATGTATATGCATATATATGTATATATGTATATATATTTATATATATATATATATATATATATAAATACATATATATACAGTATATATATATATATATATATATGTGTGTGTGTGTGTGTGTATGTATATATACATACATACATATATATATATATATATATATATGTATATATATGTATACATATATACATATATATATATATATATATATACTGTATATATATATATATATATATAAATATATATATGTATGTATATATATATATATATATATATAGATAGATAGATAGATAGATATATTAAGTCACTAGACTTTGATTTCCAGATATGGTCAAGTCCAATTGGAGGTAATACCTTCAAGCCTAGCTGAACTGGTGAGCCTTGGGTTCTTGAAACTAGATCCTAGGATCTTGAAAACTATGCATTTTAGTTCCCTTTCTCATTGCACCCTCCAAATACTCGATACATTTTATGTATGCATGTAAATTTCGTACAAATATCCTTCACTTTCATCCTATGAACGTTTTCTGTCCTCTATGAATTAATATATTTGTATTTACTGCTATAAGTAATGTAAAAAGTTAACAGTAGAAAAGCTATCAAAATATTTCTATGGAAAATATACCGATATATCATTTACATGTGGATTAAAAATGACATAGGGTCAGATATAACTAAGTAGGGGAATCAATTAGTGACTCAAAGAATGCATCGTGTAAAATTTATTACAGTAAATAGATAAAGGAATATAAATACTGCATATGGGATAAGTGCAAACCTTTTATAATATATCTTTATTTTATTTATACATATCATTCTGATTTTTAGTAAGAAATTACCTAAAAAGTAATCAATTATGAAGAATCCAACATATTTTCTTCATTACTAAGAGCTTCATGCCAAATCTCATATATTGGTAAAATAAATAATATTTTCCATCATCAATACAATTGCAGATATCGCCATTCCAATAAAGAACAGGAAAATACGCTGCCTGAAAGAAATAAAAAAATTATTTTTTTTTATGAATATGAAATGTATGGTATTTGTTTTTTATCCGTAAAGGCAATGAATTTGTATATTCCTTGCATGGAAATCCAATATATATCTTTATATATATATATATATATATATATACATATATATATATATATATATATATATACACTTCTATTCATCATATACTAAAAATATAAAGTATTCTGAATTTTTTTGTACGTATCCAAGAGCAATGCGAATATACACCTTGGAATGAATGGATGAATTCACCAAATCTTAATGATATTCACTGATGTTCGATCCCATACATACAGTATATATATATATTATATAATATATATATTCATCATCATCCATCATCATCATCATCATCATCATAGTCTCCTCCTTTGCCTTTTGACCCAAAGGGCCTTGGTTAGATTTCGACAGTGGTCCTTGTCTTAAAATTTTAATTCAATACTTTTCCATTCATCATATCCTCCTTCGACCTTTATAGTCATCAGCCATGTAGGCCTGGGTCTTACAACTCTTATATAGCCTTGTGGAGCCAAGATGTACGTTTGGTGGACTAATCGCTCTTGGGTAATGCAAAGAGCATGCCCAAACTATCTCCATCAACTCCTCATCATAATCTCATCATATGGGACTCGTTGTTTCTCATAGATTCATTTCCAATCCTGTCCTGCCATTTAACTCCCAATATCCTTCTGAGAGCTTTGTCCTCAAAGCTACCAAATCTATTTGGGTATTGTTTCGTTGCCATACCTTGACTCATGTCCATATAGTAACACCAATATCAGTAAAGTGATACGTATTCTGATTTTTATATTTAATTTCAGGCGATTGGATTTAAAAATTTTACTTAACCTAGTTTTTATTTTTAATCTTTCACATAAACTCTAATTCTAAAGACCCTGTATTGGAGATCATAGTTCCTAAATACTCAAGGGGGCCAACAGCTAATGCCATCTTCTAATATTTGCCTCTGACCTTCGATTTTGACACTCCAGGACGATTCATCCTTAAAATAAATGTTTTCTTTTTTTTTGCAACTTCCATTCTTTCTCCTCCCTTGATACTTATATATGGTTACACTGTTACCGGCAAAAGATATTCCAACATCTATAGGTACCACGTCTAAGGTTAGGCATAAATGGGCCCCTATGCCAAGATTATTTATTGCTCTAAGGCCTCTTGTTATCTCGTACATCATTCCTTACCCAGCCATCCATGTCCCCTCCCCCTCCCACCTATCTCTGTGCCGGATACTTCTACATTGTGCTTTGGTGTATGGACCTTCAATGCCTGTAACCCAGCTTTTGTCTGTGTCACTGTCACAGACCTCTGTAATTTCACCTTCCCATATGGTTTTCCCCTTTGACGGACCGTTGTTGTCATTGGTAGCTGACACGTGAATTTCTCAGTATGCAGAACCTGGGTTGAGGCCAGGAAAGCGGAAAATATGTGCACATTCTTCCTCTTCTGACATCTCTTTCTCATCGTCCTCTTTGACTTTTATCTCATATTCAGTCACTTTTTCTGAAATGAAGAATAAGAAGCGAAAGAAGTAAAAAAAAATTCCAGGAAGGCCAGCTGTAGTAGTATGATTGGTATGACTACGCTGGTAGCAAGGGGGTACAGGAGTGTACAGCCCAATGCTAGCAAGACAGTACAGGTGTGTAAAGTTGAATGGATTTTTTGTTCGCAGGTTGATTGAAGAACTCTGGCACCCTCTATCACCCTTTCTACCTAAATGGTAAACTCTTGGGCCTCCTTCAACAAGCAATTCTAAATAATGGCACCACTCGATACTGTCATTGCATGCTTGCTTACAATGGAAAACTAGTAGTTGCGGGAGAAAGGACTTAGGGTTCCTCGCACCAATAAGCAGAGAGAAGAGTATGTGCTGCTCCATCTGTGTAGGCCATGTTGGGTGTCAAGGACTCTTTTCTTGTTGTTTTGTTGTTGTAGACCTTCATAAGGTTTCTTCTCACCCCGAAAATTACATTCTCGATTCTGTTCTTGAGTCAGAATTATCGTATTTATGTTAGTGGAATGAATCACTGGAGCACCCTGCCACACCCTCTACCCATACTGAGTATGAAGGTCCTTGGGATTTGTCTACTAATAAAACACCGAACCTTGGACTGAAACTGGTGGAGGTGGATAATCCCAAGTCAGAGAATTTCTTTGTGGATGTCATTGCACTTGTCCACGAGTGTAACAGCCTGAGGGAGGATTAAGGCCATCTTTAAAGCTCTCATTCTTAATTTTAGCCCGGGTTGACTTGACAAACACACCTCAAGGGTCGAGGCCATCCTTGGCTCCGTCTCGAGTCCAGCCGGTCAAACAGGATCTCCGCCCCATCCCCTTCCACAGTCCCCAACTCCTGAGACAAAGAAGGTACTATGCACTAAAGAAAGCAGCATCATCTCTACTGGAGAGAGACAAAGATGCAAATTATGTTCCTCTCACCCTCTATGTTGGCAGCCAGGGTATTGTCTATAATCCCTTCAAGCTGTCTCTTGGTTTGACAAGTAGTCCCGTGCAGTGGTGAGCTTGGCACATTTCATAGGGTTATCAACTCCAGAGTCTTTGGGAAAGTACAAGAGGCTTGTGATATCTGATAGGAATGCAGTAACTTTGCTGTTATACCAGTCAGTAAGCTAGTAAGCAAACTCAGTTTTGAGGGATGGATTCTCTGTTTTCCCTTTTCTCAAAACAAGCTAACACAGAGGTATTTTTGTTAATTTGGAACTCTTCAGTGCAGAAACACTTATTTTCAGAGGAGTCAGGAGAATGGGATGGTGACTAATTGGAGGATAATATCCCAGGATTCTCTGATCCAGCTTGCAGTCTCCTTCAAGGGCCTCTGGCCCTTTGAAGAGAACTGCAGCCAATCCCTTGGGAATGTCTTCAACTTCTTCCATAAAGGAGCCTGTGCATGACCAGCCCTTTTCAATCCACCAAACCTGGTTCATTCAGGAGGAGCAGTGGTAGGATGAAGGGAGGGAGAGGGAAATGATGATGTTGGCATCCCCTCTCTCCAACTGCTGAGAGTAAGGAAATTCTTATTTTACCATTAGGCAACCTAGTCTGGATATGGGGCAAAAGTTTTGGCAGGGAGTAGGCTTCATGGCAGTTACTTAATACAATTTGATGACCATCAGCCCCTATGTCCCTCACTGATAAGGCTCTTGGCTGATCTCCCAACATTGCAGAAAGCCTTGGCTTTGCTGACATAGGTGAAAGGGATATTAGAGAAGAACTCCCTGGAAGTTAGTTAAGATGAGTTTTCAGGTTTTTACAGTAGGCTGTTCATAGTGGACAAGTCAGCTGTTGGATGGAGACCAGACACTGACTTCTCCCTACTGAACTAGATTTTTCTCAGAGTACAGGACAGAAAACGTAAGGTCTATGCTGTGTTCAATCAGAGAGGGAGAATTTCAAGTCCCAATGCATAAATGCTCTCGAAAGTACCCCTGCTTCTACCTCTATGGTGTAGTCTGGCAGTTTAAGATTATTTGTTTTGGATGATGGGCAATTCCTCAGGTGTTCTGTCAGGTTTTCACCAAGGTAGTAGTTTACACCAACTCGCAAGGGATACATATCTTTGTGGATCTCGATGATTTGCTAACCTTAACCTCCTAAGGGAAGCAGTTGCTACAAGATCTAATCTTGATTCGTTCTGTCTGGATCTTCAGATTATTATAAACCCAGAGAATTAGAACCTCATACTAAAAAAAGGTTGAAGTACTTGGATATCTTGATATACACAGCGGCTGCAAGAGTCTTTGCATCAGAGGAATGTATCAGCAAATTTATGAAGAATGTGTGATCATTTATGTTCCAGACAGAAATCACAAGCAAAGAGGTGGTGGAGTTTTCTGTTACCCTTCTTTGCCGGAGAAAATCATTCCATTTATTCAGTGGTATTGGAAACATCACTGGTCATCCATATGGGATACCCCTTTCCTTCCTGTTTCTGTCATGCAGGAGGACTGAGATAATATTACCTGATGGCTGAATGAAGAAACCTCACTAGGGAAGTCCAACTGGCCTCTCCATCTCTAGACATGCAACTGTTCTAAGATGCATCTAAGTATGGGTAGGGAACACACCTGAGTTACCTGGTCGTATCAAGAATGTGATCCAGAAAAGAAGAATTAATCTACAAATCAATGTCCTCAAAAGGCAAGCAACCTTTGTAGTACTACAAATATTCCAAGAATATTTGACAGGCACATCATCTCAAGAGTGGCTTACATCAACAAGCAAGAGGACACGATCTCGTACCTTCTCTATGACCTGAGGAGACAGATACAAATTTTTTTTTGGGGGGGTGGGGGGGGGTGGGGGGGGCGGGTTCATTCCACACTGCAGAGTTCTATATTCCATAAGGGCTTGACGTTGATATCTGAAGAAACCCCAATACTGAGACTTTAATGTATGTGAATCTTCGTTAGCAGTGGCAAGATCAAGAAAAGTGTCAAGAATGATGATCTCTCCCCGGTTTCATCAGACAATTCTTAAGACCTACGCATTAACAGCCAAAAGGGTCGAGGTATCAGCTAGGACTGGCACTCGCAAAGTCAAGGGTTAGGCCACACCAATACCTTCAAGAGAAATTTTGCAGTTGGCCAGGTGTTGAAGTCTGGGTTATGTTTATGTTTGTGCTTGGTCTTGTGGTGGCTGCTTGTGTACTTGTGTAGCAAGGACGGTACCAATGAAGTACAGTAGGAATCTTGTCCGTGGCAACAGACAAATGTAAGTCTAGAATGACGGTAGAAGGACGGATTCTTCTCGTTCATTCTTCCTGCCTCTCTCTTCCAGACAAAACAATATTCACTAGGTCTGACTTGATGCTGGTAAACCATGCTTTTAAGCTCCTTTCTTTAGAGTCTAGAGAAGTAACACCCACATCCTCCCTAGATGTTTAGAGGATAGAAAACTATATAGCATCAAACTGCTTTTCTTTTATCAGGCATATTATTCCAGATTGCTATTCTCTTTGTGGTAAAGGGTCCTTCCTTTGACCATGTTACAACCTTATTTGACAGGCCAAGCCCTATTAGCCCTTTCATTCATATGATAGACAGATAGAGGAAAGCTGGAGTCACTCCTTCACTCCCATACAGGACCAGGTGAATTGATATTTCAAGAAAAAAAAAAAAAAAAGCTATTTGGTGCTAGGGAGACTTTTGACCCACCGGTTAGTGAGTCTGTCCATTTAAAAGATGAAATGTTTGTATATATGTAGGAACAAGTGATAAATTCTGAAAGAAATTTGTATTTTCCCAAGTTATTCAAGCCGAACTCCATTAAATTAAACTTCCCACTTCAATCATCATTCCTAGTCTAGAGCCAAAAGGGCAAAGCAAAGAGCTTCCGACAGATGATATTAAGGATTCCCCATCACAAACTCACCAGCTGTGATCAATTACCTAATTTACGATTTCAATGGCTGTTCCAGCTCTGGCTGAAAGCATATCCCAATTTAACAGACTTTGGTGTCTATAGCTTGAAAAATATAAATTACTTCAATCTTTTTATATTACGTCTTATCCAATAAAAACTTATAACAAGTATAACACTAGAGGCAATGTACATTATCTAGATATATGGATATGTATTTTCAATATTCCATATCAATTCATAACATGAAACACATACCTGCAAGTGTATGAGAGTTATAGAGAAGACCATGACTTCGCTTTCGGATGGTTTCAATTGGCGAATTTTTTGGAATTCATCATTAACAAATTTAAAGATGAGACCACCTTGTTGTAGCTTGATTAACCTGGTTGGTATAAGATGGATATTCTGTGTTGTCTTTATATGACGGAATATAAAAGTCTAGGAAGTTATTATATATTCAAAAAAAAATGTATAAAAGTTCACTACATTTTAGAGTCGTAGTGGCAGATCTATTAATTTACTCTACAGAATTTTTTTTTTGTGTAATTGTGTAGGCTTTTTACATATAAATAATAGTAAACCGAAGATAAGGTGTTGACCCGTTAACAGGCAAATGGACCATACGTGATACATTTTTTGCTATTCTTGGGAGTCTAATTAATACAATCTGCTGATGTAAAAAAGGGTTTTTGCCAATAAAACAAATTCGAAAAATGTAATTAGTCAATAATTGTGCTAGTGTTTACACATATGTTAGAAATTAAGAGTGGATGATTCTTTGTCTGCTGAACCGTTCCAGCATCAACCACTGACAAAACTTCCAACTGTTCGATGCTACCCTTTGCTTCCATCAATTATGGTAAGCCGGTTTAAACTTAACATAGTATAGCAAATGATTGTTTCTTGGTGATATGAAAGAAATCAATATGTAGTTTTATAAATTATGTGAAATTCTTTTGTGCTTGTGATCAATATCCTGCACAGGATATGTTCTTGGACTTTAGGAAAAAGGATAGGAAACGTGGAAATTTGAGGACGAAGTCATAACTACGCTTTCTCTCATTCTTGCTTCAATTTCTTTTAATTCAAGTTTATTGCTATGAAAATTTATTGAAGAATAATATCAACAATTAAACAAAAAATTTCTATTAATAATTCAATAAACAACTTTTTATCAATAATTTGAAAAAACAGATTTATATTAATAATTTGAACAAAATTTTTTATTCTTATCTGGTAGAGAGAGAGAGAGAGAGAGAGAGAGAGAGAGAGAGAGAGAGAGAGAGAGAGAGAGAGAGCGTAAGCATTTATTGGAAATCAGTCGTTTAAGGCAAAGTTTTCATCACAGTCATTCAGATAGAATATTAGTTAGTAATTTGTCATTGAACGATGAAGAAATTCATAGTTTAGGTATGTGTGCAGTGTTGAAATGAATGCCAAAATTTTACGAGGATAATATAAAAAAAAGATACTTTATGCCTTGTTAAGTTGATGAACAGAGTAGGTTGTCCAAAAACTCAAGGACTTTGTATTTCGAGTCAGTCTTACATGTTAGGGCAGTTTTGTGTATAGTTGAAATTTTGAGATGTGACTGGTTGGCAGATGACTGGAGTGTAACTAATAGTTTAAGTGAGAGTAGGAAGATAATGGAAGCTTCTTTAGGTACATTACATTATAGCAAACATTCAAGTTATAGTATTAGCGATAGGTAAAACTAACTACTATTATTATGCCTGTGAAAAACCTGATGATACATATAAGGTCAATAAGAGTAAATTGTTATCTAGTAGTATATCATGAAAGAAACTAGGAAATTCTAATGAGACTGTCTCCTGAAGGAGGGGAACCAAGAAAAAGAATCCCTGGGTTTTTGAAGGCGTGTGTTGTTTGCCACTTGTTATTGTTCATATATATACGTTTGATTAAACACACATACACACACACACACACACACACATATATATATATATATATATATATATATATATATATATATATATATATATATATATATATATATACATAATATATATATATATATATATATATATATATATAGACATATGTGTGCGTGTGTGTGTGTGTGTGTTTGCGCGTGTGTTGTTGTGAGTGTATGCTTGAATAAATATATATTAATGTAAAATTGTAATACCAGTATATACAGTATATATGTACAATATATTTAAGAAATATGCAAACATTTTAAATATTCAACCTTTGTGATTTTGTGGTGCAACATGTGACTAATTTATGTCCCTTTACAATTTCAAGGTTTTTCAAGGTATCAGAGGGATGTTCAACCTAGACTCACTTATGAATTTTGATAAGCTTGCAATGAAAATCCTACTCCACAAATATAAGACAACTGAGAAATATAGAATATATTATAAAACATTAGTCAGAACCCTGCATAGGTCATATTTCTTTTTCTTCTTTTTTTCATATATTTATACAGTGTAGGGACTTCGAAAGTTCATATCCAGGAATTCTATGTAACACAATTTTACCTTATTTAAGATTAATAAAACTAAGCAGTTAATTCCACTTACATGTACGAGAATGTATCCTTGAATGGAGACCCTACTTGGCAAGCAATTGAAGGATAAGTTGGGAGAAATCTTTCTCTGCTGAAGTGAAAGTTCCTTTCTCCGTGTATTCTTGCATATCCTTCAGCCATGCCATCAGCAATAATGTAGACGAATTTCTCCTTTAGAACCTAAAATAATAGAAA
>NC_090725.1:44344450-44354450 GCF_036898095.1 Palaemon carinicauda | reverse complement strand
AAGAGTATCAAAATAAGGTTAGAAAAAATAGGTAAATAGTATCGCTCAAGATCATATCAAGATATAAAACCAATGTTTTTGGAATTTGTTTATTTGAGCGTTTGTTAGGATGAGAGAACACTTGTAATACTGATAATGGTAAAAAAAAGGAAACCCATAGAAATGTTGATGATGATACTGCTAATAAAAATTATAATATTGCAAATACCCCCACCACTGCAAATAATAATAACGATGGAAATAAGAATAATGATGACTCCGATGTTCCATGAGCATGAGAAATACCAGAATTTTAGAATACCTGTTAATGCCAAAACGGAGATTCCAAAACTCGCTTCTCTTCTTGCAACCATTCCCAAGATTCCGGTGATATTTCCATCTGACTTCAATTCTCCCCACTGATTGTCTGGTGGAACTACGGCTGTATATCTAGAAAGTAAGCAAGTTGATCAACATCTAAATATGTTTTGTAGACTTGCATAAAAAGACCATAAGCAGACATAAGTGGAGGACATTTCTGATGCCTTTGTCCTAGAGTGGACTAGTAACAGCTGGTGATAATGATATATATATATATATATATATATATATATATATATATATATATATATATATATATATATATATATATATATATATATATACATATATATATACGTATATATATATACGTATATGTATATATATACGTATATGTATATATATATATATATGTATATATGTATATATATATATATATATGTATATATATATATATATATGTATATATATATATATATGTATGTATATGTATATATGTATATGTATATATATATATATATATATATATATATATATATGTATATATATATATATATATATATATATATATATATAATATATATATATATATATATATATATAATATATATATATATATATATATATATATATATATATATATACATATATATGTATATATATATATATATATATATATATATATATATATATATATATATATATATATATATTATATATATATATATATATATATATATATATATATATATATATAATTTCTGAGTTTCAAAGATTACAGGAATTATATATCTTATAACGAAACGAATATGATTTTAGTAACCATTGCTTTTGGACGGATAGATATATGTTAAATATGAAAAGTTAGTTAGCAATCATTGTTTTTTTTTTTTTTTTTTTTTTTTTTTGAAGGAAAGATTAATATAGTAAAAAAAACCAGAGAGATATTCAAGAAAAATCTTAAATACATACTTACAGCACGTTGATATAAGTAGAAAAAGAGGAAAAAGTTTATACACAAAGAGATATTTTAAATTTCAGTGACAATTCAAGTGAGAAATATCAACTAAATTAGTATCATTTATAAATAACAATTTACACAACTTATAAAGGGTAATTATAACGATATATCAGAAGGCATAAGGTGATACTTGCAAACATCTTCAATGTAATAAGAAATAAACCTTACGTAAAATTCAGCGCAGAACTCAGGGCTCTAAGGATTGACACATCACCTCCCTCGATAAGTTCAACACTTCTGTCCGAGTAGACTCTGCCAAATTTCATTGATACGTAGGATTCTTTTACTCCTACTTTCATGTGGCGTCCGCTGACACTGTAGTGTACTGGCTTTCTGAGATATTCACGCTCCAGAAAAAGGCTTTTATTCATGTATCTTGTATTGTTCCATTGCCCTTTTTTAATGAATCTGCAAAGATGAAATTCAAATAAAAAAACAAACATAGCCACTAAAGAAGTCAATCAAATGTATTTTATGTCATGGGATATATTATACTAGATCTAACATAATTTTGTTATTTTCACTCTCCAAGAAGTCGGCCATTTTTATTTGGTTTTACTTTTCGATCAGTGTGAATAAATGAAGATGAATTGAAATTTCAATATATAGTATTAATTTTTATCATATAACTTTGATGATGATGATGCCTTCAAAACAAAAGCTAGGCTGGGAACTGGAAATATTATTTTCTCTCTTTTTTTTCATGACTCCTTGTATAATTTCAATAGCTATGTTATAGTTTTTGTATTTTTATTCAAGGATAACTTATGGTGCAAAATTCAAACTATCTTTGGTATCCTCAGTATTATAATTTTTCGCTACCAATGAAAAAAAAAAGTTTTCTTTACATACACACACAATTTCATATATATATATATATATATATATATATATATATATATATATATATATATATATATATATATATATACATATATTTTCCGTAAGTTAACAAGAAGAGTTTCTATTTTTCCCTTGGTGGAGAATTGATGTTACTCTATCAGGTAAATGTGGTTGTGGTAGTTCTGTCCATTCTGATTACGTCTTTGGGCAAAACGTCTAAATATGTATGCTGTTCCTTGTTTTCCAATTTAGTTTTCTTTAAAGGCTTTGTGGCATGTGATGCTCCACTTACAATTTTCAGTTATGTACATTACCAATTTTATAATAGGAGCAAATGGAACCTCTTTGTGCTAACTTGCAAAAAAAATAACAGAAAAGGCAGAGCTCAAAAATCAATGTTTTTCATAAACAGAAAACACCCGATAACTATAAAAATATGTCATAATAAATTTGAGTAAGGGTGAAGTAAGGCTGCATGGAACTATTTTTAGCAATAGAGGCAGAAAACTTAGCTAAACATAATTTTCTGCTCCCCTTCATTGTAGGATCTCTTGATGGTAATCTTAAACATTGATGAAAAGATGATGGTATTCAAATGGATTTGCTCTAAGGATTAACCATATTAAATAGATTAATACGATGTATTTACTTACCGAGTTACTCCTACCGTATCGACACGAGACAGGAAAGCTTTGAAATATCCTCCAAAGTCCTTCACAAGGATCTTCACCTCAGTTCCTTCAGGCACAAGATGTTCAAGACTAGTCACACTTTTTTCCACACCAATTCCTTCCATTACTAAAAGCCAAGTAACGACGTGGCTATTCATGCGTTTAGTTTTCATCTGAATAACATTGAAAACATTAGATTTGGGCAGAGAGCATTAGGCTATATTGTTCAAAAAATAGAATTGCTTATTTAAGGAATATCTATGATTTGAGAAGATGTTATAAATTTATATATGGTGGGATAACCAATTCTGTTGATTCTGTACTGTTGTTAAAATAGAATTATGAAAATTAGTTATAGTGAAAACTTATTATATAAGGGGATTTTTCCTCTTCTTACCTTAAGAAAAGTTCTAGTTATATTAACTGGTGAGTCCAGAAAGACCAATAGGGTATCATTTACAGAACTGTCTAGGAGCAAATTCAAGTTTGCTATAAATCCGTCAATGTTTAACATTGTAAGTCCTTTCTGCTTGCTATATAAAGTTCTGCTTATTTTGTCCACGATATCTGTGGGGAAACTCCTAAGGCTATTACATGTGCATTTAAGGGTTCTATTATTATTATTGACATAAACTACTATTTAAGAGTACCAAATAAACATGATAGAGTTTTTCATGAGGACACTGTATATACACATACAAAACTACTATTTCTATTTGTTTGAGTTCATATGCTATTTAGTAGGTTTAAAACTTCCAATTATCAAGAATTTCTTCCTAACTGCTTTCTCTTATCCACGACGACTACTAAAGTTAGATATTTTTGAATTTATTCATACACATATACAGACACATACACACGCACACACACACACACACACACACACACACACACACACATATATATATATATATATATATATATATATATATATATATATATATATATATATATATATATATATATATATATATATATGTATGTATATATATATAAATAAATATATGTGTGTATATAAGGATGTAAATCAACAAAATATCATGCTCAATTATAAATAAATTCTATATCATACTAGGATCGAGCCCTACCCCCTACAAATGAAAGGCCAGGTCACTTACAACCATACCACCTAACGTTCAAAAGAAGTTGGATCCTAACTGCTAACCGCAATTCAGGATTTACCTGATGAGCCATTATTACTTTACAAATGAAATTTCCCCGACTTCCTGTCCCACAAGGAAGCGACCTGACCTTTCATTGGAAGGGGCTAGGGTTTGATCTCGGTGTGGGATAACAATTTATTTCTATATATATATATATATATATATATATATATATATATATATATATATATATATGTATGTATATATATGCATATATATATATATATATATCTATATATATATATATCTATATATATATATATATATATATATATATATATATCTATATATATATATCTATATATATACATATATATATATATATATATATATATATATATATATCTATATATATATATATATATATATATATATATATATATATATATGTATGTATGTATGTATAGCCTATATATATATATATATATATATATATTTATATATATACTGTGTATATATATAAATATATATATATACACACATATACTGTATATATATATATACATTCATATATATATATATATATATATATATATATATATATATATATATATATACTGTATATATATACATATATATATATGTATATATATATATATATATATATATATATATATATATATATATATATATATATATATATATATATATATATATATATATATTTATATATATATATATATATATATATATATATATTTATATTTATATATATATATATTTATATATATATATATATATATATATATGTATGTATATACTGTGTATATATATATATATATATATATATATATATATATATATATATATATACATATATAATTATAAGCTTCCATGACGACCAAGCAAAAACTAGGTTGAAGAATATATTTATTTTTCCACGAGGTATCTGGTTGAATAATTATATGGTGGATAACATCATAGATCTTACCCTTTTCTTACCTGTATACATTGAGTTGTAAAGAAACTGGATGTTTCTCCTTCCGATATTGTCTATGATCAGCAACAAAGTACCAGTGTCCATGGAAGTATGCACAAAGGGATTCCTATATCAAAAACAAAGTTTATTATTATTATTATTATTAGTTTTTATTCTTCTTATTTTTACTTTTATTATTATCATTATTATCATCATTATCATTAGCATTATTATTATCATTATCATTATCATTATCATTATTATTATTATTATTATTATTATTAATCTAAGGAGCTAAAACCCTAATTCAAAAAGTATGGCCCTACAAGTGAAAATAGCCCGTCAAGGAAAGGAAATAAGAAAACAGATAGATTAACGCTCTTAAGCGTACCCTCAAGCAAGAAAACTCTAATCCAAGACAGTGGTAAACTAAGGCACTACCCAAATCTAGAGAACAGTGATTTTATTTTGGAGTGTCCTCCTCCAAATAAACTTCTTACCATAGCTTGAAGGTCTTATCTACCCTTACCAAGTGGATAGTAGCTACTGGGCAATTATAGTGCAGTAGTTAACCCCTTAATTGTTGTCATTTGTATAAGGAAAGAAAAGGAGAATCCACATTGTTTGTTTTATCAGCAAAAGGGAAAATGATCCGTAATCAGAGAGAAATCCAAACAATTTACCTAATTAATCTAGGGTTAATAGTATTTCAACAGGTGTCAATAGACTGATTCATATTCCAATACTCAAAAAAATAAACCTCTGTTTTTATCTAAAAGATCGTTTTACTTACACCATTTTATCATCAAGTGAGATACTGTTAACCATGTGGCTAGAGACAAACCTTCCCAAGGCCCGGGGAGGTGATAGCTCTTCGGAAGATATTATTGGGAAGACGAGTACAGCTAAAAGAAATATTTCAAAAGGAAATATAGATAAAACTATGAGTATTTCTATAAAATATCTATGATTAAATATATGCAGTTTCATCAAATTATTTTTCTAATGAATTATCAGTAACTGTTGTCGATAAACTACTTGTATATGTATTCCCTATAATTATGAATATTATTATTATTATTATTATTATTATTATTATTATTATTATTATTATTATTATTATTATTATTATTGTTGTTATTGTTATTGTTATTGTTATTGTTATTGTTATTATTATTATAATTATTATTATCATTATTATTATTACCATAAAACAAAACAGCAGAGCCTCACCAATTAGAAGTAACATTCTAATGAATGACTGAAAGGACCCTGAAATAAAGAAAAGCGTGTCTTAGATAATCTGTAACACTAATCTCGTATGTTAATATTAACTAGCTTTTACAAGACAATTGAACCATGAGGGAAGGGCTGATTTCATAAATCTAGATAAAGCAACAAATTTTAATATATATATATATATATATATATATATATATATATATATATATATTATATATATAATATATATTATATATATACATACATATATATATATATATATATATATATATATTTATATATATATATATATATATGTGTGTGTATATATAATATATTATATATAATATATATAATATATATATATATATATATATATATATATATATATATATATATATATATACATAATTATATATATATATATATATATATATATATATATATATATATATATATATATATAATTATGTATATATATATATATATATATATATATATATATATATATATATATATATATATATATATATATATATACATATACACTTGAGAGTAAACGTGACAAAGGGCTAAACCTATGCTGGGAAGTAAGGAAGGTGGGGACAGGATAGCGATGCAAGAAAGTAAAGGACAGTTCTAAAAGTGATGGAATTATTCAGAGACTTAGGATCTGCTAGAAGTCGGGAGGGAAGATATAAGGCTGAAGTTGAGAATAGGATGAGAACAGCTTAGTTTACGTGGAAGGGGATAAGGAGATTGTTATGTGATAAGAAAAGGACAATCAAAATAAAAGTCAAGATCTATAGCACAGTAATAAGACCAGTGTTAATGTATGTATCGGAAACTTATACAAAGACCGAAGGAGGAAGCAAAGCTTGAGACAACAAAGATGAAAGTGCTGAGGTGGATTACGGTAAAATCAGAGCTTGAAAGATTACAAAATTATCAAATAAGAAGAATGGCAAACGTGGATAATATTCCAGAGCTGATAAGAATTCCTCGACTGAGATGGACTGGGTACGTGTTGAAGATGAATGTCTTGGGAGGAACCTGTTATGGGGAGAAGATAGAGAGGGCATCTGAGAATTAGATATCGAGATAAGGTGAAGAGTGATATGGAGAAAAGAGATTTGTTCTAGAAGCATTCCTTTCACAGATGTCATTGGAGAGGGTGGAATCAGTTAACCGACCGCTTGATGTAGATAGAACGGTAGGAAAGAAGATTGATAAAGGATAATAATATAATATGACGGAACAAGAATGATAACATACCAAAAATTAAATATATGATTTACAATACACAAAGGCAAAAGGAATGATATGAGAAAGAGGATCAATGCACAAACAAATCAAAAATCCAAATTAACATAGGTCATATCAAAGGGGCAGAAACCTTTCATTATAACAAGAGAACCAAACTTATTAGGTAAAGTTCAGGAGGATCTTACAAGTTGGGGATAATAGTTTAATGTAAAGGAAATTTTCACAAACTATTAGGTGACTAATTTAATATTCAAAATCAAAATAATCAATTATGAGTTTGCTTTGCATAAGTACGATTATGAATGGAGGAAATTCTTTTATCATTTAGTTTTCATCCAGTACAACGACTGACATCAATATGGGAATTAATGTGGACCTTTAAGAAATGGTTAGAACAACCGACATAAGTTTGTACCATTATACAAATAAACAGATGGATAATGCATGAATTCTGGAAAAAATATCTTTGATTTGCAACCTGCTTTTAGAAATAAATCATTAACAATAAATTCTTAAAATTAAGCTTCAAATTATAAAACGTATATATGTTGCTTAGAATGTTTCTAGATTTACATTCAAGAATTTTGTTTTCACCTGCAAATGAGACCTATATTTTCTTCTTTCGAGGTATTGAACAAAGAAACCTTTGGTCAGAATGAATAAAAGATATGTTTAATCGTATTCTCAAAATGGTGCTATGAGTAACATGTATTGGTAAAATATGATTACTGAAATGTGATTTCATCATGAAACCTAAGATCATCTGATGACACATTAAAAGTCCTATAAAGTAATGTGTAAAATGAATTCAGTTCAAAACATAATGGGCAATAAAAAGTGTTATTCAAGTGTCGCTAATCTCACCACACCATTCTATAAGTGATCATAAAAATATGGTGGTTCTTGAAATATATTGTCAGATTTTTTTTCTGCCTACCCGTTATGAGAATAGTTAACTCTCTGTTATACTCTTTGGTGGGCCTATCTCTAGATTCAGGGAATCTTTCACCTTCTCCGTAGATGTAGTGGGAGCAGGACCCACACAGTGACGGGTCAAGTAAGGCGCATCCAGGGTTTTAGCACTCAAGGCTACTTGAGGTCAGGTGAGCTACCACGTCTTGCTGTCTGGTAGATCAGGCAAATGGGTACGATTGTGGATTGAAAGGCCAAGTCAAAATATAAATTCTGCTTCCACTTTATTGTTATTTTGTCTCTTTTGTAGTCCTTAATCTATAATCTGCTGAGAATTTCAGCATAATACTAACAGTCCACTACAGTGCCTCATATTCTACGTAGTCTAGCGGTAAACGTCTCTGTATAATTGAGTTTCGTGTCCAATTACAACTGTAGAATACCTATATAATCATGCCGAGCAATTGCGCTATTTGTGGTTGTTATAATACGAAAATAAAGTAGAAAAGAAACTTAATCAAAGCATTCGTTTCTTTCGTTTTCCGAGTGATGAAATCTTGAGAGATGCAGGGATACATGCGTGCCCACGATCAGATAAGATTAATTCAGATAATATTATGATCTTTTTTGTGCATTTCTGCAATGAAGATATTGCTGACGACATGAAATCGCATCCCCTTGGATCAGAACGACCCAAGAATCGATGGATTTTGAAGCAAGACGCTGTTCCATCTCTTTCTCTGCCTGAAGCTAAGTGTTATTTGCGTCTATATCTGGTTGAAAACAAATTTGGCCAGCAAAAAATAACTGATCTCTATTACGGAAAACATAGAATAATCATAAAATCAAAGTAAAATCTGTGGTAATTGCTATAGATAATTATGCTAAAAGACCATTATAGTAAATTTGATGTTTTGAGAAAAAATCTAATTTTTAATTCTTAAACCAATTTCGTAATTTCTAGGCATCATGCTGTCAACGCTTTCTGTCACTTTTTTGAACGGACCCAAGAAGCCTAGTTCTAATGAAGCAGAAAATATAAAAAGATAAGTATCATGAATGGATAAATAAAATGATTTATAGAGAGTACGGAATAAAAGCGCATATTTTCGTCTGATGATTGGTTGATCCATTGATTGATTGATTTTAAGATCGTTTAAGATCATTGACTCCAATATCGTTTATTATAAATAAAGATTAAAAGAATATTCACTTAAAACCAGAAAAGTAAATACGTTATATAAGTTAAATAGCATTAACACCTGCTTCTGATATAAATTTAAAAAAGCCGCTAGGATTGTACGACACATCATGTCCAAGGATCTTGGCAAGGATGAACCTGCCTTCCTAACCCCAAGCCTTGACCCATCACTGTAGGAGTCCTGAGTGGGAGGTTTGTGTATATGCATGGGTTGGAGGTAACTTTGGTGTTAGGATCCCAGAAGTAACATTGATTTTTGTGGGTATTTTCCAGTGAACATAAGAGAAGCCTAGAGGATGTCAGCTCTTATAAGAACTCTTTAAGATAGGGACAATTTCTTATTTCTAGATGTAACCATCTAAAGTAAATTCTATGTCATTATCTGTAAGCAATCATAAAGTTTATGTTGGCATATTTGCTGCCTTTAATGTTCGTTAATGCGCTTTAGAATTGGCATGACCTAGATCAAGGATAGAACTATAC
>NC_090725.1:44329450-44334450 GCF_036898095.1 Palaemon carinicauda | reverse complement strand
TATATATATATATATATATATATATATATATATATCTATATATATATATATATGTATGTATGTATGTATAGCCTATATATATATATATATATATATATATATATTTATATATATACTGTGTATATATATAAATATATATATACACACATATACTGTATATATATATACATTCATATATATATATATATATATATATATATATATATATATATATATATATATACTGTATATATATACATATATATATGTATATATATATATATATATATATATATATATATATATATATATATTTATATATATATATATATTTATATATATATATATATATTTATATTTATATATATATATATTTATATATATATATATATATATATATATATATATATATATATATGTATGTATATACTGTGTATATATATATATATATATATATATATATATACATATATAATTATAAGCTTCCATGACGACCAAGCAAAAACTAGGTTGAAGAATATATTTATTTTTCCACGAGGTATCTGGTTGAATAATTATATGGTGGATAACATCATAGATCTTACCCTTTTCTTACCTGTATACATTGAGTTGTAAAGAAACTGGATGTTTCTCCTTCCGATATTGTCTATGATCAGCAACAAAGTACCAGTGTCCATGGAAGTATGCACAAAGGGATTCCTATATCAAAAACAAAGTTTATTATTATTATTATTATTAGTTTTTATTCTTCTTATTTTTACTTTTATTATTATCATTATTATCATCATTATCATTAGCATTATTATTATCATTATCATTATCATTATCATTATTATTATTATTATTATTATTATTAATCTAAGGAGCTAAAACCCTAATTCAAAAAGTATGGCCCTACAAGTGAAAATAGCCCGTCAAGGAAAGGAAATAAGAAAACAGATAGATTAACGCTCTTAAGCGTACCCTCAAGCAAGAAAACTCTAATCCAAGACAGTGGTAAACTAAGGCACTACCCAAATCTAGAGAACAGTGATTTTATTTTGGAGTGTCCTCCTCCAAATAAACTTCTTACCATAGCTTGAAGGTCTTATCTACCCTTACCAAGTGGATAGTAGCTACTGGGCAATTATAGTGCAGTAGTTAACCCCTTAATTTTTGTCATTTGTATAAGGAAAGAAAAGGAGAATCCACATTGTTTGTTTTATCAGCAAAAGGGAAAATGATCCGTAATCAGAGAGAAATCCAAACAATTTACCTAATTAATCTAGGGTTAATAGTATTTCAACAGGTGTCAATAGTCTGATTCATATTCCAATACTCAAAAAAATAAACCTCTGTTTTTATCTAAAAGATTGTTTTACTTACACCATTTTATCATCAAGTGAGATACTGTTAACCATGTGGCTAGAGACAAACCTTCCCAAGGCCCGGGGAGGTGATAGCTCTTCGGAAGATATTATTGGGAAGACGAGTACAGCTAAAAGAAATATTTCAAAAGGAAATATAGATAAAACTATGAGTATTTCTATAAAATATCTATGATTAAATATATGCAGTTTCATCAAATTATTTTTCTAATGAATTATCAGTAACTGTTGTCGATAAACTACTTGTATATGTATTCCCTATAATTATGAATATTATTATTATTATTATTATTATTATTATTATTATTATTATTATTATTATTATTATTATTATTGTTGTTATTGTTATTGTTATTGTTATTGTTATTGTTATTATTATTATAATTATTATTATCATTATTATTATTACCATAAAACAAAACAGCAGAGCCTCACCAATTAGAAGTAACATTCTAATGAATGACTGAAAGGACCCTGAAATAAAGAAAAGCGTGTCTTAGATAATCTGTAACACTAATCTCGTATGTTAATATTAACTAGCTTTTACAAGACAATTGAACCATGAGGGAAGGGCTGATTTCATAAATCTAGATAAAGCAACAAATTTTAATATATATATATATATATATATATATATATATATATATATATATATATATATATATATATATATATATTATATATATATAATATATATTATATATATACATACATATATATATATATATATATATATATTTATATATATATATATATATATGTGTGTGTGTATATATAATATATTATATATAATATATATATATATATATATATATATATATATATATATATATATATAATTATATATATATATATATATATAATTATGTATATATATATATATATATATATATATATATATATATATATATATATATATATATATACATATACACTTGAGAGTAAACGTGACAAAGGGCTAAACCTATGCTGGGAAGTAAGGAAGGTGGGGACAGGATAGCGATGCAAGAAAGTAAAGGACAGTTCTAAAAGTGATGGAATTATTCAGAGACTTAGGATCTGCTAGAAGTCGGGAGGGAAGATATAAGGCTGAAGTTGAGAATAGGATGAGAACAGCTTAGTTTACGTGGAAGGGGATAAGGAGATTGTTATGTGATAAGAAAAGGACAATCAAAATAAAAGTCAAGATCTATAGCACAGTAATAAGACCAGTGTTAATGTATGTATCGGAAACTTATACAAAGACCGAAGGAGGAAGCAAAGCTTGAGACAACAAAGATGAAAGTGCTGAGGTGGATTACGGTAAAATCAGAGCTTGAAAGATTACAAAATTATCAAATAAGAAGAATGGCAAACGTGGATAATATTCCAGAGCTGATAAGAATTCCTCGACTGAGATGGACTGGGTACGTGTTGAAGATGAATATCTTGGGAGGAACCTGTTATGGGGAGAAGATAGAGAGGGCATCTGAGAATTAGATATCGAGATAAGGTGAAGAGTGATATGGAGAAAAGAGATTTGTTCTAGAAGCATTCCTTTCACAGATGTCATTGGAGAGGGTGGAATCAGTTAACCGACCGCTTGATGTAGATAGAACGGTAGGAAAGAAGATTGATAAAGGATAATAATATAATATGACGGAACAAGAATGATAACATACCAAAAATTAAATATATGATTTACAATACACAAAGGCAAAAGGAATGATATGAGAAAGAGGATCAATGCACAAACAAATCAAAAATCCAAATTAACATAGGTCATATCAAAGGGGCAGAAACCTTTCATTATAACAAGAGAACCAAACTTATTAGGTAAAGTTCAGGAGGATCTTACAAGTTGGGGATAATAGTTTAATGTAAAGGAAATTTTCACAAACTATTAGGTGACTAATTTAATATTCAAAATCAAAATAATCAATTATGAGTTTGCTTTGCATAAGTACGATTATGAATGGAGGAAATTCTTTTATCATTTAGTTTTCATCCAGTACAACGACTGACATCAATATGGGAATTAATGTGGACCTTTAAGAAATGGTTAGAACAACCGACATAAGTTTGTACCATTATACAAATAAACAGATGGATAATGCATGAATTCTGGAAAAAATATCTTTGATTTGCAACCTGCTTTTAGAAATAAATCATTAACAATAAATTCTTAAAATTAAGCTTCAAATTATAAAACGTATATATGTTGCTTAGAATGTTTCTAGATTTACATTCAAGAATTTTGTTTTCACCTGCAAATGAGACCTATATTTTCTTCTTTTGAGGTATTGAACAAAGAAACCTTTGGTCAGAATGAATAAAAGATATGTTTAATCGTATTCTCAAAATGGTGCTATGAGTAACATGTATTGGTAAAATATGATTACTGAAATGTGATTTCATCATGAAACCTAAGATCATCTGATGACACATTAAAAGTCCTATAAAGTAATGTGTAAAATGAATTCAGTTCAAAACATAATGGGCAATAAAAAGTGTTATTCAAGTGTCGCTAATCTCACCACACCATTCTATAAGTGATCATAAAAATATGGTGGTTCTTGAAATATATTGTCAGATTTTTTTTCTGCCTACCCGTTATGAGAATAGTTAACTCTCTGTTATACTCTTTGGTGGGCCTATCTCTAGATTCAGGGAATCTTTCACCTTCTCCGTAGATGTAGTGGGAGCAGGACCCACACAGTGACGGGTCAAGTAAGGCGCATCCAGGGTTTTAGCACTCAAGGCTACTTGAGGTCAGGTGAGCTACCACGTCTTGCTGTCTGGTAGATCAGGCAAATGGGTACGATTGTGGATTGAAAGGCCAAGTCAAAATATAAATTCTGCTTCCACTTTATTGTTATTTTGTCTCTTTTGTAGTCCTTAATCTATAATCTGCTGAGAATTTCAGCATAATACTAACAGTCCACTACAGTGCCTCATATTCTACGTAGTCTAGCGGTAAACGTCTCTGTATAATTGAGTTTCGTGTCCAATTACAACTGTAGAATACCTATATAATCATGCCGAGCAATTGCGCTATTTGTGGTTGTTATAATACGAAAATAAAGTAGAAAAGAAACTTAATCAAAGCATTCGTTTCTTTCGTTTTCCGAGTGATGAAATCTTGAGAGATGCAGGGATACATGCGTGCCCACGATCAGATAAGATTAATTCAGATAATATTATGATCTTTTTTGTGCATTTCTGCAATGAAGATATTGCTGACGACATGAAATCGCATCCCCTTGGATCAGAACGACCCAAGAATCGATGGATTTTGAAGCAAGACGCTGTTCCATCTCTTTCTCTGCCTGAAGCTAAGTGTTATTTGCGTCTATATCTGGTTGAAAACAAATTTGGCCAGCAAAAAATAACTGATCTCTATTACGGAAAACATAGAATAATCATAAAATCAAAGTAAAATCTGTGGTAATTGCTATAGATAATTATGCTAAAAGACCATTATAGTAAATTTGATGTTTTGAGAAAAAATCTAATTTTTAATTCTTAAACCAATTTCGTAATTTCTAGGCATCATGCTGTCAACGCTTTCTGTCACTTTTTTGAACGGACCCAAGAAGCCTAGTTCTAATGAAGCAGAAAATATAAAAAGATAAGTATCATGAATGGATAAATAAAATGATTTATAGAGAGTAC
>NC_090725.1:44301950-44319450 GCF_036898095.1 Palaemon carinicauda | reverse complement strand
AACTCTCTAATGTCCTTAATAAAGAGATTTTCTGGCATTGAAGTGTATGTATTTTTCTAATTACTAGACGTAAATAAGTTTATGAGTTTGCAAACTTGTTTCCCGTAAAACATTAGAACTTTCTAGAAAAAGTAAACTAGTATTTTCTACAGTATGGTCTTAGTGAACGACTAAGATATATGTATATTGACAGTGATTTCAAAAGGGGCACATTATCGAATACATTTTAAAATTACTGTATAGATTAGAGTTGACTTTTGCTATGCCGGAATCCAAAAAACTAGTTAATTATGCTTTTCTCAATCAATCAATATTTCAACTATAAGAGATTACATCTTATTTTGGTATTATTATAGAACTACATGGGAAAAACTTCAATAATAAAATTTTTTTATTATATACACAAAAACTCCCGTTTTCTTCTAATAAATTACCTTTATTTTTGTCGCAAATAAATAGTTATTAAGATATACCTTAATATATCTTACAGTCATAGAGAGCACTCAAAGGGAACCCGGGTTTTGGGCTGGGAAAATTTACTGGCAAATTGATAATGATAAAGCTAACATTTTTTTCTCTATACATGATTCTCTGGGATGCATAATAAATCCAGGAAAAGTTCCACAAAATGTTGGGATCATCTTTCCCTTGAATATATATTAAACTCTATGGTTTACATCTCAGAAGTCATGCGTTTCTGCTCCTGTTTGTGCATATAGCTTGTTGCAGGATTACGAGTTTATACTTCCTGCGCACAAGCCCTCTTACCTGTTGTGTGATTACGATTTTATACTTCCAGCCCACTTACTTCCTTCTTCAGCCATATGATGAGGTTTACCATATTTTGGCATGTATGTATGCTTGGGTGGGACGTAGGCAGTTCCTCTGTAGCTGTGTTATGTAGCTTGTGGGCGTACAGAGCCCAAAGACAATACACGAAAGATGGGAAACTGACTATTAATACCATAAAAAACATCATCCAACCCGTAAGAATGCGCGCCATCTATTATTCATGCCCTCAACTAAAACTCGGCTGTGGCGTAGCGCGGCTTATTTAAATGTTAATATTTATTCTTATGCTGCAGTAAACTTCTCTTTATTTATTATTGAATACTAAATCGATTAATATTGCTTTTTAACATGATTATAGGGCTTTATCATAGCTTATGACTTATATAGTAGGCATTTCTGAATCATTAAATAAAATCCTCCAGTTAATGTAACATTAATTGCCAAGTATCTTTATCTAGAATTGAGAGGGTAGTTAGAATGAAACAAACTTATTCTCATATTATCTTATTATTTCACCAATATAGTATACAGTAACTATCTTCCTTTTTTTGGGTTTGTGCTCATGATTGTATACTGTACATACCAAAGCGACTGTACACAAATGTTCTTGCAAAGAACATAAACAAAGTAAAAGAAATGGCACATGCTTCATTTGCATGCAATAGTCATACAAGTCATGCAAACAAAACATGCATATATCAGAATTTAAATAGCAAACAAAGCATGGGATAATCAAAACCTTTAATATGAAATCAAAATGAAAAAGCAGACCTAACTTGAATGCTGATTAGGCAAAGGTTAAGCAATATTTGTTAATAAAACTAAGAAAAGTACAACAACAAAGTAGTAAAAGTAATGTATCCTTTTATAACAAATGCAATGCTGTATTTTACAGAAAACTGTATAAGCAAAAATCTAGGTTTAACTTAATTTTCATAAAAAGCAAATAAAAATTTACATCACAAATCAACTTGGAAACAAACCACAGAGAAGTCATTCAACCAAAACAATTAGATTTCAAAACTACAAACTGAACTCTACCTGTGCCAGATTCTTCAAAAATGCTTTCAAATGTTGCAGTATTGCACTCAGAGTTGTATGTTATTGCTGGTGCTTCAGATGTATCATTTGGATTACCTGTGAAAGTGGGAAAGAGTTACTAGTATAACAAACATTTTCAGTGCACAATACTGTACTATAAAAATGTATTATAAAACAAATTACAGTATATAACAACGTCTTTATATTATAGCAATAACATATTCATCCACACCTGCAAGATTTTGATCTGGACATGCATTTTTATTGAGTCTTGAGGAATCAGAAGTCACATAGTTCTTGCAGGAAAAGTGAAGACTGCCCACTCTACAACAGTTGTTTACATATTTTGTACTTTTATCAAGAAGACATTTAATATTGACAACTCTAATCCACTGTAGTCATCTGCAAATACATAGACATAGATATTATGAAGCAGGGTGGCAATTCATCATTTGTCATTTGAGGGAAATTGAAATCCATGTCTAAGGGAAGTTACAATATACAGTATTTCATAATAATTATATATCTGATATTTAGGTATTTATTCCCTAAAATATTATATACTGTACATAAAACAATACATATGTGTCAGACAAATCTAAGAACCTAGAGGAATGAATACAGTTTATTATACTTTATGATTATTTATTAAGCTCTTGATCAAGTCAGAACCTATTTATAACAATTTATTAAAATCTCGTAGCCCAATTGTGGGAGTTCTCAAAAATGCATATTCAATTGGCACCCTTTTATGAAGGTAATATAACCAACACTTCTGCCTGGTATTTTCTAGTAAAATGCCATTTCTGCAAGAAGCATGCACATTCCTAAAAAAATATTAAAACAATTATTCTAATTGACTTGAACCATGTTTCTTTTTGCATCATGTACAATACAAGCAAATATCACAGGTTTTCACAACTTGTTTTCCAATTTATTACTACTGTATTACTGCGTACATTTGCTGCCAAATGGTAAATTTACTTTGGAATACCATGCGGGGTGTTGGTACCAATTACAAGATTTCATTTTAAAAATTGAACAATTAAGAGCATATAATGCAGAAACATAGATGAAACGGAAAGAATGGATCTTGAGGGAGCAGATATGCTGGTTTGCATGTATTTTTTTTTTTTTTTTTTTTGAATGCTTTTATCCATACATATTACAAAATTCGATCATAGATTGAAAGGTTAGTGAACTTGAAATTGAAGAAAAACACTCTAACTTAAGTAACCTACTTATGCTCTCTCATATGAATGCTCCCACAAGATCCATCCTTCCTGATGAAACAACTTTGGTTTGCTAAATAATTGCTTATCAATGAAAAATTAAGGTAAACATTTGTAACTACAACCCAAGGGTAAGCTGCTGAGGATATAACATAACTACAGTATATATACAGTATATAAAAGTTGCTGTGAGTAGCCTATCTGGAAAAGGCATGGAAACCCAATATTCACGAATTTTATGACAGTGATAGGAATTGGTGTGTTTATTTCATATTTCTAGAGTTTTTCAAGATATGCAAATATAACTTTAAGGTATTTGTTTGGAATACAATTGACGCCTCTAAATGACAAGAAAATATAGTTTTTCTAATTGATTTTGATATGCTTTGGCAAGATAGCTTCATTTCTATTGCAAATTATTGTTGACATGGTCAGGTAACTGTTGGCATGGTTATGGTACTGCTGATATGGTTAGGTTTACTGTTGACATGATTAGGCTACTGATGTACACTACCAGGAAGGTTAGTTTGGTTGTTGGGGTTTCAAATGGCAAGAATATTTTTGGTATTATTTTAGTTATGGACATTAGTAGGGTAACCTAGTTCTTATACAAATCAAGTAAAACGTTAGGTTAGGTTAGGTTAGGTTAGTGCACAACTACAATGTGACGTGCAATAACTGGTCATATAGTGCATTTGTATGCCATTTTCTCATGTAAAATTCTTGGCTCGGGTTTTCCCATTTCCAGTGTTTTTATGTATTTCGAATTCAGTATATACCTGTTTACCGGTCCATTTTTATATGTTTGAGTGTTATATTTAGGTTTTTTTCCTCCATTTTGCACTGTTTTTACCTACTTTGTCTCCCCCACCCAAAACCACGCTTCCCAAGGAGGTTCCCCCAGATTGTTATCTATAGGGGGATGGGTGGTGGAAGGATAAGTATTCATTTGCGATGGAAATGAACCTCAAAATCATTCAAATCACATCATAATACAACAGAAAAACCTATATCTTATGTTGAAGCAATTAATTTCCATAAGTAAATAAATACCATATTTTTTTCTAGTCGAAAATCACATATAAATACATTTTCTTTCCGCTTAGAGGCGTCAATCATATTGTAAATATTTTCCAAAATTTATTTCGGAATAACACTGCACCGACATTCAATTTTGCTTTGGTCTGTTTTATTTCTTCATTTTCTCTAAAAGTCATCATGTACTTTGTAACAGAAGTAATGATTTTATCACCTTTCTTTATTCTGAGGAAAAGCATGAAAAATCAGATGGGGAAAATCATTTTTCGTCCTATTGCAAACCACACATACGGGTGATGATGGCTACGGCCACTCATGATTGAAATTGAATGCCCCGCTTTGTAAACAAACAGACGATGTAGGGAGGTGCAATGCTACCGCCATCTTCATTTCATACCGGGTACTAATTTGTATGCGGCCGATGCGGCTGTGGCTGGAGCTTCCCATCTTTCGTGTATTGTCTTTGTACGGAGCCCAACATAGCATAGCGTAAGGGCTGCTGTTTTGGCTATTAAGATGCTATAGCCGAGTTTCACGGTACTCATGGGGAAGTGTATGGATTTCTTAAGGCTGATTGTGTCATTCGTTAATGGTTAAAGTGCCCCAAATGCAATTCTAATGTAGCATTTAAGGAAGATCAGCAAATTTTCCACTGCAACACTTCTGTAAAGATTGTTACGGCAAAAAAGAGACAGTGTCAATTATAGGGTGAGGAATTATTTGTGATTTACTGTATAATAATGTAAGGATATTTTTGTATAGTTACTTTATCATAATGTAAGCTTTTATTTTTTATTTACTTTTAGTTTGTGGCCATGGAAGGTTTGTGACCTGGAAAGGTGGGTCCGGGTTGGTTTGTGATCTAGGAACTACTAGGTTAGGTTAGGTGGGTTTGCTAGGTTCTGTGGCCTTTTAGAAATTTTGAAAGTATAGAATAATCACATTTGTCCTGTTTTTGCAAACCCAAAGTCCCAGATTCCAACCATTATCTGTCGGGAATGGGGGGCGTCCATAATAGTAGAACGGCTTATGTGCAGTGGAAATAAAGTTCAAATTCGTTCAAAACTCATTTTGACTGTATGAAAAGCTTTTTTTTTTCTCTCTCAGAAAGAATATCTCGTGTTTTTCTATGATTTTACCGCTAATTTCTAAGAGACGCCCATTTTCCTATATGTCCATAAAATAATCAGACCTAAAATTCTGTTGAAAATTTTTCTAAAAACGTTTCTTTAATTTTTCAATTTAATTCTATTATATCATAACTTTCCTAGCGTAAACCATCATATTTTCTCCATCCCTCTTCTGATTTGGAGCTGAAGAATTGGAATTTCAGTATTAGAAATTCACAACTTTACACTGTTCACTGTTTGTAATGTGAGCATAAGAATTATAGTACAAGTACCATGAAGGTGCCAATGAATGTTTGTGGTGAACTCCAAAGGAAAGTGTTTTTATGTACCCTTCGATAATGTTGCCAATATATATATATATATATATATATATATATATATATATAAATATATATATATATATATATATATATATATGTATATATATATATATATATATATATATATATATATATATATATATATATATATATACATATATATATATATACATATATATATATATATATATATATATATATATATATATATATATATATATATGTATGTATGTATGTATGTATGTGTGTATATATATATATATATATATATATATATATATATATATGTGTGTGTGTATATATATATATATATATATATATATATATATATATACATATATATGTGTGTGTATATATATATATATATATATATATATATATATATATATATATATATATACATATATATGTGTGTGTATATATATATATATATATATATATATATATATACACATATATAATATATATATATATATATATATATATATATATATATACATATATATATATATATATATATATATGTGTGATATGCATCACTTAGTTATTGAAGCCTTTTGCATCAATAGGCGTAGGAGCTGATGATGATGAAATTTGTTATCAAACTATTAGTTTTTGTACTTTATTTTCAAGTTTTATGCTCTGATTGGTGAACTTCTAATCTTTGCAAATTATAAGGCCGAGATCTTCCACTAGGTCCACACTTTATATTTCATTACTCAGCTGTGGTAATCTGTTTGTGGGTTAATATAGCCTATGGGTATAAATTTGCATTTCTTGTAATTTAAAGGCAAGGACGGATCCTTGAGGTACTCTGCTTGTAACAGCTACCCATCCTGAGGCTTCTCCATTGATTACAAATCTCTGTTTGCTGTATGTCTGCCAATCTTCAATTCATTCTTCTGGATGGCCAGTGATATCTATTGCTCTAATTCTAATCAATAATTGTTTATGAGGAACTTTTTAAAAACCTTTTGAAAGTCTAGGTATTTCTCTGCTTTTGCCATAAATGCTTAGCATGTAGAATTTGTCACACAGGATCTCTTTTGACTAAAACCATGTGGGATATCTATCAAAAGACTTTTTAATTCTCTCTATGTATATTCTACTATTGAATCTACTATAGTTGATTGAAAATTTTTGCTACGCACTGGAGTTAGACACAGGTCTATAGTTACGAGGTTCATATGGTTCCCTTCTTTTAGATTGGAGAACATTGCCTTGTTTCTATCTTTTGGGGCATTTTTTCATTAGCTGTCTTTTGGAACATTTTGTAAAAGGGTGAGGTTATCTCTTCTCCTAGGTCTAAAATCTCTCTTACATGAATAACATCAGGACATGGTGCCTTACGCATACTGAGTCCCTTTATCTTAATTTTCAACATTGTAAAAAGGGTTTTGTTTACTAGTTGTGAGCCTTCATATTTCATAGCTGTTTCGGGGATGGCCATTGATTCTTCACTAGTGAATACAGTTCTGAAATATGCATTCATAAGATCAGATTTCTCCAAATAGTTATTCATGGGAGTACCCTCTAAGTCTCTTAACGGAGTAATGTACTTTTTATTGGTCTTCTACTTAATCGATTTTGGGATTTCTAGCTAATTTATCAACGCTCAGAGAGAGAGAGAGAGAGAGAGAGAGAGAGAGAGAGAGAGAGAGAGAGAGAGAGAGAGAGAGAGAGAGAGAGAGAGAAAGGTGAATCATTTTGTCGTTCCCTCTTCTGTAACTTGTTATTTTATCAGATTTTATGTGGTTTAGGATGTCTAATAGTTACATAAACTTCGAAAATAAATATTTGGAATATTTTTTTTTTTTTGCGTTTAAATTCCTCAACTGATTAGATTTTTCATGTATTTTGAATTCCGAAAGAATAATCTTGTAATGAAGTTTAGAGAGAAGTAAAATTTCTTTCGTTACCTATCAACTATCCATTTTCTTTATTACAGAATTAACCTTAACCTTTTTCTATGGAATATAGTTATTGACTGACTAGTACATTTTCATTACATTTCAATAATGTTTAGCAGCTTTCGTAGGAAACTGTTATTATAGTCTCCAATATATTCTATAAGTGCAATAATAATATATAGACATACTTAAGGTATATCTTTCACTGGTAAACTTTTCATTGATATATTTATTTTAAAGAATAAACACACACAGATATCTATCTATCTATCTATCTATATATATATATATATATATATATATATATATATATATATATATATATATATATATATATATATATATATATATAGGTTTCATTGTAGTGTATTACAGGGCAATGTAACATAGGAAAACAACTACTTTTTCTTATAGAAAAAATTACGCTCTCTTCGAAAATGACACTCGTTCCCGTCGCAAATGAATAGTTTCAGAAATATATATACATCTATAGCCTACGATAATGGGGGACCCCCAGTGGGAACTCGGGGTTTTGGGTGGGGAAAACATACTGAGGAATCGATATATATAAGTAAAACAAGCCTTTTCTTCTCTATTCATTACCTTCTTGAAATTATAATAACCGGAGGAAAATACAAAACAGTATATCTGGATAAACTTTGGAGGCGCCGTTGCAAAGATTGTGTCATGAAAGAATGCAGTAACCAGTGCTGCCAACGTCCATGTAGATCAAATGTTATTTTGTGACCTGTCATACTACTAGGCTAGGTTAGGTGGGTTTGTAAGGTTCTGTGCCTTTTTTGTACTTTTTATATATTGAGTAAAACTTATATGGAGAAATTATTTAAAATACGTATGGAAATATCTATCATTACTGTCGTTAGTAATGCCGTTGGTAACTCTGTGTACCATACGTCAACGTTGGTAACACTGTGTATTATTGGTGGAAACCGCCATACCAAAATTACCAAAATTTATAACTAACCTGCACTCATCAGTTTTTTTAAACGAATTCCAGTTTCGCTAGGAATTAATGCATCATATATCAACCGTCATTTCCCACAGAAGGAATATCAGCATTACACTGCACTGGCTAATAATATTAAAAGAAACAGAAAATCACTCTGTTTACAACCGCTTGTAATTACCTGAAGAATTTTCCCACTTTCTCATAAGACGTTCCAACAGAGTTTGACTCCATGACAGCAAAAAAGCCAAATGTTTCAGTAATGCATCCAAACTTTCATAGCCCAACGTTTAGTTATGTCTCACTCGTTAAAAGTTCTCTTTTTAATCATTGCTAAGTTTATTCAGTATATAAAAACATAAAAATGCGAACGAAAATGGCTTAAATCTTCTTTCAAATCTGTTTTCTAAAGACTTTGAGATATTCTTTGCTGAGTGAATGAGGAAGGGGGGGTGGGCGGTGGGGATGGAGTTCTTGGATCTATTCTCGTGTCCTTGGGGGGAAAGGGGTCTAAGAGATTTGTTATATTGTTATAAGACCATAGCTAAAGCTTTAAATAAATAAAACAGAATGATTATGACCTGGCAATTCACTAATTGAATGTATACTTAATTAACAATTTGTAAGAAGAATTATTTATAAATATTCCACAAAGCTCTTCTCTACTCCTGTTAATATAAATGTTATATATATATATATATATATATATATATATATATATATATATATATATATATATATATATATATATATATATATATATGAGTGTGTCTAAGTCATGAAAATCCAGGCAAGATTGTGTTCAGGAGAATTCAATTTCACATTGACGCTGAACCAAACACAATCCTATACATATAAACGCGCGCGCGCACACACACACACACACACACGCACACACACACATACATATATATATTTATATATATATATATATATATATATATATATATATATATATATATATATATATATACATATATATATATATATATATATATATATATATATATATGTATATATATATATATATATATATATATATATATATATATATATATATATATGTATATATATACATATATATATATATATATATATGTGTGTGTGTGTGTGTGTGTGTGTGTGTGTGTAAGTGTATGTATATGTACATATACCTGCAAATAATTCTTAGGTTCTCGATTCCAAAATCTTGTTAAATATTTTCACTAAAGACCACAAATACAAATATTGGATATTAAATGAAGATGGCGTCAATTAACATCCGGCTTCAAGGAACAAGTTCAAGACTAACTCACAAAGCAGAATCAGGAACTTCAAGTGACCTTTACCTTCAACGAGTAGTGAGGAGAGACAAAAATTTCCTAGTGAGGTTCCTCACATTGATTTTATATTCGGTTTTCTCCTTTCCCCAAATATGATGGCTGTAGAACTCTATCCTAAAATGACTTTGTTTGAATTGAATATGAATCCAAAATTAATCTCCTGGATCATAACAAACCATAAATTAAGATGAAAACAATAAATCGCATGTAAGGTTTGACGATGACAATCCTTGACAATCCTATGAACAAGGATTTGATATCAGGACTGAACCAGAAGGGAAGTTGCTTTCCTTTTCATTCACTTATTTTTATCTATTTATATTTAAATTTATTAGTTTCATCACCGAAATTATTGGTCCCTAGTTCCATTCTATTCCCTTTCTGTCAAGGTTTGGGATCCTGTTCGTCTTCAAGTTTTTCTGACATATAGTTTAAATTTATGATAAATCTAATTTATTTCTTATCAGTATTAATTGTGTATGCAATTGCATAGGATTGCTTGAATGCATAATGCAATGTCTGAGATTATATGAATTGTATATATTCTTCATGACCTCGTTTGTGTGCACAAAGAACACATTTAACTTTATCTTAATATCTCTCGAAGCTTCAACTGATGACAGTGGCTAAAGGGTTTTCATAAATGTTTATATTTACAATATAACAAAAACCTTACCAATTTCCAGGTTCCAGCGACGGAAGATGAGTTTCCAGGTTCCAGCGACGGAAGATGAGTTTCCAGGTTCCAGCGACGGAAGATGATTGCTGCACACCTTCTGTCGTCTGTTGTAAGGGATTCATTAAAGATAATAGTGTGCTTAGCATCAGTTGCATTCTTCCAGAAGTGGGTAGATAGGAACGTTTTATCTTATGGCAATTACAAGTTATTTTAGGTACATGTTATGTTTTCCCATAATGTGATCGCTAAAAAGGTTTACGTGGATTTAAAGTCTTCCTGTGGAAAGACTGTTCACAGGATTTGATCTCCAGAAAGGCCTAGGAGGATTTAAAGTCTTCCTGTGGAAAGACTGTTCACAGAATTTGATCTCCAGAAAGGCCTAGGAGGATTTAAAGTCTTCCTGTGGGTAGACTGTTCACAGAATTTGATCTCCAGAAAGGCCTAGGAGGATTTAAAGTCTTCCTGAAGTTGCATCAGAAAGACAAAATTATTCTAATCTTATGTAGTCACAGATGTTCGTCATATTTGAAAAATTAAGCTCCAGAATGTTGTAAGGAGTGAAGAGTAAAAAAAAAAACAAGAAACAAATTTATTCATATCCATATTTAAAAAACATTCTCAACACATAAATCATTTTGAAAGCGTAAATGGATAACTCTTATCTGAGATCTTAGCATTAGGTAGAAAAATTAGAAAGCATAATTTACATCTATAAATTATTCATAATCTCCCGGTATTGATTCCTAAAAATTATAAACTCCACTTCACTTTTCAAATATTGAATAACAAAATAATTTAATACAAACACTGAACATAGTTCACGTGATGTGAAAAACATAGAAGGTATAAAATAATGTTAAAAAGTAATATCTGCAAAGCATTTCCTTGTCAAGGATAAAAGTGTCAAAGTAAAAGTTATCAAATGAACGAGATATCTTTTTCAGTTAAGCGTTGGATTCTAACGTGATACCAAAAGAGTCTGACATTTCATGGAAGATGGAAATACCAGATAAGACACATGTGGATTTACAAGCAGGAAATCCACAAGCCAAGCAATGGAATACAATACTCTGTCACTTTAGCGCCAAATGAGGCACTTTATAAGTAATGTACACTTTCCTGCAATCCCTTAAGTGACGGCAATAAGAAGTAGTGATACATTACAGCAATGTCTTAGTAAATCAAAATGCATAAATACATTATGGTCCGACCAATGTTGCAGGCAAAAGTCTTCAGATACACAAGAATATGTTTTATACGTTTTAGAATTGAAGGAAAGAGAATACATTTATTGGCACTTCTAATAACAGACACTTTATAATATCTGAACTTAATTTCTACTCTACATTTTGTTTCCTTGAAAAAGTCCTCCCAGTCTTGCATTGTAATATTTAATGTCACATATTTCAGGTAATACATAAAACTGCTCTTCATAAAAGAATATGAGAAAAAATTAACTTCAACTTAAGTCTGCATTTTGTCTGAAACATATTTGAAGCCAAAGAAGAACCAGTTACATTCGGCTTTATCCTCTTCATCTTGTTTATTATCTGTTAGAAAGACGAATCTTGAGTGACCTCCGGACTTTTGGAACTTCGAAGTGATGGATCGGGAGGGGACTGAATACTGTCTGATCCCGGAAGAGATGAATGAGAAAGGCCAATAACTCCATCATCAGGAATATCGAAGGACACAGAACTCTGGACATAGAAAGAAGAAGAAGAAGAGGGAGGGTTGGATGACCGGACTGAAGTGGTGATTGTTCTGAATACCGATGAGTTCGAGAACTGACTGCTGATACTTGAAGTAAGAAAACTCGTTGGTAATATTGTACAATTTACGTTATTTTGCAGCCACTTCTTCATTTTCGCTGGAAATTTGTTGGATTTTTCAAGCCATAGGAATAGCCTGGGAAACTTCTTCTTCAAATGCTTCCGTTTGTTGCTGTTTGACAGAAGAATTGTGAAGAGGAAGAAACCTTGCAACGAATTGAGGGTATCAGTTAAGGCCCTGGAAAGACAAGGAAGAGAAATTGAATACTTCGTGACTCATTACCACCTGAACTTATTTTATCTAAAACACCAATGACAAGTTAAGACACAGAACACTAACTACCTTTGAAAAACAGCAAGAAATCAAAGATTATAATTAACATATTAAACACAGCTACGTTTATAAAATATCAATATTTACATGTTTTGATATCTGTTACGGTCTGGTGTGAAAAGCTTACATGAATGACTAGATCGGAAATAAGTATTCTACTAAAGCGTTATATTTTTTCTTGAATTATCACAAATTGTGATATCTACTGATGCTCAGTTTCTAATATTTCCCAGAGATCATGGCAGCCCCTTTTATGTTTCACATTTGAGACATCGGAAATCTGTCCAAATCCTCATCATTATTGAATGTTACATTGTCTAGTTGGCAACAAATTCCAGAAAAGAGTAAATGAATAAAAGAAAAGAATGACAATTGAGTCCATAACTTACCATATTTCCAAAGGAGGTATTTTCCAAGATAATATTTCTGTAACCCAACAGGTGGCCGTAAGGATAAAGATTTTCAGCTTTTGGTTGAAACTGAAAAATAAGAATATAGTTATTTAATGATGTATTAATGCTTGTTTAAAAGGATATATGCTATAATTAATCCTTACTAATTTATCATATTGCATTGCAAATAGCAGAGCAACATCAACCTGTATTATGTAAAGTAGTATTTCAGGTTATGTTAATACAATGGTAATGCAATAAATCTCAGGACTTTTTCATCTTAAACCATAACACACAAAAATGTCTTTATAACTATTTACGACTATTTCTAAACACCGAGACTGAACACTGTAAACTAGTGTAACAAAGGTACAATTAATTACTGATATATTTCTATGAAATATATTTGCTATGAAATGAACCAAATTAAATCACAATTTATATACAGACATAAATATGCAGCCGCGAGACTATATGAAAAGCTCCCACGAAACATCCGAATGATTGAAGACGTTGAGGCTTTCAAGAGGAAACTGAAGACTTTCTTTTTTCAAAAGTTATACAAAAGTGACGATTTAACGGTAAATGAACAATGCACGATATGAAACGGTAAATACTCTGAACGAACAAGGTAGAATGACAGTGGAGGTCCTGTAGAGAGTGGGGTTCCCCTGCTGTTTGGGACCGGAAAAGCAGCCATCAAAATAAGTAAGTAGAGTATTGAGTACTTCGTGACTAACAGGAACCAAGCAAACATAACATAAAAAGTCCCCATCATGTGAATATTTCAAGTCTATTAAGTAGTTAACAATATGTCTTACTCGTGGACGTGGTCATTGATCTGTCTCGAAGGCATACAAGAAGTCTTGATGCGTTGCTTTCTGATGACCCCAGCTCCTAATTCCTTCAGGTCATTTGCGGCTTCCTCGTACTTCCGGAGCATTATTTTGTAGTTGATGTAGGTAAGGATGAGAAACCCAGAGTTGAAGAGGAACAACACAGCGATGGGACCGTAGAAATAGATCAGGTGACCGATGTCCTCTGAAAGAAAGTAGAGCTGATGACCTTGTAGTGAATCCCTATAAGGCCAAAAGGGGTCTTTATAGTTGACCGGTGACGTATCACAAGACTTAACAGTAGTGTGTTTAGGTATTGTTTCAATCAACGATTAACGAAATCTGAAAATAATCTCCTATCAATGGTTCTGGAGAAACTAGAATTCCTAGCTGGTAGTCTGAATTAACCTGTTTTTGAAAAGAAGCAAGCGAGGGATTCGATTTATGCTATTTATTACGAAGTTCCGTAAAGGCGATTTCTCAAGAAATCTTAGTCTCACCTCTGAACCAACATCGCGAAACACCAATGTAGGGCTTAATCACACCCCAAACATTATCAGGGGCATTTTTCTGCATTAGAATAGTAGTCACACTGAAAAGGAAAAAAACAACATGATAAAAATGTCTTCATTTCAAAATATTACATGAAACTATTCAAGATTTACAATACCAATTGAAGAGATTACTGAAAGAACAAAGTCTGTAGATTAAAAGATTGTCAAATCATGAAATTTGTGCTGTAACCCATCTGTAATTTTGTTTCAAATTAATAGTCATGACAAATGAACTCCAAAGTCCACAAAGGATTCACTAAAGACTTCAAATATAACTAAATTTTCATTCATTCTTACCATATCAATAAAGGTATTCCCCAGCCATACATCATGTAGTATTTATTTGGATAAGACTTGCACGGACGATAACTTTTCAATATCCTGGAAAGACATCAAGAGTTGATAGATGAATCATCAAATGGACGAATATAATCTAAAATCTCTGGTTCAGACACTAAGAAAATTTCATATCCTTTGATATCCTTTGATATCCTTTAAGATTTCGTATTAGTTGTCTGGACAGAGGAATCTTTTTCTCATCCATATTTCATTATCTTTTAAAATCAAAGACTCCAGATTACATATATAATATTTTATCTTTTTAATAAAGAAATGTATATAACTAAATAATCAATTACGAAAATATCTCTCAAGGTCCAATACAGATATTTTCTCACCTGATCTTCCTCCAGATCTCAAAGCACATCACATTCAGCCAGAAGAATGTTGCAAGGAATCCGAACTGCAAAGCAATGGCTGTAAAATGAAATGTTATTTGTCATAAGTCAGTAAACTTCACAATCTATATTAAAGTTCAATAAAGATAATTTTAAGTGAATACTCTTCACTGATCCCAACGAATGGCCAAAAAATACTGTGTGAAGAAAGTGGACATAAATAAAGTATCAGAAAATAAAGTAAAAACTTTCAAATTTCCAGTTATATTATATATCAATATATTCAAATATTAACACTATAAACTAAAAAACAAAAATTAAGGAAACATTTCTACTTGGATTATATTTTGCAGAAAGGGAAAAAATTAGAATCTATATTTGATTAAGATTCTACTTTTCACTTGAATTAGATCTTACCTAAGTCGACACAAACGTCATCTAATAATTTTTCATGGAACACGTTAACAGAGAAATTAGTGGCGTAAGCAATGGAGAGGGCTATCACATGACAGAGTTGGTGCAGGCCTCCATTTGAGAGTAATCTAGGAACCAACAGATGACAAACGATGATAATCATCAGGAAGATGAGAGAGATGACGTTACAAACGGGGAAGAGATATGGCCGCACCTTTGACCAAAGGGAAGTTTCAGTCAGACATGCCAAGGCGCTTTGGTGTCGCTGTTCATTGTCTAGGAATGTATCCACACAGAAGTCAGTAGAAGTGAATTCTCTATCTTTGAGAATCAAATTACCTTCTCTGTCTACACTAAACTTTTCCTCCACTTTGGATAATGGTGCACATAGTGGATATCCAGTTACAATATTATAATAATTTAATTCCCTGTCCGTAGAAGGAGTAAAAGTTGAATTGGGATCTTGAACGCAGCTGTAGCGATTTTTGTCTATTGAATATCCATTTTTACAACATTTTCTAAGACATGTCTCGTTAGTACAAAGTTTTTTGTGTGTTTCTATTGGATCACTGTAACAAAAGCTTGTAAAGTAGTCAACAGAACCTTCAGAATTATTGATTCCATCAACACAGTAATCAGGACAATTGTGATATACACGCCTCTTGTCAGCTTTTATTGGTATCCAGGCATTTGCTACACCATCTGCTAATGAAACAAGATGTGATTGTTTTTGCCCTAAAGGAATGGTTATCGGTGGATGATGTTCAGAGTCGCATTTCAGTGGACTTTGGTACCCCGTAATATTGTCCCAATCTATACTATCAGAAAAAGGTTTTGCAGAAATCGGAGGTTTAAGCACATCTGGAGTATTTGCAGCTTGGCATTTCCCCTCCTTCATTGCCTGTCCATGAGGACAACACCTTGGAACAGAAGGGATGGGCACACAAGCCTTCATTGTCCAAGTCAGCTGATCATATTCATCCAAGTGGTGAAAAATGCAATAGTTATTGAAGCGTTGTCCCTCTAGTTTTCCTGCTTCTTTGAGAAGAACTACATCACCTCGAGGTCTTATATGAAATCGATTCTTTGTGAAATTCATATAACTGTGTTTGGAAGTATCACAGTTTACATCTTGCACCGTCACATTGTAGCTCGACACATTTTCCTGAAAATGGACAAAAATAATTGTAACTACACTAAAAGTTGTCAAGAGGAAAATGTACGATATCAATTTGTATCCACATATATCTTGATGGTCTACTTTTTCTGGTAGATCAATAAAAAACTGAAAAGATTAAGAAAAAGGCCACAAAACGTACTCTTTTATAGAAGAATAATGAGCAATTAGTCATGAGAGATCGAGTGCAAAGAGAAGAAATCAACTGATTGAGTAGATGCCACTGAATGATTAAACAGTGAAAAGTCATGACGACGACTCAGATAGTTTTTAATGAAGGTTGAAGGTTAGTAGTAATAGTAAAGCCTCACCAATGTCTTGCTGGTCACAGCCTTGTAAATTAATTCATTACTAACGATTGTATTTCTCTCTTACTTCATCAGCTTTCTTATACACACAACAATTCCCCAAAACATAATCGATATTGTGTCTGAATATATATATATATATATATATATATATATATATATATATATATATATATATATGTGTGTGTGTGTGTGTGTGTGTGTGTGTGTTTAGAGAGAGAGAGAGAGAGAGAGAGAGAGAGAGAGAGAGAGAGAGAGAGAGAGAGAGCGCGCATCATGTCTTCCTTGTTTCCTAGTAAAGAATGATGATAGATGGCAAATTTTTATAATTTTTTTTTTTATATTGTAAATAGAAATAATTTCTTAATTCTACATTCCTCTATGAATATACAGTATATCATTGGCCAACATGTTTCGAAAGTGTGTGTGTGTGAATCCCCTAGAGTTTAAGATATCACTAACAAACATCAGTAGGAATTTCATAAACCTAAATTACATTTTACATTACTTTGACTAAAAGAATTTTTCCCAAAAACTAAACTTTGCAAAGATTTCAAATTTAATGGAAAATGTATTTTGTCTTTGTATCAGTTTCATACTTATTT
>NC_090725.1:44289450-44296950 GCF_036898095.1 Palaemon carinicauda | reverse complement strand
GGTCACAAAAAAGCTAAAAAAAAATAAAATAAATTTATCGGGTAAAGTTGGTAAATATTTTTCGTCTATTTTTGAGTGAAATTCACAAAATAAAATATAGGAAACGAAATGATGATCGAATCAGTAACTTCATAAACAGGGTTATAAAGGGGACACAGAATTTAGTACATCGGAGGAAGAAGAGGAAGGATTGAGTGACCGGACTGAAGTGATGAGTGTTCGGATGACCGTCAAGTTCGAGAGCTGACCGATGAAACTCGAAGTAAGAGAACTCAGCGATGACAGAATACGATTTACGATATCTTGCAGCCACCTCTTCATATTAGCTGGAAATCGGTTGGATCTCCTGACCCATTGAAATAGCCTGGGATATTTCTCCGCCAAGTGCTTCCGTTTGTTATTGCTTGAGAGTAAACAGATGCAGATGAAGAAACCTTGCACTGAATTGAGGGTCTCAGATAAGGCCCTGGAAAGACAAGGAAGAGAAATTAAATTTCTGTCGTGATATAGAATCACCTGCAAAGATTTCTTAGGTTCTCGATTCCAAAATATTGTCAATTTTTTCTCTGAAGATCACAAATGCAAATATTAGATATTAAATGAAGCTGGCGGTCTTTAACATCCAGCTTCAAGGATCCATCCCAGCACTAGTCCTCAAGGATCCAGCCCAGTACTATTCCTCAAGGATCCCGCCCAGCACCATCTCATAGATCCAGCCCAGCACGAATCCTCAAGGATCCAGCACAGCACCAATCATCATGGATCCACCCAAGTACCAATCATCATGGATCCAGCCCAGCAAATATCATCAAGGATCCAGCCAAGCACCAATCCTCATGGATCTAGCCCAGGACCAATCCTCAAGGATCCAGCCGAGCACCAATCCTCAAGGATCCAGCCCACCACCAATCATCATGGATCCACCCACGTACCAATGCTCAAGGATCCAGCCCACCACCAATCCTCAACGATCCAGCCCAGCACCAATCCTTGAGGATCCAGCCCAGCACCATTCCTCATGGATCCAGCCCAGCACCAATCTTCGAGGATCCAGCCCAGCATCAATCCTCAAGGATCCAGCCCAGCACCAATCCTCAAGGATCCAGCCCACCACCAATCATCAGGGATCCAGCCCAGCACCAATCCTCATGGATCCAGCCCAGCATCAATCTTCGAGGATTCAGCCAAGCACCATTCCTCATGGATCCAGTCTAGCACCAATCCTCACGGATCCAGCTCAGCACCAATCCTCATGGATCCAGCCAAGCACCAATACTCATGAATCCAGCCAAGCACCGATCCTCAAGGATCTAGCCCAGTACCAATCCTCAATGATCCAGCCCTGCACCAATCCTTAAGGATCCGGCCAAGCACCAATCCTCAAGGATCCGGCCCAGCACCAATCTTTGTGGATGCAGCCTAGCACAAATCCTCAAGGATCCAGCCCAGCACCAATCCTCATGGATCCAGCCCACAACCAATCCTCAAGGATCAAGCCAAGCACCAATCCTCAAGGATCCAGCCCACAACCAATCCTCAACGATCAAGCCAAGCACCAATCCTCAAGGATCCAGCCAGCAAAAATCCATATGGATCCAGCCCAGCACCAATCCTAAAGGATCCAACAGAGCACCAATCCTCTAGGATCCAGCCCAGCACCAATCTTCATGGATGCAGCCTAGCACCAATCCACAAGGATCTAGCCAAGCACCAATCCTCAAGGATCCAGCCCACAACCAATCCTCAAGGATCAAGCCAAGCACCAATCCTCAAGGATCCAGCCAGCAAAAATCCTCATGGATCCAGCCCAGCACCAATCCTAAAGGATCCAACACAGCACCAATCCTCTAGGATCCAGCCCAGCACCAATCTTCATGGATCCAGCCAGCAAAAATCCTCATGGATCCAGCCCAGCACCAATCCTCAAGGTTCTAGTCAAGCACCAATCCTCGAGGATCCAGTCCAGCACCAATTCTCAAGGATCCAGCCAAGCACCAATCCTCAAGGATCCAGCCAGCAGAAATCCTCATGGATCCAGCCCAGCACCAATCCTAAAGGATCCAGCCAAGCACCAATCCTCTAGGATCCAGCCCAGCACCTATCCTCAAGAATCTAGCCAAGCACCAATCCTCAAGGATCCAGTCCAGCACCAATTCTCAAGGATCCAGCCAAGCACCAATCCTCAAAGATCAAGCCAAGCACCAATCCTCAAGGATCCAGCCAGCAAAAATCCTCATGGATCCAGACCAGCACCAATTCTCAAGGATCCAGCCAAGCACCAATCTTCATGGATCCAGCCCAGATTTAATCCTCAAGGATTCAGCCAAGCACCAATCCTCAAGGATCCAGCCCAGCACCTATCCTCAAGGATCAAGCCCAGCACCAATTCTCAAGGATCCAGCCAAGCACCAACCCTCCAGGATCCAGCCCATCAACAATCTTCATGGATCCAGCCCAGCACCAATTTTCAAGGATCCAGCCAAGCACCAATCCTCTAGGATCCAGCCCATCAACAATCTTCATGAATCCAGCCCAGATTTAATCCTCAAGGATCCAGCCAAGCACCAATCCTCAAGGATCCAGCCCAGCACCAATCCTCAAGGATCCAGCCCAGCACCAATTCTCAAGGATCCAGCCAAGCAACAACCCTCCAGGATCCAGCCAAGCACCAGTCCTCGAGGATCCAGCCCTGCACCAGTTCTTAAGGACCCGGCCCAGCACCAGTCCGCAACGCAGTTTCTTAACGAACTTTAAGTGACCTTCACCTTTGAGTAGTGATGAGGAGAGACAGAAATTTCCTAGTGAGTTTCCTCACATTGATTTTGTATTCGGTTTTCTCGTTTCCCCAAATATGCTGGATGTAGAAATCTACCCTAAAAGGACTTTGTTTGAATTGAATATGAATCCAAAATTAATCTACTGGATCATAACAAAGCATAAATTAAGATAATAACAATAAATTACATGTAAGGTTTGAGGACGATAATCCTTGACAATCGTATGAACAAGGATTTCATATCAGGACTGAACCAGAAGGGGAGTTGCTTTTCTTTTCACTCACTTATTTTCATCCATTTATATTCATATTTATTAGTTTCATCACCGAAATTATTGGTTCCTTGTTCCATTCTATTCCTTTTCTGTCAAGGTTTAGGATCCTGTTCGTCTTCAAGTTTTCCTGACATATAGTTTAAATTTATAATAAATCTAATTTATTTCTTATCAATATTCATTGCGTATGCAATTGCATAGGATTGCTTGAATGCATAATGCAATGTCTGAGATTATACAAATTGTATATATTCTTCATGGACTCGTTTGTTTGCACGAAGAAAACATTTAACTTTATCTTAATATCTTTCGAAGCTTCCACTGATGACAGTGGCTAAAGGGTTTTCATAAATGTGTATATTTACAATATAACAAAAACCTTACCAATTTCAAGGTTCCAGCGACGGAAGATCAGTTTCCAGGTTCCAGCGACGGAAGATGATTGCTGGACACCTTCTGTCGTCTGTTGTAAGGGATTCATTAAAGATGATAATGTGGTCAGCATCAGTTGCATTCTTCCAGAAGTGGGTAGATAGGAACGTTTTATCTTATGGCAATTACAAGTTATTTTAGGTACATGTTATGTTTTCCCATAATGTGATCTCTAAAAAGGTTTATGTGGATTTAGTCTTCCTCTGGATAGACTGTTCATAGAATTTGATCTCCAGAAAGGCCTAGGTGGATCTAAAGGCTTCCTGTGGATAGACACTTCACAGAATGTGATCTCCAAAAAGGTTTACGTGGATTCTAAGTCTTCCTGTGGGTAGACTGTTCACAGAATTTGATCTCCAAAAAGGTTTATGTGGATTTAAAGTCTTCCTGTAGGTAGACTGTTCACAGAAATTGATCTACAGAAAGGCATGTCTAGGAAATTCCCATGGACAGACTAACTGACATTGTACAGAAGTTGCATCAGAAAGACAAAATTATTCTAATCTTATGCAGTAACAGATGTTCATCATATTTGAAAAATTAAGCTTCATAATGGTGTAAGGAGTGAAGAGTTAAAAGAAAAAAACAAGAAACGAATTTATTCATATTCATATTTACAAAACATTCTCAACATATAAAACATTTTGAAAACGTACAAAGCTTCCACGTTTGTCGCCAAGAAAAGCGTGAATAAACAACTCTTATCTGACATCTTAGCATTAGGTAGAAAAATTAGAAAAAAATAATCTACATTTATAAATTATTCATAATCTCCCGGTATTGATTCCCCAAAATTATAAATTCCACTTCACTTTTCAAATATTGAATAACAAAATAATTTAGTACAAACACTGAACATAGTCTGCGTGATGTGATAAGCAAAAAAAGGTGAAAAATAATGTTAAAAGGTAATATCTGCAAAGCATTTCCTTGTCAAGGATAAAAGTGTCAAAGTACAAGTTATCAAATGGACGAGATATCTTTTTTCAGTTAAGCGTTGGATTCTAACGTGATACGAAAAGAGTCTGACATTTCATGGAAGATGGAAATACCAGATAAGACACATGTGGATTTACAGACAGGAAATCCACAAGCCAATCAATGGAATACAATATTCTGTCACTTTAGCACCAAATGAGGCCCTTTATAAGTAATGTACGCTTTCCTACAATACCTTTAATGACGGCAATAAAAAGTGGTGATACATTACACAAATGTACTAGTAAATCATAATGCATGAATACATTATGGTCCGACCAATGTTGAAGGCAAAAGTCTTCAGATACACAAGAATATGTTTTGTACTTCTAAGAATTGAAGGAAAGAGAATACATTCATTGGCACTTCTAATAACAGACACTTTATAATATCTGATATAAATTTCTATTCTACATTTTGTTACCTTCAAAAAGTCCTCCCAGTTGTGGATTGTGACTTTTAATAACACATATTTCAGGTAATACATAAAACTGCTCTTCATGAAAGAATATAAGAAAAAAGTTAACTTCAATTATACTCTGCATTTTGTCTAAAACATATTTGAAGCCAAAGAAGAACCAGTTGTATTCGGCTGTATCTTCATTTTGTTTATTATCTGTTAGAAAGACGAATCTTGAGTGACCTCCGGACTTTTGGAACTTCGAGGTGATGGATCGGGTGGGGCCTGAACACTGTCTGATCCCGGAAGAGATGAATGCGAAAGCCCAATAACTCCATCATCAGGATTATCGAAGGACACAGAACTTTGGACATAAAAGGAAGAAGAAGAAGAAGAAGAGGGAGGGTTGGATGCCCGGACTGAAGTGATGATTGTTCTGAATACCGATGAGTTCGAGAACTGACTGCTGATACTTGAAGTAAGAAAACTCGTTGGTAATATTGTACAATTTACGTTATTTTGCAGCCACTTCTTCATATTCGCTGGAAATGTGTTGGATTTTTCAAGCCATAGGAATAGCCTGGGAAACTTCTTCTTCAAATGCTTCCGTTTGTTGCTGTTTGACAAAAGAATTATGAAGAGGAAGAAACCTTGCAACGAATTGAGGGTATCAGTTAAGGCCCTGGAAAGACAAGGAAGAGAAATTGAATTCCTTTGTGACTCATTACTACCTGAACTTATTTAATCTAAAACACCAATGAAAAGCTGAGACACAACACTTAAGTTCTTTTGAGAAACAGCAAGAAATCAAAGATTATAATTAACATATTAAACACAGCTACGTTTATAACATATTAATATCTACATGTTTTGATATCTGTTACGGTCTGGTGTGAAAGACTTACAGAGTGACTGGACCGAAAATAAGTATTCTACTAAAGCGTTATATTTTTGGGGTTTTATATTCATTTTTCTTGAATTATCACAAATTGTGATATCTACTGATGCTCAGTTTCTAATATTTCCCAGAGATCATGGCAGCCCCTTTTATGTTTCACATTTGAGACATCGGAAATCTGTCCAAATCCTCATCATTATTGAATGTTACATTGTCAAGGTGGCAACAAATTCCAGAAAAGAGTAAATGAATAAAAGAAAAGGATAAAAATTGAGTCCATAACTTACCATATTTCCAAAGGAGGTATTTTCCAAGACAATATTTCTGTAACCCAGCAGGTGGCCATTAGGATAAAGATCTTCAGCTTTTGGTTGAAACTGAAAAAATAAGAATATAACTATTTAATGATGTATTAATTCTTTTTTGACAGGATATATGCTATAATTAATCCTTACTAATTTATCATATTGCATTGCAAATAGCAGAGCAACATCAACCTGTATTATGTAAAGTAGTATTTCAGGTTATGTTAATACAATGGTAATGCAATAAATCTCAGGACTTTTTCAGCTTAAACCATAACTCACAAATGTTTATATACCCATTTACGACCATTTCTAAATACCGAGACTGTCAACTAGAGTGTCACAAAGGTACAATTAATTACTGATATATTTCTATGAATTAAATTGGCTATGAATAAACCCAAATTGAATAGCAATTAATATACGAACAAAAATATGCAGCCGCGAGACTATATGAAAAGCTCCCACGAAACATCCGAATGATTGAAGACGTTGGGGCTTTCAAGAGGAAACTGAAGACTTTCTTTTTACAAAAGTTATACAAAAGTGACGATTTAACAGTAAATGAACAATGCACGATATGAAACATTAAATACTCTGAACGAACAAGGTAAAACGACAGTGGAGGTCCTGTAGAGAGGGGGGTTCCCCTGCTGTATGGGACCGGAAAAGCAGCCATCAAAATAAGTAAGTAGAGTATTGAGTACTTCGTGACTAACAGGAACCAAGCAAACATAACACAAGAAGTCCCCAACATGTGCATATTTCAAGTCTATTAAGTAGTTAACAATATGTCTTACTCGTGGACGTGGTCATTGATCTGTCTCGAAGGCATACAAGAAGTCTTGATGCGTTGCTTTCTGATGACCCCAGCTCCTAATTCCTTCAGGTCATTTGCGGCTTCCTCGTACTTCCGGAGCATTATTTTGTAGTTGATGTAGGTAAGGACGAGAAACACAGAGTTGAAGAGGAACAACACAGCGATGGGACCGTAGAAATAGATCAGGAGACCGATGTCCTCTGAAAGAAAGTAGAGCTGATGACCGTATAGTGAATCCCTATAAGGACAAAAGGAGTCTTTATAGTTGACAGATGATGTATCACCAGACTCAACAGTAGTGTGTTTAGGTATTGTTTTAATCAACGATTAATGAAATCTGAAAATAATATCCTATTTATGGTTCTGGAGAAACTAAAATTCCTAGCTGGTAATCTAAATTATTCAGTTTTTGAAAAGAAGTAAGCGAGGGATTAGATTACTGCTATATATGAGGAAATTCCCTAAAGGAGATTTTTCAAGAAATCTTAGTCTCACCTCTGAACCAACATCGCGAAACACCAATGTAGGGCTTAATCACACCCCAAACATTATCAGGGGCATTTTTCTGCATTAGAAAAGTAGTCACACTGAAAAGGAAAAAAAAAACATGATAAAA
>NC_090725.1:44269450-44279450 GCF_036898095.1 Palaemon carinicauda | reverse complement strand
CCAGCCCAGATCCAATCCTCGTGGATCCAGCCCAGCACCAATCCTCATGGATCCAGCCCAGCACCAATCCTCATGGATCCAGCCCAGCATCAATCCTCATGGATCCAGCAAAGCACAAATCCTCAAGGATCAGGCCAAGCACAAATCCTCAAGGATCCAGCCCAGCACCAATCCTCATGGATCCAGCCCAGCACCAATCCTCAAGGATCCAGCCCAGCACCAATCCTCATGGATCCAGCCCAGCACCAATCCTCATGGATCCAGCCAAGCACCAATCCTCAAGGATCAGGCCAAGCACCAATCCTCCAGGATCCAGCCCAGCACCAATCCTCAAGGATCTAGCCAAGAAGAAATCCTCAAGGAACCAGCCCAGCACCAATATTCATGGATCCAGCCTAGCACCAATCTTCATGGATCCAGCCCAGCACCAATCCTCAAGGATCCGGCCAAGCACCAATCCTCCAGGATCCAGCCCAGCACCAATCTTCATAGATCCAGCCCAGCACCAATCCTCAAGGATCTAGCCAAGCAGAAATCCTCAAGGAACCAGCCCAGCTCCAATCTTCATGGATCCAGCCCAGCACCAATCTTCATGGATCCAGCCCAGCACCAATCCTCAAGGATCTAGCCAAGCAGCAATCCTCAAGGAACCAGCCAAGCACCAATCTTCATGAATCCAGCCCAGCACCAATCCTCTTGTATCCAGTCAAGCACCAATCCTCATGAATCCAGCCCAGCACCAATCCTCAAGGATCTAGCCAAGCACCAATCCTCAAGGAACCAGCCCAGCACCAATCTTCATGGATCCAGCACATCATCAATCCTCAAGGATCTAGCCAAGCACCAATCCTCAAGGATCCAGCCCAGCACCAATCCTCAAGGATCCAGCCCAGCACCAATTCTCAAGGATCCAGCCAAGCACCAATCCTCAAGCATCCAGCCAGCAAAAATCCTCATGGATCCAGCCCAGCAACAATCCTAAAGGATCCTGCCCAGCACCAATTCTCAAGGATCCAGCCAAGCACCAATCCTCTAGGATTCAGCCAAGCAGCATTCCTCAAGGAAGCAGCCCAGCACCAATCTTCATGAATCCAGCCCAGCACCAATCCTCAAGGATCCAGCCCAGCATCAATTCTCAAGGATCCAGCCAAACACCAATCCTAGAGGATCCAGCCAGCAAAAATCCTCATGGATCCAGCCCAGCACCAATCCTCTAAGATCCAGCCCAGCACCAATCTTCATGGATCCAGCCCAGATTTAATCCTCAAGGATCCAGTCAAGCATCAATCCTCAAGGATCCAGCCCAGCACCAATCCTCAAAGATCCAACCCGGCACCAATTCTCAAGGATCCAGCCAAGCACCAGTCCTCAAGGATCCAGCGCTGCACCAATTCTTAAGGATCCAGCCCAGCACAAATCCTCACGGATACATCCAAGCACCAATCTTCATGGATCCAGCCCACCAACATTTCTCAAGGATCCAGCCCAGCACAAATTCTCAAGGATCCAGCCCAGCACAAGTCCTCAAGGATACAGCCAAGCACCAATCCTCATGGATCCAACCCAGCACCAGTTCTCAAGGATCCAGCCCAGCACCAATTTTCAAGGATACAGCCCAGCACAAATCCTCAAGGATACAGCCCAGCAAAAATCCTCAAGGATACAGCCAAGCACCAATCTTCATGGATCCAGCCCAGCAACAATCCTCAAGGATCTAACCAAGCACCAATCTTCAAGGATCCAGTCCAGCACCAATTCTCAAGGATCCAGCCAAGCACCAGTCCTCAAGGATCACGCCCTGCATGAATTCTTAAGGATCCAGCCCAGCACAAATCCTCAAGGATACAGCCAAGCACCAATCCTCATGGATCCAGCCCAGCACCAGTTCTCAAGGATCCAGCCCAGTACCAATTCTCAAGTATCCAGCCCAACACAAATCCTCAAGGATCCAGCCCAGCACCAATCTTCATGGATCCAGCCCAGCACCAATCCTCAAGGATCTGGCCAAGCACCAATCCTCCAGGATCCAGCCCAGCACCAATCTTCATGGATCCAGCCCACCACCAATCCTCAAGGATCTAGCCAAGCAGAAATCCTCAAGAAACCAGCACAGCATCAATCTTCATGGATCCAGCCCAGCACCAATCTTCATGGATCCAGCCCAGCAACAATCCTCAAGGATCTAGCCAAGTAGCAATCCTCAAGGAACCAGCCCAGCACCAATCTTCATGAATCCAGCCCAGCACCAATCCTCATGTATCCAGCCAAGCACCAATCATCATGAATCCAGCCCAGCACCAATCCTCAAAGATCTAGCCAAGCACCAATCCTCAAGGAACCAGCCCAGCACCAATCTTCATGGATCCAGCCCAGCATCAATCCTCAAGGATCTAGCCAAGCACCAATCCTCAAGGATCCAGCCCAGCATCAATCCTCAAGGATCCAGTCCAGCACAAATTCTCAAGGATCCAGCCAAGCACCAATCCTCAAGTATCCAGCCAGCAAAAATCCTCATGGATCCAGCCCAGCACCAATCCTAAAGGATCCAGCCCAGCACCAATTCTTAAGGATCCAGCCAAGCACCAATCCTCTAGGATCCAGCCAAGCAGCAATCCTCAAGGAACTAGTTCAGCACCAATCTTCATGAATCCAGCCCAGCACCAATCCTCAAGGATCCAGCCCAGCATCAATTCTCAAGGATCCAGCCAAACACCAATCCTAGAGGATCCAGCCAGCAAAAATCCTCATGGATCCAGCCCAGCACAAATCCTTAAGGATCTAGCCAAGTACCAATTATCAAGGATCCAGCCAAGCACCAATCCTCTAGGATCCAGCCCAGCACCAATCTTCATGGATCCAGCCCAGATTTAATCCTGAAGGATCCAGCCAAGCATCAATCCTCAAGGATCCAGCGCTGCACCAATTCTTAAGGATCCAGCCCAGCACAAATCCTCAAGGATACATCCCAGCACCAATCCTCATGGATCCAGCCCACCAACATTTCACAAGGATCCAGCCCAGCACAAATTCTCAGGGATCCAGCCGAGCACAAATCCCCAAGGATACAGCCAAGCACCAATCCTCATGGATCCAGCCCAGCACAAGTTCTCAAGGATCCAGCCCAGCACCAATTTTCAAGGATACAGCCCAGCACAAATCCTCAAGGATAAAGCCCAGCAAAAATCCTCAAGGATACAGCCAAGCACCAATCTTCATGGATCCAGCCCAGCACCAATCCTCAAGGATCTAACCAAGCACCAATCTTCAAGGATCCAGCCCAGCACCAATTCTCAAGGATCCAGCCAAGCACCTGTCCTCAAGGATCCAGCCCTGCACCAATTCTCAAGGATCCAGCCCAGAACAAATCCTTAAGGATACAGCCAAGCACCAATCCTCATGGATCCAGCCCAGCACCAGTTCTCAAGGATCCAGCCCAGCACCAATTCTTAAGGATCCAGCCCAGCACAAATCCTCAAGGATCCAGCCCAGCACCAATCTTCATGGATCCAGCCCAGCACCAATCCTCAAGGATCCGGCCAAGCACCAATCCTCCAGGATCCAGCCCAGCACCAATCTTCATGGATCCAGCCCAGCACCAATCCTCAAGGACCTAGCCAAGCAGAAATCCTCAAGGAACCAGCCCAGCACCAATTTTCATGGATCCAGCCCAGCACCAATCTTCATGGATCCAGCCCAGCACCAATCCTCAAGGATCTAGCCAAGCAGCAATCCTCAAGGAACCAGCCCAGCACCAATCTTCATGAATCCAGCCCAGCACCAATCCTCATGTATCCAGCCAAGCACCAATCCTCATGAATCCAGCCCAGCACCAATCCTCAAGGATCTAGCCAAGCACCAATCCTCAAGGAACCAGCCCAGCACCAATCTTCATGGATCCAGCCCAGCATCAATCCTCAAGGATCTAGCCAAGCACCAATCCTCAAGGATCCAGCCCAGCACCAATCCTCAAGGATCCAGTCCAGCACCAATTCTCAAAGATCCAGCTCAGCACCAATCCTCAAGTATCCAGCCAGCAAAAATCCTCATGGATCCAGCCAAGCACCAATCCTAAAGGATCCAGCCCAGCACCAATTCTCAAGGATCCAGCCAAGCACCAATCCTCTAGGATCCAGCCAAGCAGCAATCCTCAAGGAACCAGCCCAGCACCAATCTTCATGAATCCAGCCCAGCACCAATCCTCAAGGATCCAGCCCAGCATCAATTCTCAAGGATCCAGCCAAACACCAATCCTAAAGGATCCAGCCAGCAAAAATCCTCATGGATCCAGCCCAGCATCAATCCTTAAGGATCTAGCCAAGTACCAATTCTCAAGGATCCAGCCAAGCACCAATCCTCTAGGATCCATCCCAGCACCAATCTTCATGGATCCAGCCCAGATTAAATCCTCAAGGATCCAGCCAAGCATCAATCCTCAAGGATCCAGCCCAGCACCAATCCTCAAAGATCCAACCCGGCCCAAATTCTCAAGGCTCCAGCCAAGCACCAGTCCTCAAGGATCCAGCGCTGCACCAATTCTTAAGGATCCAGCCCAGCACAAATCCTCAAGGATACATCCCAGCACCAATCCTCATGGATCCAGCCCACCAACATTTCTCAAGGATCCAGCCCAGCACAAATTCTCAAGGACCCAGCCCAGCACAAATCCCCAAGGATACAGCCAAGCACCAATCCTCATGGATCCAGCCCAGTACCAGTTCTCAAGGATCCAGCCCAGCACCAATCTTCAAGGATCCAGCCCAGCACCAATTCTCAAGGATCCAGCCAAGCACCAGTCCTCAAGGATCCAGCCCTGCACCAATTCTTAAGGATCCAGCCCAGCACAAATCCTCAAGGATACAGCCAAGCACCAATCCTCATGGATCCAGCCCAGCACCAGTTCTCAAGGATCCTGCCCAGTACCAATTCTCAAGGATCAAGCCCAGCCCAAATCCTCAAGGATCCAGCCCAACACCAATCTTCATTGATCCAGCCCAGCAACAATCTTCAAGGATCTAGCCCAGCACCAATCCTCAAGGATCCAGCCCAGCACCAATTCTCAAGGATCCAGCCAAGCACCAGTCCTCAAGGATCCAGCCCTGCACCAATTGTTAAGGATCCAGCCCACCAATAATTCTCAAGGATCCAGCCCAGCATAAATTTTCAAGGATCTAGCCCAGCACAAATCCTCAAGGATACAGCCAAGCACCAATCCTCATGGATCCAGCCCAGCACCAGTTCTCAAGGATCCAGCCCAGCACCAATTCTCAGGGATACAGCCCAGCACAAATCCTCAAGGATACAGCCAATCACCAATCCTCATGGATCCAGCCCAGCACCAGTTCTCAAGGATCCAGCCCAGCACCAATTCTTAAGGATACATCCAAGCACCAATTCTCAGGGAACAGCCCAGCACAAATCCTCAAGGATACAGCCAATCACCAATCCTCATGGATCCAGCCCAGCACCAGTTCTCAAGGATCCAGCCCAGCACCAATTCTCAAGGATACAGCCCAGCACAAATCCTCAAGTATACAGCCAAGCACCAATCTTCATGGATCCAGCCCAGCACCAGTTCTCAAGGATCCAGCCCAGTACCAATTCTCAAGGATCCAGCCCAGCACAAATCCTCAATGATCCAGCCCATCACCAATCTTCATGGATCCAGCCCAGCACCAATCCTCAAGGATCTAGCCCGGCACCAATCCTCAATGATCCAGCCCAGCACCAATTCTCAAGGATCCAGCCAAGCACCAGTCCTCAAGGATCCACCCCTGCACCAATTCTTAAGGATCCAGCCCAGCACAAATCCTCAAGGATACAGCCAAGCACCAATCCTCATGGATCCAGCCCACCAACAATTCTCAAGGATTCAGCCAAGCACCAATTCTCAAGGATCCAGCCCAGCACAAATCCTCAAGGATACAGCCAAGCACCAATCCTCATGGAACCAGCCCAGCACCAGTTCTCAAGGATCCAGGCCAGCACCAATCCACAACGCAGTTTCCTAACGGACTTCAAGTGACCTTCACCTTCGAGCAGTGATGAGGAGAGACAGAAATTTCCTAGTGAGTTTCCTCACATTGATTTTGTATTCGGTTTTCTCCTTTCCCTAAATATGCTGGATGTAGAACTCTATCATAAAATGACTTTGTTTGGATTGAATATGAATCCAAAATTAATCTCCTGGGTCATAACAAACCAGAAATTAAGATAATAAGAATAAATCACATGTAAGGTTTGACGATGACAATCCTTGACAATGGTATGAACAAGGATTTCCTATCAGGACTGAACCAGAAGGGAAGTTGCTTTTCTTTTCACTTACTTATTTTCATCTATTTATATTTATATTTATTAGTTTCATCACCGAAATTATTGATCCCTTGTTCCATTCTATTCCCTTTCTGTCAAGGTTTGGGATCCTGTTCGTCTTCAAGTTTTCCTGACATATAGTTTAAATTTATAATAAATCTAATTTATTTCTTATCAATATCAATTGCGTATGCAATTGCATAGGATTGCTTGAATGCATAATGCAATATCTGAGATTATATAAATTGCATATATTCTTCATGGCCTCATTTGTGTGCACAAAGAACACATTTAACTTTATCTTAATATCTCTCGAAACTTCCACTGATAACAGTGGCTAAAGGGTTTTCCTAAATGTGTATATTTACAATATAAAAAAAAAAAAACTTACCAATTTCCAGGTTCCAGCGACGGAAGATGATTGCTGCACACCTTCGGTCGTCTGTTATAAGGGATTCATTAAAGATAATAGTGTGCTCAGCATCAGTTGCATTCTTCCAGAAGTGGGTAGTGGCAATTACAGGTTGTTTTAGGTACATAATTTGTTTTCCCATAATTTGATCTTCAAAAAGGTTTACGTGGATTTAGTCTTCCTGTGGGTAGACTGTTCACAGGATTTGATCTCCAGAAAGGCCTAGGTGGATCTAAAGGCTTCCTGTGGATAGACACTTCACAGAATGTGATCTCCAAAAAGGTTTACGTGGATTTTAAGTCTTCCTGTGGATAGACTGTTTATAGAATTTGATCTCCAAAGAGATTTGCGAGGATTTAAAGTCTTCCTGTTTGTACACTTTCCACAGAATTTGATATTCAACAAGGTTTACGTGGATCTAAAATCTTCCTGTTCAGAGAAATTGATCTACAGAAAGGCATATCTGGAAAACTCCCATGGACAGACTGACTGACATTGTACAGAAGTTGCATCAGAAAGACAAAATTATTCTAATTTTATGAAGTCACAGATGTTCGTCATATATGAAAAATTAAGCTTCAGAATGGTGTAAGTAGTGAAAAGTTGAAAAATAAAAAAGAAGAAACAAATTTATTCATGTTCATATTTACAAAACATTCTCAACATATAAAACATTTTAAAAACGCACAAAGCTTCCTCGTTTGTCGCCAAGAAAAGCGTAAATAAACAACTCTTCTCTGACATCACAGCATTAGGTAGAAGAATTATTAGAAAGCATAATCTACATCTATAAATTATTCATAATCTCCCGGTATTGATTCCTAAAAATTATAAACTCCTCTTCACTTTTCAAATATTAAATAACAAAATCTAGTACAAACACTAAACATAGTCCACGCGATGTGATCAGCACGAAAGGTGTAAAATAATGTTAAAAAGTAATATCTGCAAAGTATTTCCTGGTCAAGGATAAAAGTGTCAAATTAAAAGTTATCAAATGAACGAGATATCTTTTTCAGTTAAGTGTTGGATTCTACCGTGATACCAAAAGAGTCTGAAATTTCATGGAAGATGGAAATACCAGATAAGACACATGTGGATTTACAGGCAGGAAATCCACAAGCCAAGCAATGGAATACAATACTCTGTCACTTTAGCGCCAAATGAGGCACTTTATAAGTAATGTACACTTTCCTACGATACCTTTAAGTGAAGGCAATAAGAAGTGGTGATACATTACTGCAATGTATTAGTATATCATAATGCATAAATACATTATGGTCCGACCAATGTTGAAGGCAAAAGTCTTCAGATACACAAGAATATGTTTTATACGTTTTAGAATTGAAGGAAAGAGAATACATTCATTGGCACTTCTAATAACAGACACTTTATAATATCTGAACTTAATTTCTACTCTACATTTTGTTTCCTTGAAAAAGTCCTCCATTCTTGGATTGTAACATTTAATGTCACATATTTCAGGTAATACATAAAACTGCTCTCAATAAAAAAAAAAATATGAGAAAAAAGTTAATTTCAGCTAAAGTCTGCATTTTGTCTAAAACATATTTGAAGCCAAAGAAGAAGCAGTTATAGTCGGCTTTATCTTCTTCAACTTGTTTATCATCAGTTAGAAAGACGAATCTGGAATGACCTCCGGACTTTTGGAACTTCGAAGTGATGGATCGGCACAGTCTGATCCCGGAAGAGATGAATGAGAAAGCCCAATAACTCCATCATCAGGATTATCGAAGGACACAGAACTTTGGACATAGAAGGAAGAAGAAGAAGAAGAGGGAGGGTTGGATGACCAGACTGAAGTGGTGATTGTTTTGAATACCGATGAGTTCGAGAACTGACTGCTGATAATTGACGTAAGAGAACTCGTTGGTAATATTGTACAATTTACGTTATTTTGCAGCCACTTCTTCATTTTCGCTGGAAATTTGTTGGATTTTTCAAGCCATAGGAATAGCCTGGGAAACTTCTTCTTCAAATGCTTTCGTTTGTTGCTGTTTGACAGAAGAATTATGAAGAGGAAGAAACCTTGCAACGAATTGAGGGTATTAGTTAAGACCCTGGAAAGACAAGGAAGAGAAATTGAATTCCTTCGTGACTCATTACCACCTGAACTTATTTAATCTAAAACACCAGTGACAAGCTAAGACACAACACTAAAGTTCTTTTGAGAAACAGCAAGAAATCAAAGATTATAATTAACATATTAAACACAGCTACGTTTATAAAATATTGATATATACATGTTTTGATGTCTGGTGTGAAAAGCTTACATGAATGACTAGATCGGAAATAAGTATCCTACTAAAGCGTTATATTTTTTCTTGAATTATCACAAATTGTGATATCTACTGATGCTCAGTTTCTAATATTTCCCAGAGATCATGGCAGCCCCTTTTATGTTTCACATTTGAGACATCGAAAATCTGTCCAAATCCTTATCATTAATTAATGTTATATTGTCAAGGTGGCAACAAATTCCAGAAAAGAGTAAATGAATAAAAGAAAAGGATAAAAATTGAGTCCATAACTTACCGTATTTCCAAAGGAGGTATTTTCCAAGATAATATATCTGTAACCCAGCAGGTGGCCATAAGGATAAAGATTTTCAGCTTTTGGTTGAAACTGACAAAAATAAGAATAAAATCATTTCTGGATCTATTAATGCTTGTTCAACAGGATATACGCTATAATTATTTTTCACTAATTTATTATATTGCATTGCAAATAGCAGAGCAACATCAACCTGTATTAAGTGAACTCGTCCTTAAGTATTATTTCAGGTTATGTCAATACATGTGTTCAACCCAGCCACTGAGGGCAGCAAGCCAGCCTCAACTTGGTGCCGGTCCCAAGCCCAGCTAAATGGGGAGGGTTGGCGGCAGGAATGGCATCCAGCCATGAAATTTAGCCAAAAAACTATGGTCAGTGAGTATAATCAGAATGAAATTAATGCTAGGGCGATCCCCTTGTGACGCGTTGGGACCTCGCCTGATCCTTCCGAAAAATCGGCAAGGGTTACCCAGTCATGGGCGGGCTGGGTTAAAGAAGCAAACTCAGAGGAAAATATCTGAGGAGAGGGTGAAAGTAGCAACTCTGAATGTGGGGACAATGACTGGAAAAGGGCGAGAGCTGGTTGATCTCATGGAGAGAAGGAAGATTGGAGTGCTGTGTGTGCAGGAGACCAGGTGGAAGGGAAATAACGCAAGAGAACTAGGCGAAGGTTATAAATTATATTACAGTGGAACAAATATG
>NC_090725.1:44258454-44268950 GCF_036898095.1 Palaemon carinicauda | reverse complement strand
AAATATTTAATCAGTTTCCGCAGATTACTCACCTAACCATCTCATCCCTTCATCGTAAGGTCCTATTCACCTCATCTTCTGTATTTTTCTGAACTTACTCTACTACTAAAAACATTCCACAGGGACCCTCGGGAGTAAAGGGTTGGACAACCCCACCCTCAACCTTTCTCTACTATTCAATGGCCATACAACCCAATTTTCTACCTACCACTATCCGTGAAATGACGGCCCTCTCTTACTACCACCATCATCCTTACCCTGTTAAAAACTATCTCTACTACTGAAAACTTAAAAAATTTCCTTTTATATGATCAACCTTTTTTAAAATTTGCTGGTGACCTACAGGTCGACCAAGGGAATGGCCCATGCCAACAAGAAAAGTTGGCTTTAGTCCACTACTACATAATGAAATATGGGCTGTCAACGCAAGAGCCCGTACCCAGCACAAGGCTGGACAATGTAACGAGCTAGCAAGCAAGCTAGGCTAAAACAAGATATATTGATAAAAAATATTCGTCATCTGGATTAACTTTTTGAAGAGGGTGAGTGACAAGTTGAATCTTATAATGATTTATTTGTGAGGTTCTGAATTTTTTAAGTAATTATATGATTTCAACTTTACCTCCTGCATGCAAACGTGGTCGTCCCCGTACCATTAAGTAAACAAACCTGCATGACAACACTACATGGTGTTATTCTGTCATCTGTACCTTGTTACCTTAGCTGAACATTAACACGCAACGTGTGTGATGGTGTTTTTGTTGATCAGACTCAGGAAGGTAGATAAAAAGTATTATAAAGACTATTTTATTAAGGTAGGAGAAATATCACTTATAACCAAAAAATAACCTTTTTGGGCTCAAGCCGTGTCGTCCTGATGGAAGTTCCTATAGGGTAGCTTCCTAGGGTATATTACAACTACGGCGATATTCCCAGAGAATTTACCTTAAGGTACCCAGAATTCTAACTCCTGGAACGAATATCCCTAATGAAAGTACCAGGGATATTGCGAAATATCAGAGGACGTATTCTTGACACGCCACATGGCAATCTGCACCCCGAACAGAGATAACACTTCGAAGGGGTCAATTAGCAAGAAAACGAAAACGAGAAAGAAAAAGGAGCCGCTCGCAAGGCTCTCTCTTCTCCCGTTTCGTAAGCGTGCATTGCGTCGATCCTGGCGCCATCTGTATTCCTTTTTGCGTAGTTTAACAACTCGGTGTTTTTTCCTGTGTTTCTCGCAAAATCTTGGATTTAATCGCTTATGATGCTTTCTCCAACTTCGCCGGCCTCTGATAAGTTGAGTATTATTTCTTTTATGTATAAATGTAGGCTCTTGGTAATTTTTAAAAGTGATTAATAGTATCAATCTTTGTTACAAGAGCCGGTGCCTACCGGAGGCGTACTGGACGCTGTCGCTCGCTAGGTATGAGTTTTAGTTAGCCAGAGTGACGTTCCCGGCTGTTTTGCTTTAATAATTTTAGCTATTTAGCGTTACATAGGATTTCCTTATTCGTGCTTTTAGTATTGTTTGTTTTGGCGAAGTATTCGCCAATTCTGGCCTACGCTAGACCATGTAGCCTAGTCGTTTGGCCCTAGTACTTTCCTGCATGATTTTTGGATTTCCGAGTGTTTTAAAATTTTATTGAAGCTTTAGGCAGTTTTATACATTTAAGATTATATTGATTATTTCCAAGATAGTTTACGAGTGAGTTTCGGTGATTTAGGTAATCAATTCTCTTGTGCCAAGGCTAAGTTGCCTATGGAGCCTTAGTATACTTTCTCATACTCCCCGGTTGCTTTATTTTCTTCGGAGAAGGTATGCAATCCCTTTCCCTCTGTTTAAGCCTTGGGCTTAACCCTAGTGGTTTATCTGAATTAACTTTCGATACAACTATATTGGGGTGTTACTGTACCTTCCTGTTCCAGTAAGTCTGGCTTCAGAGAGGGGCAGAACATCAGAGTTTTTTAGTCTGAATCTGTGTTTGTCTGGCTTGGGGTAGAGTCTCCCTCACTAGTCTGACGCAGACATAGGAGGCTTAGCCTCCTTAGGTCACTCCCGAAGGTTTCTGTACGAGATGATTCCTTCTTTTGTGATCTAGCAGACTAGTCTTTGTTGCTGTTCTCGGTGGGAGGATAAGATCCTTTCCCTGGGATTAGCAACACCTTCCTTGCTTTGGTTCAGTGGGGGTTGGCAAGTATTGCTGGCCTCCCCCCTTGGATCTCCCTTAAGCTAAGATGAGTTTTCTTGGCTGCGGGTGATTCTTCACTAAAGCAAGGTTGGTAGGACCCTCTTTGTCCCTTCCCCCTCTATCTCTGTAATGGCCTAGCCGTTACAGTACTGTACATCATTCTACATCTGGACCTAGTATAGGTTAGGATGTGGAATTGACTCAGTCCCTTGCCGGCCGGCAAAGGTCTTCTGCTTTGAGTGCTGCCCGGACCTCCCTTGGTCCCTCATCCATGTCTGTCTGTAGAGCCAGACGGCATTGGTCAGGAAGCCTGAATTAGATTCTCCCCTTCCTTATATGCACTCTTTCGGATTGCCGGGCTTGGAGGTAGTATACTCTCTTATCCTGGCATCCATTCTGTTTTCTTCTAGTGCTGTACCCGACCCGGCTGCCGTCCTATGTGGCCAGCAGCCGGGCAGTCGAAGTTCTCTGGTTCTTTTGCTGCTGGCCGGCATCGGTTGTTTACCTTTGCCGGCCGGCTTTTGTCACGCCCTTGTCTGCCGGTCGCTATGAGCGGTGGCCAGCAGCTGGGTGCTACCTTGTGTAGTTGCCGGCCGGCAGTCATTGCCGGCCGACTTTTGCTGTTGCCGGCCGGCACATGCATTCGAACCAGTGTTCTGCCGCCTTATAGCTGTTAAGTAGTATACTTTAAAGCTAGTTATGGTGTGTGCCGGCCCGCAAGTGCCAGCCGGCAAGTGCCGGCCGGCGCATTACCTTCTATACTGTACCAGTATTCTTCAGTATAGCATATACTGTAGGAAGAAAACTATAGTATAGTATTGGTACAACACTGTGTTTTCTAACACTTTTGTGTGTTGTCTGGCACAGCCCTTTGGTGTTGCCTTACAGATAAGAAAGTGAGTTCATTCTTGTCTATTATCCGGTATTTTAAAATCATATCTTAGGAGTGAGCTACACCTGTTTCCTCTGGAAATTTTTCATTGGTTACTCTAGGACAGATTAACCATACGATATTATTATCTGGAAGGCTGCAACAATTGGTTGTGCGGGAAACACAAGTGTGTGTCTTTCCTTTCTGATTTGTTATGCTAAACTGTGCATATCCAGTGATACGTAGTTCACTTGATACTCATGGAAATTTCTTCTCTTTACAGGAGGATCATCCGGAGTGCGGAAATGTTTTCTGCAACGTCCGCAGTAAGAACTTCTGCGGACATGAGTTATGTAGGAGGCACGCAGCATGCGCTGTCTCCAAGGGTGATCTCCGGTATTGGGACCCTCAGGTATATACCGTGTGCTCTAACCTGATTACTGAGGCTTTTGATTCCCCTAGGACGGCAGAATCAAGGGATATAGCAAGGGAGAAGCTTCATTCCTGGGTAAGGGGCTTCCAGAAGAACACCTCTGGACCTTATCTTCCAAGTGAGAAGATGAGGGCTTACCTTTTCCCTAGGGCATCAGCTGATGCAGTGATTCCCCAACCTCAAGAGGAGATCCCCCTAGTTCAGATCCAGGTGGATGCTGAAGTCGCGGTCGCCTTGCAAGACATCCAGTTGGACGACAGGATGTCAGACGTGTCCGAGCGTCTGGAGGAAGACCTCCTGGCAAGAGGCCAGGATGAAGATCAAGCCCCAGACATTGTAGAGGAAGAGGCCGACGAGGTGTCGGCTGCTCCGGTTCAGATCCCTGAACCTATTCCCTCAACATCGTCCGCTCTTCCAGTAGAGCTGGGACAGGCCCTCTCCTCCATTGTTGGAATGATCCAACAAATACAGAAGGAGAATATTGAGAAGGCGGCTGCAATGGAACTGCAGATGCAGAAGCTTGCAGCATTACGTGGGCCCCAGAAAAGGCTCAATGTGAAAGACCTTCCCTTGTGCTCAGATGCTAACCCGTGGAGATATGCTGAGCACATGCCGATGACGATTGGAAAGATCGTCATGTCGGATAAGTTGGGTTCACTTCCCCTAGAGGAGGTGAAATTCTGGCCCAGCAAAGGGTCATATCCGGACTGTTATGTCCGGTTGAGGAAGGAACCAGCTTCAAAGGAGGAGACAGTGCCGAAGGAGGTCATAGTGATGGACCATGCTAAGGCTCAAGCTTTGCTTTCATCTTCAATGAAAGAGAGGGGCTTCACGAACTCAAAGGTAGCTGCATTGAGTAAGAAGCTCCCTTCCTTTGTGTCCTCTCCTGCTAGAGCCTTCCCCTTTTTGCAGAAAGAGTTTGCGGCTGTATTAAAAGCAGTCGAGGCTGGCGAGCCTTGCCCCTCCCTGAAAGAGTGTAAACCCTTGTCGCTGGCCCTACCTATGGACCACAAGGACTGGAAGGACGTCCATCTTACCTTCTCAGTCGGGAAGTTGGAGGCTGATATTGCCGGACGTCAGTTCGGTGAGAACCTCCCTAAGCTGTCTGACTTTCTTTTGCGGAGAGAGCTCGAGACAAAAGAAAGACTGGCTGCCTCAATGTCTCTTCAGACCACTCTTGAGACGATGGCAAGTGACCCCAAGGTCCATGAAATGTTCATGGTAGTGGCCAAGACTCATCTGGCCACAGTGACGAAGGATCTTTACAGCTTGTAGGGAGTTCGTGTTCACCTCACCTACGGTGAGGCACGAGCCAAGGAAACTAATCTCCAACATTTGGGGCAAAGATCTTTTCCCTAGCGAATCGGTCAAAGAAGTTGTTGATAAGGCCGCCAGGGAGAATAGAAACCTTCTCCAGAAGTGGGGCCTGTCTATCAAGAGAAAATCTTCCCCGGATGAGGGTCCCCAACCAAAGAGGAAGACTAAGAGGACTAGGCTACCGTCTCGGCCAGCCAAGCCATTTAGACAGCAACAGCAACAGCAATTGCCAATGCCTTCAGTGCCCCAGATGGTGGCACAAACCCCGACCACATTCCAGTGGGTACCCCAGGCTGTGTCGACACAGTCCCCGGCATTCAACCCAACGTTCGAAGGGCAGTCAACTTCCTTTCGAGCAAAGCCTAGAGGAGCAGCCAGAGGCTCGTCTAGGCGCCCCTCAAGGGGAAGGGGATTCAGGGGTGGTCGCGGTCAGGGAGGCAAGACCTCAGGACAGCAGTCCAAGTGAGATGATAGTGGTAGGAGGGAGACTTCAAAGTTTTCGGGATCGGTGGACCTTCGATCCCTGGGCCCACAGCCTACTCAAGAATGGACTGGGCGGGAGCTGGTACAGCACTCCACCCCCGTGCCCTCGGTTTTTCAACACTCCACCCCCGTTCTGGAGGAGTACATCCAAGAACAGTTGGAGAAAAAAATAAGTGATCCGAAGGGTGAAGTCCATCAAATTCCAAGGGAGGCTGTTTTATGTTCCCAAGAAAGACTCGGAAAAACTCAGAGTCATTCTGGACTTGTCGCCACTCAACAAGTTCATAGTGAACTGCAAGTTCAAGATGCTAACACTGCAACACATAAGGACCTTACTGCCCAAGAGGGCATATACCGTCTCCATAGCCTTGTCAGACGCATATTGGCACGTTCCAATCAACCGTCGACTCTCCCCCTACCCAGGGTTCAAGCTACAACGAAGACTATACGCCTTCAGAGCCATGCCATTCGGGCTAAATATAGCTCCAAGGATCTTCACGAAGCTTGCGAGCGTAGCTCTCAAACAATTACGTCCAGGTGGTAGCCTACCTGGACGACTGGCTGGTGTGGGCAGCATCCAAGACAGAATGCTTGCAAGCTTCTCTGCAGGTGATCCAGTTCCTAGAGTATCTAGGCTTCAAGATCAACAGAAAAAAGTCTCGACTTTCTCCATCTCAAAAGTTCCAGTGGTTGGGAATCCACTGGGACCTAACGTCACACCAATTCTCCATCCCGACGAAGAAAAGGAAGGAGATAGCTGGTTCTGTCAAGAGACTTCTAGATTCCGAAAGGATATCAAGACGCGAACAGGAGAGAGTACTGGGTTCTCTCCAGTTTGCTTTGGTAACAGACCCGGTGCTAAGAGCACAGCTAAAGGATGCAACCGGAGTTTGGAGAAGTTATGCATCAAACGCGCGAAGAGATCTGAGAAGACCAGTTCCGCTTCGTCTACGTACTCTTCTCAGGCCTTGGTCCCAAGCCAGACATCTAAAGAAGTCGGTACTTCTTCAGCCACCTCCCCCGTCGGTCACGATTCACACAGACGCCTCGAAGGAGGGATGGGGAGGTCACTCTCATTGGAAAAAGGCCCAAGGGACTTGGTCCAATTTATTCAAGACCTTTCACATAAACTTTCTAGAAGCTATGGCAGTGCTCCTTACCTTAAAGAAAGTCTCCCCGCGTCACTCGATCCACATAAGGTTGGTGCTGGACAGCGAGGTAGTTGTGAGATGCTTGAATCGACAAGGATCAAGGTCGCCACCTCTCAACCAGGTGATGTTGGCCATCTTCCGATTGGCGGAAAAGAAGAAGTGGTACCTGTCGGCAGTTCGCCTTCAAGGAGTCCGCAATGTGACAGCGGACGCTCTATCCAGGTTCACACCGATAGAGTCGGAATTGTCCCTAGACGCAGGATCGTTCTCCTTCATCTTGAGTCAAGTCCCAGAACTGCAGATAGACCTCTGTGAGACGAAAGACAACAAGAAGTTGCCCCTGTACGTGTCCCCGTACGAGGACCCCTTAGCGGAAGCAGTGGACGCGATGTCCCTCGACTGGAACAGATGGTCCAGGATTTATCTGTTCCCTCCTCACAACCTTCTGTTGAGGGTTCTCAACAAACTGAGATCCTTCAAGGGGGTAGCGGCAATAGTGGCCCACAAGTGGCCGAACAGCGTGTGGTTCCCCCTGGCATTGGAACTACGGTTGAAGTTTCTACCGCTACCAGATCCAGTTCTGACCCAGCGAGTCCAGAAGTCGACTGTCTGCGCTTCATTACAGAAAACCCGGACCCTGCAGCTCATGATTTTCTCTCCCTAGCGGTGAGAAAGTGTTTCGGGATTTCGAAAGCCAGCATAGACTTCCTAGAGGAATATAAGTGCAAATCTACTAGAAGGCAATATGAGTCATCTTGGAGAAAATGGGTGGCCTTTGTCAAGGCAAAGAATCCGCAGGAGATCTCGACAGACTTCTGCTTATCTTTCTTCATCCACCTCCATGGTCAAAGGTTGGCAGCTAACACGATTTCAACGTGTAAGTCTGCTTTGACAAGACCCATTCTATATGCCTTCCAGGTCAACCTCGCTAACGAGATCTTTAATAAAGTTCCGAAAGCCTGCGCTAGGCTCAGACCTTCAGCACCTCCAAAGCCCATTTCATGGTCTTTAGACAAAGTTCTTCATTTCGCTTCTTTGTTGAACAATGAGGAGTGTGCGTTAAAGGATTTGACCCAAAAAGTTATTTTCCTATTTGCACTCGCGTCCGGGGCCAGAGTTAGTGAGATTGTAGCCCTCGAGAGAGAGGAAGGTCGTGTTCAGTTCCTGGATGGGGGAGAACTGAACCTGTTTCCGGACCCTACGTTTCTCGCCAAGAATGAGTTACCCACCAACAGGTGGGGTCCCTGGAGAATCTGCCCTCTGAAAGAAGATGCATCTCTATGTCCAGTAGAATGCCTAAAGGTCTATCTTCGTAGAACTTCAGACTTCAAGGGTGGTCAACTATTCAGGGGAGAAACATCAGGCTCAAATTTATCACTGAATCAACTCAGGGCGAAAATCACATATTTTATTCGCAGAGCGGATCCTGACAGTACACCCGCAGGTCACGATCCGAGGAAAGTTGCCTCATCCTTAAATTTCTTTAATTGTATGGATTTTGAACATCTTCGTTCATACACTGGCTGGAAGTCTTCCAGAGTGTTCTTTTGCCACTATGCGAAGCAAGTGGAGCAACTAAAGAGATCTGTGGTAGCAGTGGGTTGCGTCGTTAACCCTGCTGTTTAACTCTGCGAGGAACAGTGGTTTTAATTAGGACGATTAAATCCAGGGTGAGTGTGTAGTTACATACTGTGCTACAAACTAAGTGAGGGCACCGAGTTGCCCACGTTGACTGTTCCACTTCCAAAGGTGAACCTGACATAAGTGCAGACATGTGTGCCGAGCGTTTCTAACGCTAATGTGACTGATTAGTAATACAGACTTTTATGACTTTGATACCTCGGTATGGTAAAAGTGGCACTAATGTTTTTCTTTCAGATAAACAAGTTTCTGTTTACTATCATACTTATGCTTAAAGTTTTGGTTATCCTCCTCTTATATATATATATATATATATATATATATATATATATATATATATATATATATATATATATATATATATATATATATAATTGTTGTTAACCTGTCTATTTATTGTCTGTCAATAAACTTGTTCTTGAGAACCTTGCGTCTCCTTCACCTGTGTCAATTTTTTGGTATAATTGAGCATTCATTCTATGTATATTTATCTGGGATAATTCTAATAGATTGTTCTTTTATGCAAGCTAATGTTGCATTGGTTTATGCTTTCCCTTAGCGGAAGGACTCCACCCCATAAGGGGACAGTGGCGGATTTACAAGTTTCCTCCTATGCGGATATAAACCTTTGTCCAATACAGGTATTGAGTGGAGAACTGGTCGATATTTCATATTGACGCAGTGGTTCTTTACAAACTATGCTTTACTTAATATAGGGTGAGACCACTATATTAGCTTGCCTGGTATTCATACATAGGTATATGTACTCTTCGAGACTTTTCCAGAGTCTAGTAGGACTCTTCCCTGTAGGGGGCAGGAAGCTCTAACATGGTTTATGGTTAGTTGAAAAGATGTATAACGGTAACATCTTAGGTCTCTAGGTCTAGTCGACTGGGGAAATACCTCTGGGGAGTACGGCACGTTCTGAGAATTCACAGATACAGTAATGCTCTGGTATACTTCCATCAGGACGACATGGCTTGAGCCCAAAAAACGGATTTTGAACGAAGCGAAAAATCTATTTTTGGGTGAGATGGCCATGTCGTCCTGATGGACCCGCCCTTCCCTTTCTATGAAAGGGCCGTAGGACCCATCCCTACATACAGTATCTGTAGCACCTCGTGTATCGCTACAAGGAATACAGATGGCGCCAGGATCGGCGCAATGCACGCTGACGAAACGGGAGAAGAGAGAGCCTTGCGAACGGCTCTCCTTTTTCTTTCTCGTTTTCGTTTTCTTGCCAATTGACCCCTTCGAAGTGTTATCTCTGTTCGGGGTGCAGATTGCCATGTGGCGTGTCGAGAATACGTCCTCTGATATTTCGCGATATCCCTGGTACTTTCATTAGGGATATTTGCTCCAGGAGTTAGAATTCTGAGTACCTTAAGGTAAATTCTCTGGGAATATCGCCGTAGTTGTAATATACCCTAGGAAGCTACCCTATAGGAACTTCCATCAGGACGACATGGCCATCTCACCCAAAAATAGATTTTTCGCTTCGCTCAAAATCCGTTTTACAGATTATAGGCACGACTACAAACAGTGAAATGAAAAGATGGCAAATTTTTGGAACAATATTGTTACTACACTGATAACTATGAGAGTACTATGACGCAGCAAGGTACACAGAATTTTTTTAATAGTGTAACCTACTTGTACAAGGTCCATCCTTTCATTCGCCGGCTTAACCAACTCGTGCCACATGGTGTAATCCTTTCCAACCGGCTGCTTGCTCCCCTATCCTTCAGTATCATGACTATGTCTACCGACTTCAGTTACTCACTCTGCTCCCCTCGTATAACTATTCTCTCCAACCAAGTTAATACTTATACACTTATCACTGTATCACTATAATTACTAGATTTTGGCTTTACTCTTCTCGTATGCCCTGCACTCCTTCTCTATCAATCCATCTCCCAGAGCAGCACATGTGGATGACATCACATCTGGCTTTCTCAATCATCCCTCTGGTACTCAAGTCATTGAGTCAGCCTTTTTCTTATGAGAAGGGACCAATGATATGGATACTCGTAAATTGTTTTCCTCTGCTAAAGCTCTCACTACTGCAACCCTTCGTCGAATTAGTATTTCATTAACGGCCATTGATTTTAATCAGCTCTTTCCTGTAAATCCCTCTGATATCCACTGATGCACAGTTGCAGAGTACATCTTTTTTTTTTACTTCCTTCACTTCCCATGCTAGCACAACTTTCATTCCTTGTATTAACTCATGGGGATGTGTCCGAGCCAAAATGGATTCAAGCTGTGGAGCATCACCAAACAAGTTGTGATCAGTACCATTAACATTTTGACTTAAAAGAAGAGATTCACCCTTCCAAGATAAAGGAACTAAAAGTGAGAACCAAATCCAAGAAGCAAAAGTGAATAGGAGAGCCTTTTCCAGCAAT
>NC_090725.1:44128454-44248454 GCF_036898095.1 Palaemon carinicauda | reverse complement strand
ATCATTCAAGCTTCCCCCCAGCCACAAGATATGTTGCCGGTCACTGCTGGTTTCAGGGATGTGGATAGCAGTCAAAGGGAGGACTGAAGAACACTCCAAGGCAATAAGGGTCACTCACCAGCAGCCGTCACAGCCGCCACAACCTTTCCCGGAGCCTTGCTTCTGTAGGGGAAAGTTGGAGCGACTATCAAGCCGCCTATGTAGGAGCTCTGACGGCGCTACGATCTATCAGGCAAGCGGGGAGAATGTAGGACGACGGCCACAAATATGCGATGGGTAGGCTATCGCTAAAGGACAGAGAGGGGCAGGGAAAGGGGCTTGTATGTAGTGTTAGGAGAAGGCGGCAGAATTGCCGCAATTTCCAAACAAGGGTGAAACTTTGTTTCAATATTGGCGCCATCCTAGGCACCAGAAGAATATGTATTCTTCAGCCTAGGGTGTGACGAAATAAGACTCTTCTAGACCGCAGGAGAGAAGGTGGCGGCATTATACTACCACTTCAGGTGCAGCCTAGGGAAGGTAAGACTCCTATGGCGACAGCTGTGTGCCGGCAGGGAGTGACTACTCACCCGGAAGCTAAGCCGTCGGCATAAAGACTGAATACTCTGAGTTACTGTCTAAAACCCAAGCCGGGATACTCACCGGCAAGGATGGGAGACAGAAAACACTAGCTTAGTCAAGCCGGAGTTTACTACTCTATGGCAAGACCAAGATAGGGTTGTTGCCTATGGCGGCACTCAGAGGGAAGGAAGGATTACCCTTAAATCTCCGCAAGAGACGAGTCGAGTCATACAAATAATTCTAGGAGATATACTACCTCCTGTTGAATTGATAAAAGATACATGAGGGTAAACAAGGATAATGTATGAAAGTATACTAAAGCGCATAGGCTAGGTAGCCTAGCGCAGGGCGAGATCTCGGCTACCTATATCACTGAGACTCTAACGTATACGAACGACACAAGTAGAAAGAGGAAAATTGTATGCATACTCATAAATTCACTAGTATAATTTTGCCTAAATAGCTATAATTCATTAAAGATGAATACCGGGAATGTCGTTTTGCTGACTAAATAATGCCTACATGACCAATGAGAGCACCCAAAATGGCACTTCCGGTATCTGCCTATGCTCAATAAAACTAATTAAATAATACTAATTTCACTGTGATGCAGGAGCTAAAAATTATACGCTGTAAAGATTAGATATTCAACTTTCCTGAGGCAGAAGATGCTGGAGAATGCATGATAAATCCCCTAAAAAAATTATCTAGAATGCTAGATGAACAGGGAGAACACTGTGTGAAATCGCTACCATAAAAGGAATGAGCGCCATCTTGGAGCCTCATAGTAGTAGGGGAGGAAGGGTAACCTTGATAATGGCTCCCCTTCAGTTTCGCCACTCTTCACCCTCGAAGCGAAAACACTATTTGGGGTGAAGATTGCCATGTGTCGTATCAAGATATACGTCCCCTGATATTATGCGATATCCTTAAGAAAAATTTCAAGAATACTTGTGCTAGGAGTTAGAATTCTGGAGACCTATGGTCAATTCTCTGGGAGTATCACTGTAGCTAGATATGCCTTAGAAAGCTGCCTAATGGAACCTTCCATCAGGAAGACAAGGCTTGAGCCCTAAAATGCCCTGTTACTGGACAAACATGCCAGAATTATAGAAAGATGAGTCATTTTGCAACTGCTTGAAGATTCCCTAAACAGTACGCAAAGAAAATAAATGCTACAGTCGATACGATTGGTCAAGAGAATAATGCGGAAAATGTTCATAATAATCAGGATAATTCAAAAACTGATTTTGCGTTTCGCATAAATTTTGTCAATAAAAATGCAAAGAAACATATCTTGGTAGAAGTAATCATAAATGGTAAACCAATTTTGATGCAAGTTGATACAGCAGCCAATGTATCAATTATGTCTGAGCAAACAGCTAAAAGAATTTTTGGGCTCAAGCCATGTCGTCCTCATGGAAGTTCCTTAAGGTAGCTTCCTAAGGGATATATGTACTACAGTGATATTCCCAAAGAATTTTACCTTTAGGTATCCAGAATTCTAACTCCTGGCACGAATATCCTTAAATTTTCTCGCAAGGATATCGCATAATATCAGAGGACGTATTCTTGACACACCTCATAGCAATCTGAACCTTTATAGCGTTTACGCTTCGAGGACGTATGGCAAAATAAAAGGGAGCCGTATTAAGGCTACCCCGTTCTCGTACTATAATTGAGAATGATAACAGCGCCATTCCCACGATGGCGGACATTCCTTATTTTGTAGCGATTTCACTTGGTGGAATTCCCTGCTGATCAAATTTTTCGATCGTTTTAAGGATAATAAATTATGCTTTCTCCATCTTTTACCGCCTCTGGAAAGTTGAGTATCGGGTCTTTACTTTGAGTATAATTTAGCTCCTGTTTCACAATGTAATTAGAGTAATTTATTGTGCTTAAAGCTAGGCCCCTTCGTTCGTTAGGCATGTGTTTTTTAAATAGCAGAACGTCTTCCAGTTTAAATAGCTTTATTTAATTATTTAGCTATTTAGGCAATTTTTCTCATGAAGATTTGATAATGTGCATAATTTTCCTTTCTCTGTCGATAATATAGTTAGAGTTTTGGTGATTTAGGTAACCGAGATCTCGTCTAGCCTATGTATTCTAACCTAGGCGTTTAACTATACTTTCACACATCCCCCGGTTACCCTCGTGTATTGTTTTCAATTCAGCGGAGACTGATACCTCCTAGAATTATATGAAACATTACACGTCTCTTCGGAGATTTAAGAGTAATATCTTTCCCTCTGAGTGTAGCTTCAGGCTACAACCCTAATAGCCGTGCCTTGAATTTTATTCAGACATGACTAACCTAGGGTTTTTCCTGCCTCTTCCCTTGAACCGCTGGTTGTGGTATACCAGCTTATGTCGGCGACCTGCCGACAGGGCGAATGGGTTCATCATTCCCCTGCCGCCTAGGCTGCCGGCAATGGAGGATAGCCCTCCCTAGCCCCACTTGAAGTAGTGGTAGGATACCATCTTCTCCTTGCGACTATAATACTAGTCCTGCGCCGCAGTCCTCTAGGCTGAAGAGTGATCTTCTTTTGCCTAGGCACTGGAACTCTGTTTCTCCCGTGTTGAGAGGAGGCGGCAATGCCGCCATCCTCTTAACTGTGTTGGCAATCTCTAGGATGGAGAACTGAGACTCTCCTACCACCTAGGATTCTGCCGATACTGAAACAGAGTTTCTTTTAACAAGTGTTGGGACTGACAATTTTGTCAGTTCCTTTCACACTCTATTCAGGACCCTGTTCCCTACCCCTCTGTTCACTTTTGATGGCCAAGCCATTGTCTTTCTTGGTCCGGCATCTTGCAACCTTACCATTGCCGATAGGTTGCCGGAGCCAGCCAGACTCCCTCTCTAGCGATAACATTGGCTGACGGCAATGCATACTGCAGGCAACCACATCATTTTCTGGCAGCTATGGTCCCTACCATTAGCCGATGACTGTCGGCAGCCAAAATGGCTGCCAACAGCTGGCGGCTGCCGGCAGTTGGCAGCTGCAGCAACTGGCGGCTGCCGGCTGAGAGTGGGAAGTCCCTTGCTATCCCCAAGGTTCCTCAGTTCTCCCTTGGACTGTTATTTAGGAGTTCTGTTGCCGGATTACTGCCGGCCAGACCAGTACAGATAAGGGCTGACTTAGATGGCAGCACGCTGACTGTACTGATACTGCTGGAGGCTAGCCTGTCGGTAGTGTACTGGCGGCACCTCACCGGCAATAGTACTATTGCTGGATGGAAGCTTGAATGGCACATTCTCCCCTTCCATTGGAACCTTCTATTTGGAAGAAAGGCAGTAAAATGAGACTTTTACATCCTTAATTACTGTATACATATACAGTAAAGGAGTAGCCTTTCCTCCATGCTATCTCTCTCTATAGCTAGCATACTAGACATGCCGGCAAGACCTAATTATGCCGGCAACATGCCGGCTGAACTACAGTATATGTTATGCAAGTAGCCAGTATATCTACAGTATAGAATATACTGCTGATAGAAAACTACTATATATTTTATACTAGTAGTTATTTCCAATATATCTTGGATATCCAACAGAGGCATTTGCTGAACCCAATCCCATATTGAATGAATATGATTTCTTCAATATCCTGATTAGAAATCAGTATTCGGATTAGCCTACAATATTAAATAACTTCAAGGCAGAAGTGATACATTCCTAACCCTTAAAGGGTAGAGCCTTTATCCTTGAGTCTCCCTGATCAGGAAACTCTATATTTTAATATTGTAAGGAAGGCTACACAAAATAGGCTGAGTGGGATATACAAATATATGTCTTTATTTCCCTAGTCCAACTGGCTTCATGCTAGATGGACTGTACTGTCATATGCTACTATGAAGGCAACATAATGACTAGACTACAATACATGATGTACAGTAGCCAGTAAATTGCAGTATAGACTTACTGCAAATAGAAAACTACAGTACCATTATACAGTAGTAATTTTTAACATACCTTGGGTACCCTTGTACGAGCATTCCACTGGTACCGCTCATATATTGAATGAATAGTTTTCTTCAATGTTCTTATTGAGAATCAGTCATCCTGACCCCAAAGCATTAACATCATTTTGGGACAGTGAATTGTCACTTCTCTACCCCTAGGGGTAAGAGCCCTTCTACTGGGAGTTACTCAATAGAGGAACCCCCGTGTAGTTAATACTGAGGGGAGGTAACAGCATTTGCTTGCAGGGGTACACAAGTATGTATCTCCTACTATCCCTTTATAGCTTACTATCCTAAGCTATTCTGTTGTAGATGACCTTTGCATGTTGATCATCAGGGAGATAATCCTTTGTATACATATTTGGTTCTCCTTTCTTTACAGGAGGAACACCAGATACCTTGTGCTGCAGTCCTCTGCAAGGCCAAGAGTAAGTATTCTTAAGGTCATAATACTTGCAGGTTTCATGCCCCCTGCAATATTATTTCCGGGTCCCTACATTATTGGAACCTACAGGTTTGCAATATATGTCGGACATTAATGTCTGAAGGTTTTGAAAATCCCAAGTCTACTGAGACTAGGGATACAGCTCAATACAAGTTACGCAATTGGGTGAGAGGCATCCATAAAATCTCTCTGGGACCCTTCCTACCTACTGATAGAATGCGTAAGCTACTATTTCCGAAAGCAAGCAAGGAAATAGTAGTGCCTCAGGAGCCAACTACATCCCCTGAGGGCCAGAAAACCTTTGGGATTGAGGGCAAGAAGTGCCCCAAGGTAGAAGAGAAAATGTCGTGTCGGAATTTCTTCCGCCTATGCCGGCTATAGAGCCATCGATGTCGACATCTTTGTCTTCTACTCCTCTATTGGATAAAATGGTACAATTATATATCCAACTGAAGAATCAGATAGAGGGCTTTCGTAAACAAAACAAAAAGCAGGAAGAAAAACGCAAGATAGAGCCTTGCAAAGCTTCTCTTGTCGCTTCCCAGGGGTCAGTTAAATGACCCATGGATCAAGACCTACCAACATGCACCAAAACCAATCCCCGGAGGTTTGCGGAACAGATGCCAATTTTAAATGGCAATCTCTACATCTCAGAGAAAATGGGTGCTGTTCCTTTGGACAAAATTCAATTTTAGCCAAGCTTTGATGCTTTCCCTAATTGTTGGGTTCGACTGAAGTACGAACCAAATTCAAGGAAAGGAACAGAACCAAAGGAGGTCATGACTCTCGACCATGATAAGGCACAGACTATACTCTCAGGTAGTCTGAAAAAGGCAGGTTATTCAGAGTCGAAGGTATTCTCACTGAATAACAGACACCCTTCCTTTCTTGCTCCTTCTTCACTCTCATTCCCCTTTACGGGGAAGGCATTTATATCTGTTGCCAAAGCGGTGGAGGTGGGTAAGCCATGTCCCACACTCGAAGAGTGCAAACCTCTCTCACCAGCTTTTCCGGGACAGGAAAAGGATTGGAAAGAAGTCCATTAGACTTTTTCAGTAGGAAAATTAGACGCGGATATCGTAAGTCGATAACTTAATGTATGTCTCCCTAAATTATCTGAGTTGCTCTTGCATAATGAACAATAGACAAAAGGGAGACTTGCGACCTCCCTTTCTCTACAAAACTACATAGAGTTGTGTTCAACCTACAAAAATACCCCAGACATGCTCATAGCCATAGCCAAAATGCATATGGCTATCTTTACGCCTTTATGAAGGCTAGGAGAGCATGTAGAGAGTTTGTGTTCGTTGCTGCAACAGTGAAACACGAAACGAGGAAGCTAATATCTTCCAACATCTGGGGTAAAGACTTCTTCCCACACGAGGTAATTAAGAAAGTAATTGAGAACGCCACCATAGAGAACATAAGTCTTTTCCAAAAATTGGGCATCCTTTCTAAGAGAAAATCTTCCATGGTTGTGGGTCCCCAACTTAAAAAGAAGATCGAAAATGCTGGAAATATCAGGGCTGCTCAACAACATCCTACTATTCCAGTGACTACGATGCCACAGGCAGATGGTCAAAAGTCTAAACTTACTGACTATTCGAAGCATGAAGACGCTTCTGCTAAGAGGAACATTCCTTCAGGATCGCAGGACCTTCGATCCTTCGGTCCAAAGCCTATTCAAGATGACCCCTTAATGGGAAACAGAAATGTCCCCACCATCATTTCCTTACCTTCTCCTACAATTCAAAATCCTCCTGGAGGAGTATACCTGAGAGCTATAGAGCATACAGGTGGTAAGAAAACAATAGCCCATTGAGTTCCAGGGAAGGCTGTTTTGTGTTCACAAGAAGGACTCAAGAAATCTTTTAGTCATTCTGAACTTGTCACCACTCAACAAGTTCATAGAAAACAGCAAGTTCTGAATGTTAATCCTTCCGAAAATATGGACCTTGTCCCAAGTAGGGTTGTTTGTAGTTTTGTCAGACCTGAAAGGTGTCCTGCGGACCCTTCCAATCAACCACCCCCCTTCCTAATATCCAGAGTTCAAGTTAGAGATAGTAACATTCATCCTAGGAGAGATATGTGTCGGATTCACAGTCCTAAGTATCTTCATAGGATTGGCAGACTTAGTCACGTCAAAGTCAAGCCTAGAAATGGTTCTGGCATTTATATACCTGAACGAGAGGCTGGGGTGGGCAGCACCCGAAGTGGCTGGCCAATGTGCATTCAAGGAAATGACCCGGTTCCCGGGACATCACGGATGCAAGATAAGCTTCTAGAAGTCTCGAATTTCTCCAGCTCAAGGGTTTGAATGACGGAAAATCCATTGAAGCCCACAGTTACATCAACTCTCCTTACCCTTGGGAATATAAAACGAGCTCGCGAGGTCTGTAAAGAGGCTCAGGTAATCAGTCAGATTTCCAAGTCGCCAACAGGGACAAGCGCTAAACTTTCCCCAGTTCGCAATAGTGACAGACCTAGTGCAAAGAGCACAGCGGAAAGATGCGTTAAGAGCCTGGAAAAAATACGCATCAAACGCTTCAAGAGTTAAAAAAAAGACTGATATCGGTCCGCCTTTAATCGCTTCTCTAACAAAAATTAAAGCACGAAAGTCCCAAGACTCTTCTGGTCCTATCATGAGTGGGGAAGCCCCCTCCATACAGATGAGACTTCCTAGGACTGATCTGGGACACCGAAGCGATAATAAGACGTCACAATTGAACGTCTCATACAGTCTAGGTGAAGTTACCCATCCCTTTCTTAAAGGGATGGCACCTGCGAGCAGTTCATTTACAACTGATACAGAAGGTGACAGTGGATGCTCTATTTGGTCCAAGCCGATAGAGTTGGAATGGTCCATGGACGCAGACCTATTCCCTCCCAGTTGGAAACAAGTCCCAGAACTACAATTCGACCTCTTCATCACGAGCGCCTTCAAGAAACTACCTCGATATGTAGCCCCATATGAGGATCCTCTAGTGGGGCTGATAGACAATTTGAAAAACTTGAAGATGAGGCTGGTCCTAGCTCTGATCCTAGGTTTTTTTCCAAAGGTTCAGAAATTAACTGCCTTTGTTTTATCACAGAGAACACAAACCCTTCATTTCATGATTTTCTTACTCTAGCGGTTAGAAAAAGATTTTGGATCTCAAAAGGCAATATAGAATTCTTAGAAGAATACAAGGCTAAGTCAACTAGAAGACAATATGAGTCTTCCTGGAAAAAGTGGGTTGCGTTTGTCAAAGCAAAAGGACCGAAAGAAATTTCAATGAACTTCTGTCTGTCCTTCTTTGTCCACCTTCATAGCCAAGGTCTGGCGGCCAATATAATAAATACGTGCAAGTCAGCCTTGACTAGGCCTCTCCTATATGCTTTTTAAGTGGATCTGACAGATGAAATCTTTAATAAGATTCTGAAGGCATGCGCTAGGCTTAGACCCGCAGTACCACCAAAGCCCATCTCTTGGTCTTTGAGCAAGGTTCTACATTATGCCTCATCTGTGAACAATGAAGATTGTTCTCTTAAGGATCTAACCCAAAAGGTTATTTTTCTATTTGCTATAGCCTCTGGGGCTAGAGTTAGTGAGATAGTGGTCCTATCCAGAGATGAGGGTCACATTCAGTTCACGGAAGTGGGAGAACTGAATCTCTTTCCTGATCCATCCTTTTTCGGTAAAAACGAGCTACCCACTAAGAGATGGGGTCCCTGGAGAATCTGCCCTCTGAAGGAAGATGTCTCTCTATGTCCTGTAGAGTGTCTTAAGAGGTATCTTCGTAGAACTTCAGACTTCAGAGGAGGACAGCTCTTTAAAGGAGAAACTTCTGGATCAAATTTATCCCTGAAACAACTAAGGGCGAAGCTCACCTACTTTATTCATAGAGCGGATCCGGACAGTACTCCCGCAGGTCATGATCCAAGAAAGATTGCTTCATCACTGAACTTCTTTCAGTATATGGAATTTGAGCGTCTTCGTTCATACACTGCATGGAAATCATCCAGAGTGTTTTACAAACACTATGCAAAACAAGTGCATGGAATGAAACACTTCCTTGTGGCGGCAGGTAGTGTATTAAAATCTGCCCCCTAATTTCTGTGGTAAACAGTTAATAGCTTGGGACCTCAGATGTCCTCGCACATGTACTGGGTGAGAATCATCCAGAGTGTTCTACAAACACTACGCTAAGCAAGTCCATGATCTGAAGCAGTATGTGGTGACGTCGGGTAGATTATTTAACCTGCCATCTAATTCTACGATGAACAGCTAATTGACTGAGACTGTCAATTAAAGGGTGAAGCGGTCACCCTTCTTAGGTGTGACCTCTCTTGATTAAGTGTTCCCATGGTGACACTACCTGTGTTCAAAATCCCAGGTGTGGAATTATACAGATAGCACTAGTGCCGGTGTACGTAGTACACAGTGCAGATAGAAGTAACCAGTACAGGCATTATGAAGAGAAATTGTTTTATAAATTTTCTTCAGTCTGAGAGTGGCACTCATCATTTCTTCCATTTAAAAAGAATATAGTCTCTGTACTTGTTACAGGTATAATCCCATTGTCATACTACATTCGTTTTACTAACCATCCCTTTTAGTCATTTATTAGGAATAAATGTCTATTAGAATGTAGTTCGTTTGCTTTCGCCAGACAATTGTGTGTATACATGCCAGAGTTCTTTGACTTACCAAAGTATTCTTCATTTAATCAAATGCTCACAAATATAGATATAAGAGACACTGATGTTAATTCAGCAAATATACAACTATGAGACTATTTGTATATTCAGTATATACTTATGTTTGGTCATACAATATATGTTAACCCCGAGACCCCTTTTCTACTGTCTAGATGACTCTTCCCTCTAGGAGGCAGGAAGCACTAGCATTGTTTATGATTAGTGATGATGACGAGTAACGGTGACGTCTCTTGTCTCAATTGGTCCCCATGACCATAGAAAAGGTTGCTATAAGGTTAAGGCACTGATGAAAATCCACAGATACACTAATAATCTAGTATGCTTCCATCAGGACGACATGGCTTGAACCCAAAAAAACGGATTATGAGCGAAGCGAGAAATCTATTTTTGGGTGAGATAGCCATGTCGTCCTGATGGATCCACCCATCTCTTCTAAAAGAAAAGATCTTCACAAAATCCCCCCGTGGTACTGTATCTGTAACACCATGCTCAATGCTACAAGGAATGTCAGCCATCGTGGGAATGGTGCTGTTATCATTCCCAATAGTAGTATGAGAACGGGGTAGCCTTGATACGGCTCCCTTTTGTATTGCCACACCTCCTCGAAGTGTAAATGCTATTAGGGGTGCAGATTGCTATGAGGCGTGACAAGAATACATCCTCTTATATTATGCGATATCCTTGAGAGGAAATTAAGGATATTTGCGCCAGGAGTTAGAATTCTGGATACCTAAAGGTAAAATTCTCTAGGAATATCACTGTAGTACATATATCCCTTAAGAAGCTACCTTAAGGAACTTCCATCAGGACGACATGGCTATCTCACCCAAAAATAGATTTTACGCTTTGCTCAAAATCCGTTTTCTAATTTTTTATTAGAAGGTACAAATCGAATTTTGAAAGGTTATAATGATTTTGATATTCAGGTAATAGGTGTCCGGACATAGAGATACAGTACAAAGAACAGAAATTAGAGAGAATGCCATCAACAGTAGTAAAATTTAAAGGACAAACTTTGCTAGGTTTGGATTGGCTACAGTATTTGAAATTAGATTGGCCTAGTATTTTGAAGATTACAGGTAAACAAGATGAACACAAAAATTAAATGTCTGTGCATAATATCATATCAGATTTTCAAGACGTATTTGAAGATAAAGTAGGTACAGTATCGAACGCAAAGGCAATTCAGTTTTTAAACCGGACAGTGCTCCTAGATTTTGTGACCCCAGAACAATACCGTATGCATTGAAAAGTGCAGTTGAAACAGAAATCAGGAGATTAGAAAATGAAGGTTCTTGGGAAAAGGTTACATATTCAGATCGGGCTACTCCATTAGTACCGTGTGAAGGAAAATGGTCAGGTTAGGTTATGTGGAGATTACAAAGTAACGTTGAATCGACAACTGCAAGTAGCATAACATCCATTACCAAATCCGAAAGATATGTTTGCAACTAAATAAGGATGCAGTGTTTTTTTTCTAAGTTAGATTTAGGACAAGCATTTCAACAACTTCCCATGGATGAAAGTTCACAGGAATTATGTACAGTAAATACATCCTTAGGTTTGTTTAGACAGAATATATTACCTTATGGAGTTGCAAGTAGTCCAGCTATATGGCAACAAACTATGGATAAGATTTTTTTTCAGGAATGCAAGGAGTATTCATTTTTATATATGATATTTCAATAGCTAGTAAAGGCACAAGAGAACATAGAGAAAGATTGTGAACAGTTAGGAAGAAGTTGAAGAAACATAATATTAGAGTAAATAAGAGCAAATGTATTTTTGAAGTTGATTCAGTGGAATACTTAGGTTTTGTAATTAATGGCAAGGGTATTCACAAAACTAAAGAGAAGATTAAAGCTGTACAATCAACAAAAGTACCAGAAAATGTTAAGGAATTACAATCAATTTTAGTTTTAGTAACATTTTATGGGAATTTCATTCAGAATTTGTCTACAATTGCACATCCATTGTATAATTTGTTGAATAAGGGTGTAGAATGGGAGTGGACAAAAGAGTGTCAGGAATCTTTTGAAAGAATCAAGCAGGAAATAACATCACCTACATTCCTAGTACATTATCAAATGGATTTACCAGTTAAATTAGTATGTGATGCATCAAGCATAGGTTTATGTGTGGTATTATCTCATATAATGCCAGATGGGACAGAAAAAAACAATTGCATTCACTTCTAGAGTATTGAACGAGGAAGAAAGGAATTACTCTCAAATAGAAAAAGAAGGTTAAACATTAGTGTTTGGAGTTAAGAAATTTCATATGTATCATTATGGTAGGAAAAAGTTCACACTTGTTAGATCATAAACCTTTATTAGCAATATTGGGTCCAAAAGCAAGTTTACCTACGTTGGTAGCTGCAACACTACAACGTTGGACAATTACGTTAGCCGTGTACCACTATGATATAGAATACCGTCCAACATCAAAGATGGGTAATGCTGATGCTTTATCTAGATTACCAGTAGACAAAGCTCCAGAAGAGTATGATGACAGTATTCTGTTAATTTCTGTATATGATGTACCCATTACAGCAAAGGATGTAACACACAGTACCAAGAAAGACCCAGTACTTAGTAAGGTTTTGGAGAATTTAATGACAGGTAGGGACTTATGTGGAAAAGAGGAAAATTGTAAACCCTATAAGGATATATGTTATGAACTGAGTGTAACACAAGGAATAGTGATGAGAGGTTCAAGGGTAGTTATTCCTAATTCACTGAGGAATAAAGTTTTGTCAGAAATACATGCTGATCACCAAGGTATTGTAAGATCAAAGTCAATTGCAAGAACTTTTGTATGGTGGCCAGGTGTATATAAAGATGTGGAATCTTATATAACGGATTTTGAGCGAAGCGAAAAATCTATTTTTGGGTGAGATAGCCATGGCGTCCTGATGGAAGGTTCCTGTTTGGTAGCTTCCTTGGGTATAAGACTACTAAGATATTCCCAGAGAATTTAACCACAGGTTATCACAGAATTCTAACTTCTGGAGCGAGTATCTCAAAGGTTTCCCTTTAAGACATCGTAATACAACAGGGGACACGCATGTCTGAACGTGCCACATAGCTATCTCCACCCCGAACAGAGTTAATGCTTCGGTGTGTAAGGGCTGAGAATAGCTGGGAGCCGTTCCACAGCTAATCTCACTCGTGGCTACTACTGATACTCGAGACGTAAACAAACGGACGCCATTGCTCTAATGACGTCACGCGCGTCTTTATCCTGGCGCCAGTTGCTGCCCATCACCATGATACAATTGTGTAGGGTGGGAACAAACTGAACGAAGTAGTAGGGAGGGTCCATCAGGACGCCATGGCTATCTCACCCAAAAATAGATTTTTCGCTTCGCTCAAAATCCGTTTTTTGGGCTCAAGCCATGGCGTCCTGATGGAAGAGTACCAGAGAATCAATGTATCGTGGTAGATTTTCCCCCAGAGTTAAGTGCCTAGGCATTGACAAAACAGCAAAGTAATCTTAGGTAAGAACCATAGGAACGAAGTATCCTGCCCCCCATTGGTAGGAAGTTCCCATGGGCTATGCCGACGTCAAAGTGGTATTGAAGGGCTATTCATCTTGACAGAAGAACTTTTAAGAACTTAGAGATGAAGCAGAATGTTTGATATTTGTATAGGAACATTCTGAAGTAGACCAGTGGTGGTTGGGCACTGTGTATAGAGTTCATCTCCTGATTATCAGAAGTAAGTATTCGTGTAGGAACCTTACTGAGACAAGGTGAATATAATTTAGGATTAGACATCTTAAATTCTTCATGACCATAAGAAAGGAGGAATAAATAAAACTATGACAGTATGTATTTCATAGTAAGTAGGAGCTGAAAGAGACGCATAAGTAATAAAATAGAAATTTTATTTCACAATGCAGAAATTAAATAATTTACAGCAAAAGTAAAGTTCATTTACAGTAATAATAATGTACATAGAAATAAAGGCTTGCTCTTGAATCTGAAAAGGAATTTCAGGATTAGTAGGTACTCGTTCTCGAGGAACGCAAGTCTTTAAACAACACATCATGCTCAAGGCATGCGGCACTTGTGTGACACTATGACATTTCACCTGGGATAAGAACAGTTATAAAAGCACTAAGTGTTTTTAGACATCACTATGAATCACGCGAGGGTCAACATAGGCACCCGAAGAGTTAGAGTCCCAAGTAACTCACTGTTCTACGCAGAGTTAGGTGCAGGTTTCATAACACTACCTGCGGCTACCACAAAATGTTTGATTTCGTGCACTTGTTTCGCATAATGTTTAAAGAAAACTCGCGAGGACTTCCAGCCCGTAAAGTTTCTAAGGCTCTCAAAGTCCATGCTCTGAAAGAAGTTCAGAGAAGATGCCACTTTTCTAGGATCATGACCAGCGGGTGTACTGTTCGGATCCGCTCTGCGAATGAAGTAGGTGATTTTCGCTCTTAATTGTTTCAGTGACAGGTCGCTGCCCGATGTTTCTCCTTTGAAGAGTTGGCCTCCACCAAAGTTCGAAGTTCTGCGAAGATAGACCTTGAGACTCTCTACTGGACATAGAGAGACATCCTCCTTCAGGGGGCATATTCTCCAAGGGCCCCATCTTTTGGTGGGTAATTCGTTTTTGGCGAGAAACGTCGGATCAGGGGAGAGGGTCACTTCTCCTGAATCAGCAAACAGGATGTGTCCCTCTTCTCTTGATAATGCCACTATTTCGCTGACTCGAGCTCCCGAGGCGAGAGCAAATAAAAATATAACTTTCTGAGTCAGATCCTTGAGGGGGCATGAATCGTTGTCCAAGTTGGAGGCGAAATGGAGCACCTTGTCTAGTGACCAGGAGATCGGTTTCGGAGGAGGTGCGGGGCGTAGGCGAGCACATGCTTTTGGTAATTTGTTAAAGATGTCGTTGGACAGATCAATTTGGAAAGCATATAGAATTGGTCTAGTCAAAGCCGATTTGCAGGTTGAAATCGTATTGGCTGCTAATCCTTGTCCATGAAGGTGAATGAAGAAGGACATACAGAAATCAATGGTGATTTCTTTAGGATTTTTTGCTTTAACAAAGGAGACCCATTTCCTCCAGGAGGATTCATATTGCCGTCTCGTGGATTCGGTCTTGTATTCCTCTAGGAAGTCTAGACTTTTCTTCGAGATCCCAAACCTCTTCTTTGCGGCAAGGGAGAGAAAATCATGAGATGAAGGTCCTTGATTTTCGATGATGAAGCGAAGACAGTCGACTTCTGTACTTGTTGAGAGAGAACTGGGCCCGGGAGAGGGATCAGCTTGGGCTGCAGCTCCAGGACCAGGGGGTACCAGTTGCTCCGGGGCCACTTGGGAGCCACTAGGGCCGCTGTCCCTTTGAAGGTTCTCAGTTTGGAGAGGACTTTCAACAGAAGGTTGGTGGGAGGGAACAGGTATATCTTGGACCATCTGTTCCAGTCCAGTGACATGGCGTCCACCGCTTCTGCTTTGGGGTCCTCGTACGGGGCTACGTACAGAGGAAGTTGATTGTTGTCGCTCGTTGCAAAGAGATCTATCTGAAGTTCTGGGACTTGATGGGAGATGAAGGAGAATGATCTTGCGTCTAGAGACCATTCCGACTCTATCGGGTTTGTCCGAGATAGAGCATCCGCTGTCACGTTGCGGAATCCTTGTAGGTGAACTGCAGACAGGTGCCACTTCTTCTTCTCCGCCAGACGGAAGATTGGGAGAAGCACCTGATTTATCTGGGGCGATCTTGAGCCCTGGCGATTGAGACAACGAACTACCACCGAGTTGTCTAGGGTTAGACGGATGTGGATCGAGGGCGGCGGGGATAACTTCTTCAGAGTAAGAAGGACCGCCATGGCCTCCAAGATGTTTATGTGGAACGTCTTGAATAGTGGAGACCAGGTCCCTTGAGCTTGTTTCAGGTGGGAGTGACCTCCCCAGCCTTCCAGTGAGGCATCCGTGTGGATGTTGAGTGATGGAGGGGGGTGTTGGAGAGGAATGGACCTTTTCAGGGCCTTTGCTTCCGACCACGGCTTTAGGAGGCGTCGAAGTCTGTTTGGAAGCCGTCTCTTGAGGTCTCTTCGAGCGATGGATGCCGATCGTCTCCAGACTCCCGCGGCATCCTTTAGCTGTGCGCGAAGCACTGGGTTTGTCACTGAGGCGAATTGTAGAGAGCCTAGAACTCGTTCCTGCTGTCGTCTTGAAATGCGTTTGGATTTCAGTAGTCGCTTGACAGACCCTGCTATTTCCTTCCTTTTCTTCTGGGGGATGGAAAGGCGGTGTGACTGAAGATTCCAGTGGATTCCCAACCACTGAAACTTCTGAGCTGGAGAGAGGCGAGATTTCTTCTCGTTGATCTTGAATCCCAGGTGTTCTAGGTACTGGGTAACTTCGTTGCAAGACTTTGCACACTCTTCGGGCGATGGAGCCCAAACTAGCCAGTCGTCGAGGTAGGCCATCACCTGGACGTTTCTTAGGCGGAGCTGTTGTACTATGGCATCCGCCAGCTTTGTGAAGATCCGAGGGGCCACATTGAGGCCGAATGGCATGGCCCGGAAGGCGTAGCTTTTCCTTTGGAGTCGAAATCCTAGGTAGGAGGAAGCGTGATGGTTCATTGGAATGTGCCAGTAGGCATCCGCCAGGTCTATAGAGACCGTGTAGGAACCTTGAGGCAGAAGGGTCCTTATTTGTTGAAGCGTCAGCATCTTGAATTTGTTGTTCTCTATGAACTTGTTGAGGGGGGATAAGTCCAGAATGACTCTGAGCTTGTCTGAGTCCTTCTTGGGAACGCAAAACAGTCTCCCTTGGAACCTGGTGGACTTTACCTTCCTTATCACCTTCTTGTTCAAGAGGTCTAGAACATATTCTTCCAGAATGGGGGTCGATTGTTGGAAGAACCGCTGGAAGATTGGGGGTGGTTGCACCCAACTCCAGCCTAGACCGTTCTTGATGATGCTGTGTGCCCAGGGATCGAAGGTCCAACGATCCTGGAATTGGCGGAGTCTTCCTCCCACCGGAAGCACTTCATTGCTTCTGGTGTCCCGAGGACTTGTTGCCTCGGCCGCTAGCTCCCTTTCCTCCTCTACCTCTGGAGGGACGACGAGATGCGTCTCTGCTTGCACCCCTGGACGAGCCTCTACCTTTGGCATGAAAGGTAGTGGATGGTTGCTCAAAGGCAGGGGTGAAGACCGGTGACTGTGACAACACCGGTTGGGGGACCAATTGAAAGGTCTGCTGTGGTTGGGCAACCACTTGGGAGGTAGCGGGTCCCGGAAACTGACGTCGTTGTTGACGTTGCTGGGGTTTTGGCTTCTGTGGTTTCCTCTTAGGCTGAGGTCCATCGTCCTGAGAGGGTTTCCTTTTTCTGGACATGCCCCACTTGTGGAGAAGGTTCCTATTCTCCGTGGCGGCTCTGTCAGTTATTTCCTTGACAAGGTCAGAAGGAAACAGGTGCTTTCCCCAGATGTTGGAGGAAATCAGCCTCCGGGGTTCGTGTTTCACGGTGGCACCGACAAACACGAATTCACGACAGGCTCTACGAGCCTTTATGAAATGGTACAAGTCCTTCATTACTGTAAGTAAGTGGGATTTGGCTAGTACCATGTAGTGATCAGGTACTCTTGTGTCACAGGCCATAACTTCAAGTTGGACTTGATGAGAAAGAGATGCCGCAAGCCTCTCCTTCGTGTCTTGTTCCCGGCGAAGGAGGTGATCATTGAGCTTAGGGAGGTCCTCATTAAACTGACGTCCGGCGACGTCAGGATCGAGCCTACCCACGACGAAAGTATGTTGAACATCTTTCCATTGTCTAGTGTCAGGGGGTGTCACGATGGAGAAGGGTCTGCACTCCTCCAGTGCAGGGCAGGGTTTTCCTTCTTCCGCCGCTTTAAGGCATGCGGCTAAGGCCTTTTCCAAGAAAGAAAGAACCGCAGTGTCAGGTGCGACATATGTAGGATGCTTCTTGCTCAAGGCAGGAAGCTTAGAGCAGGTAAAGCCCCTGCTCTTAAATGCGGAGGCTAGCATAGCCTGGGCCTTTGCGAGATCGAACACTATCTCTTCCTTAGGTTCGGTCTCCTCCTTCGAGGCAGGTTCGGAACGAAGCCGGACGTAACAGTCCGGGTAGGCCTCGAAGCTTGGGAAGAACTCCACGTCTTCCAACGGGACCGTGCCAATCTTGTCACTAACAAAGATCCTGCCGGTCGCAATAACCATATGCTCTGCATACCTCCACGGGTTGGCATGAGAGCAAGCTGGGAGATCCTTAACCGAAATCTTCTTCGGTTCTCTGGATCCAATCATTGACCTGATGGACTCCTGGTTCTCCTTCAGTCTGTCGTCCATGACAGCTCTAATCAGCCGGATCAGTTCTTGGGTAGACGAAGAGGGATCCGGGGTCGAGGAGGTAGACGGAATGGACACATCCGTCGGTGTAGGAGTAGGCGGAGGGATGGATGAGGGAGGAGCTCCAAGCTCCGACTCGGTGTATTCCACCTTGTCTTCGTCCTCTTCGGCTCCTTGAGCCATAAGCGTCTTCTCCGTGTCTTCCGAGACGTCAGAGATCTGCTCATCATCCTCGGAATCTAAACGACACTCATGCATGGACTGAGCCATGACCACATCAGGTTCCACCGTAATTTGGACAGTGGGGATTGCGTCTTTCGGAACCACTGAGTCAGGAGAGGCCTTAGGGAACAACAGGGACCTCAGTTCTTCGGTGGCCAGGTACGGTCCGGTAGCATTTTTCTGAAAGCCACGCACCCACTTGCGCAGCTTTTCACGAGAAATGTCTCTAACCTCCGCTGAGGGAGGATTATGGAAGGCCTCAACTAGGTGGGCCTGGCAGACCGTACAATCCAGTGGATTCCAGAACTTCAAATCCCCTTTCTTGTCTGCACAAGGGGCGTGAGTCCTACAAGCCGTATGCCCGTAAAACTGCGGGCGTTTCACAGCGCAGAAGGCGAAGTCACACTTCATCTGCTCCTCCTGTGGAAGAAAGAGAAAATGAGTATGGGGGAGTCATAGGAATGGCTCTTAAATTAAGTTAATATTAATCATTAATTTTAACTTAAAGAAGGTGTGATGCATAGAGAATGAAAACAGTAAAGGAGAACACGCTCCATGCATCTCGCCCGGCTGGTTACCATAAGCTTGGTCCTGGGATAATCCAAATGACCGAGATCATTGGATATAGTTTCCTAGGATTCCCATTATATTGGAACTCCATGGAAAGCCAAGGACAAGGTTGGGATCGAATTCATTCGGTTCCCAGTTAAGAGCCAGAAGGCCTCATAAAGGTAACTGTTTCTGGCAACCAGCCGTGCTAAGATGCACATAGCATGCTGGAATTAGAAGAATGCAAAGAGACAGCATGATCACTAATAAAGCAGTACTAGGTACTGATCTTAAAAGCAAAGCAGCTTATCTATTTGCTATGTAGGGCTATCTTAGTCTTATGATAGCTACAGAGAGGGGGTGCAAGTATTCTTGACGCCTCCGGGGCATCCGGCAAGCCGCCGGCATGCCGGAGCTCGCTCCAGCATAGATTCTGGCATTAGAACAGACAATTTTCAAAAGTCAGTTAGATACCAGGATGGCGGCCGCCGGCACAACGGCGGCACGCCGGCAAGGAGCGGCGGCTCCGGCAGCCGGAGGATGCCAGGTTGGTGACTGGGATAAGGATGGTACAGGTAGTATCGGGTTGCCGGCAGTATATGCCGGCACTCCGGTGATCGACCGGCAAGCGGACGATTAGATAGGAGTAGGAGAGCCGCCGGTAGTAGCCGGCGGCAGCCGTCAGTCCCTCGGTACACGGGGGGCTGGCGGCAAGGGTAGGGAAGTCACCAAGAGGGAGGCAGGTATTGCCGACAGTAGAGGCGGCAAGAGACCGGCACCCGGATAGATAGAGAGACAGGGGGAGGGGGGAAGGAATGCAGGAAGTACCGTCAGGGTTCCAGACATCCCTCCCCCTCCCTGAGAGGGTGTACCCATGATAGAGACAGGCTCTAACATCCATAAGCAGGGGTCACTAGGGACCGGGAGCAGGTAGCCCAAGGGAGGGCTAGGGAACACCCAAGAGGGGGGGGGGGAGACTCCCCTATGCAGAACTACACTAGTAACTAACCTTATAGGACACTATGAAGGTATATGTACCAGAGCGGACTGCACAGGGAAGCTCGGGTAGCCCTACTCATCCACCCTAAGGAGGATTTGTAGGACAGGGGACAGATGAGTATAAACTAACCTAAGCATAGGCTAGGCTATACAAGAGATAGGTGGGGAGGGAGAAGAGAGAGGTCTTCCCAGGAAGGGTTTCTGTACCAGAGCGGCCACTAAGGGAAGGGAGGACACTCCCTAACCTAAGATCAGGCTGATCGGCTAAAACGGTGCAAGAGTACAGTTTCAGCATGGAACAGAGAAACCTTCCTAACCCGACCTAGAGCAGGGCTAAAAGTCCTGAACTAGGTAAGGAAGAAGACATATCGCTATCGCAGGGAAGTCATAGACTATCCTAGCCATAGAGGTAGGCTAGCCTAACCTCACTCTCAGACGCAATCCTAAAGGGGGTTCATTCCTTTAGGGAGGACTGAGAGGCGATATATATACTCTATTAGACAATTAATCCCTTTACTCAGAAAAGGGATCAAGGCTAAATAGAGGGAATGCCAAGGCAGGGGATGAAGGAAGCATATAGGGGTCCTAAGGTTAGGTTAGGCTAGAAAGAATCACTGACTAGCCTATCCCCTATATGGTCCCTGAAGGCGAAAACATTTGCATCACTAGTCAAAAGTATTGTAAATTAATAATGCCACTATCTTCATAACTTAGTCTAGGATCACTAATAAATCATGCATGAACACTTGTATGTAGGCTCCTGGCCTGGGGGCTATAGTAGCCGACTGGTATAAGGTCAATCGATGACCGATAAAAAGCGTCTAAACACGATATAAAAGTTCCTAGCTATGAAGAATAAATAAACTAATGTATTCGATTAGTATATAATGCCGGAAGCGTTGTTGTGGCTAACTAAATAAGACATGCAAAACAACAACGACGCCATAAAATGGCGGGTCCGGTAGAGGCACAGCTCTGCCACAAAACATCAATTATTTCGCAAAATAATATTTACTTTACGGCCAGAGCTTAATTAAACAATACTGGAACCTTGTACTCAACTTTCCAGAAGAAGGCGAGGCTGAAGGTAACGACATAGCGAAGATGCAAAGCGATAAAGTTAACACAAGGGAAAATCCGTCTAAGTAGGGCAGCTACTAAACAAAGGATAAAGACGCGCGTGACGTCATTAGAGCAATGGCGTCCGTTTGTTTACGTCTCGAGTATCAGTAGTAGCCACGAGTGAGATTAGCTGTGGAACGGCTCCCAGCTATTCTCAGCCCTTACACACCGAAGCATTAACTCTGTTCGGGGTGGAGATAGCTATGTGGCACGTTCAGACATGCGTGTCCCCTGTTGTATTACGATGTCTTAAAGGGAAACCTTTGAGATACTCGCTCCAGAAGTTAGAATTCTGTGATAACCTGTGGTTAAATTCTCTGGGAATATCTTAGTAGTCTTATACCCAAGGAAGCTACCAAACAGGAACCTTCCATCAGGACGCCATGGCTTGAGCCCAAAAAAGGAATTGTATGTGTAATGACAGAAATGCCCACATTCAACTGAATGGTAATTCCCTTGATGATTATTGGTCTTAATAAACGAATTGCTTTTCATCTCATCAAAATGTTATGTTAGCCACACGTAGTTGAGATGGCGTAGGATCAAGTGTGCATACGGAGAGGTGTAGAGAGGCGTAACAAAGGAGTAGTTGTGTCTGCGGTCGAGAGTCTGTGATTGAGTGCACAAGGTAAACAAAGGCGTAGTTGCGTGAGCCTCGGTCGTAGCTGTGCGAGGTAAGCTCAGAGCGCACTCTTGAAGTCGACAGCGATCAGTATAGAGGGCTAAACGGTGTTGCTCCTCTTATTATTATGTGAAAGTCTTACTTTCTCCCTTGTAAAAGGTATGCACTTGTTTTAGTTATCATTTATCTGTTTTAACCACTTCACTGCGGCTCCATTCGGATCGTGTCCGTCCACCACAACGGCAAGATTTGGGAAAAAATAAGTTAAGGTAAATATTTTTATAAATACTTTGAAAGAAAGACCATTAAATGCCGAATCCAGTGGTATATAACAAATCTTGTGAAATTAACTGTATGAACTTTTATTTGCGAATAAAGGTCGTAAATTCCGCTGCCAGCCGTAAGAGCATATTATTCAGAGACCGGGGGGATATAGGGCACAGTGTAAAATCCGGACGTCGGACGTCGGATGCCGTCCAGGAGAATAGAAAACCGCTTGTATCACCGGTAAAGACGCCATAATACACCACTTTATTGACACTGGAATGTGATACATGGTATCATCCAGTGTGTGGTAATAAAGGTGCCAAAACATTATTTAATGAAACTTGGATTTGTGACAGATGTACTAAGTGATATATTAACAGCACATTAAAAGAAAAAAAAAAAGAGGGGCATGGATGGTTTGTGTGTGCATCGTCTCACACTTACATCACACTTACATGTTTATATGTAAAACTGCTTTTGTTGTATTTGTACTTGTAGTCTTATGTAACTTTTAAAATAAACTATTCTAACATGTTGTTTGTTTGGTCGAGACAAGTGCAATTAGGAAATCATTGTTCTAAATTTCTTGAATTATTTTGTGTCTGTGATAAAACTTTTTACATTTACTTTTACATTAATTTTAATATTTACCTTTTCTTAATTGTCTTATTATTTCTTTCAATTGAGTATATTTGCTTATATTTATGGTTATGGGAAATAATATGGGTTAGGGTGGTGGATTAGTTGGTTAGACTGTCAACTGCCTTCCATTGGCTCTGACTGGGCAACAGGCACAGGCTATTATAAAACGAATAAAAACAAATTGATTGATAAAATTTCAGTACATTTCAAGTGAAATAGACATCATTTCTTACATGTAGTATCCTGTGTCTGGCTAAAGTTGGCAACATTTTAATTGGTTCGTGGATCATACTAAACCTATTGGCAACTAAATGCAGGGTAAAGGGAGTGGTAGGCCCTTTCTCCTTATGTTACTTTACAGCCAGGTAAATTCTTATCTGTGACTGCTGATTGGCGACGTCTGGCTTTTATCCTAACAGGGTAAAATAGCGGGCAGTTAAATAGTGTAATGTTGACGTCCGATTGAGATTATTCTCAATAACATGAAAATAAACCAATATTTTTCGAACATTTATTCAGAAAATAACAGAAAGTATCAGTGAACATTACCAGTCACAAAAAAGAGGTGTATTTTCGCGTCTTTCACGGTGATACAAGCGATTTTCTATTCTCATGGACGGCATCCGACGTCCGACGTCCGACGTCCGGATTTTACACTGTGCCGGGATATAGTAGTGGGAAGGACGGTGTGGAGTCGGATTTTGACGGTAAATTAAAGACACAGCAGACGGCCTCTTTTGGAGGATAATCTGTCAGCTTATAGGTCTACCTCTGAATGAGATCAGTGACAACACTTGGTCTTTGTTCTAAATCTTTCATTCCTTGTATTTGCACTGCTCTAACTTACGAACATAGGACAATAAGTATTTGATTACTCTTCACGTAGTTGTAAAAGATTTATAAGATTTGATTTCTTAAAAATATTAATTACTACCTTCAACTCGTTTTTTTAATGAGTATAATAGTTTTCCCTTTATTACAAAGCATATTATGATAATGTTACAAATATTATATATGGTACCCTATAATCAACACATTGATTAGGATAAGTAGATATTTTGATTTGCCTACTTGCTTTTTTATTAGACCACTAATTGTTGTAGCAGATGGTTGTTATATATTCTTTCATAGTTACATAAAAATAATTTCAGAGAAGAATGCTCTCTTATATGCATACTATAATTATCAGTCTCACAAAAGTTTTACTCTTACAAATGATCATAATTATACGCACAAATTAACATAGATACTTATTTGTGTGATATATAGAGAAAATTATTATAATTGGACGAGAGAGATATTAGGTTACTTCCAGCGTATCATTTTAAGATAACCAGGATAAGTAAAAAAGCATAATTATTCTGTATTTACATTTTTATTACTTGACAAAGTTATCAATACTAAAAAAAAAAACGAAAATAAGATATTCAAAATAAAATATATTTATCCCTAGCTGCAAACAGAATTAGAAAACCTTTACAGTATGGTATATTTTAAAACATGGCTAATTAATCTGTATTTACATTTTTATTACTTGACAAATTATCAATACTAAAAAAAAAAACGAAAATAAGATATTCAAAATAAAATATATTCATCCTTAGCTACAAACAGAATTAGAAAACCTTTACAGTATGGTATATTTTAAAACATGGCTAATTATTCTGTATTTACATTTTTATTACTTGACAAGGTTATGAATACCAAAAAAAAACTGAAAATAAGATATCTAAAATAAAATACATTTATCCTTAGCTACAAACAAAATTAGAAAACCTTTACAGTATGGTATATTTTAAAGCATGGCTCAATGCAAAGAGGAACATCACATGCAGAACGCTGATAATATGTTCTCTGCGATTTCCTTTCTTTCTTAGTACTATGGGAGCAAACGTGGCAGCGGTTTCGAGGCTTGGGGTTATTTTCCGAGGGGGCAAATGACGCTGGGAAATGTTTCCCAGTGCATCCGGTCAAGCGCGTTAGATTATCACCAATCACTCCTACTTCCCTCGCTCTTACTACTGCTCCCTGATATCTATATATTAATTGCCTTATTGCCTGTTTTATGAAATAGTTAAATGGAGGCTTGTTCCCAGTTTTTACCTGGTACGTCGTATATGCATTGAGAAGGCGCATATCTATTATATGAAAAAATAACTTCTTATACCACTTAGAGCTTTTTCTCATACATTCATTGGTGCTCATATACATATCACTTTTATCAACTAAGCGCATTTTTACATTATATTCTACTACAGCATGTGGTTTTTGTACCTTTTCACCGGTGAAATGATCGAGCTTATCTGTTTGAACCATGTTTCCTTTATGCACAGAAGAAAGAATATGAACTTCTCGCTTATGGTGCCACTTCAAGCATAAGAGATTATTGCAAGATTTGCTCATTATGTCACCTTTTTTTTAGCACTGGAAACTTGGGCATTTGTTTTCGCCTTGTTATCACAGTCCCACAGGCCCCGGTGCTGTTTTCATGTTAAAATGAAAATAATGTTGGACTCGTATACCAATTATCACAGTACAATATATGATTTACACCTAAATAATCTTTCAATAGCAATTTCACTACGCTTCCACTGACTTTGAGATTTTTATCGATTTCAATTTCAGTTTCTTCACCCGTAGCCTATATATGATAAAATCTAATATATATCCCGTCTCGACATCAGCTAACACGAATAACTTTATTCCAAATCTGTGCCTTTTACTGGGAATGTACTGACGGAATCCCAATCTTCCTTTCCATAGTATAAGTGACTCATCAATGCACAGATCTTGGAATGGGTACAGTTTTGTCTTGAACTTTTTCTTTATCATATCAACGATATTTTGATTTTTTTTTTTTTTGTAATCTATTCCGTCTTGGTAAAGAATTATCAGAAAAATGTAAACACTAGTAAATTGAGAAATCGGTCACGAGACATTAATTTTCCAAATATTTTTGTCGCAAATGCTTCTTCGGTACTCCAATAGTCGTTAATTTGATGTTTTTTTCATTTGTGCCATGAGCATTACCATGCACAAGAATAAAAGAAGCTCGTCTTTGCAAGTATCTTTCCATTCACGAAGTCGACTTTTAGGCGACAAGAAAACGGACTTTTGCCTCAACACTCTGTAATAGAGGTTTGTTTCTTTCACAATGGCATCCAACATCTCATCATCAACAAACTCTAAGAAGTAGTCTACTTCCTCTGAGTCTTCGTCAACTGATACACTGTCTGTCAATCCTGAATTAGTACTATCAAATGGGAAAGTTGATGGTTCTTATTCAGAATTTTCTGTCCATTCCCATCGACGATTCCAGTTGACAACAACGTTCTGATTATTCCTCTTCCTCTTTTGTTGCTGGGGCTCCGGGGACAACTGCAATTCAAACTCATCCTCACTTGAAGATTCATCATCCTCATTTCTTCGGTCCGCTAGTACTTACCCATGTTTGGGTGTACAAACATTCCTAACGCATGAATGATAACATAAATCCAACTGTTTGTATAGAGTCCTTTCAATGACGTCACTGGGAATCGCCGGCGGCCATGCTGGAGGGCATACAAAGCGAAAACATGGCAGCTGCTACAGCGAATATGGACAATGAGAGCGACTTTGTCAAACAATTGTCGGGTGATGATAAGCGTTTTTACAAGCAGAAACTCGATCTAATTGATGGCCTAGATCCATACCAGATGCAGAATTCATTCAGTCAAAATATCGAGGATTTTCCCAGTATTTCATACATTGATATGGTGAACTACTTGATACTGTCGGCCAACCCAAAACATGAGTGGGCATACATTTCCATTGAATAATCTGCTTTCAGAATTCGTTGTTTTTCCCTTTAATGCTTTTAAGTCCAAAATTAGATAAACACTGGGCCAATGAAGAGAGTGTTTATAATTATAAAGCTAATATTGATCATTTAGCCTAACCTTGTGTATTTTAATTTTTTATTGTCAAAATGTATGTAAACGTTTTGCATTACAATGTCAAATCTTTATCAGTTCATGCCTAAACATTGTGTTTGTGTTTGGTTACAAATGCTATAATTTCTTATATAAATATAAACACATGATGGACAAACTCTATTGTAATGCTCTTGGATGATCGTTTTGCCTCCTTGCAATTGAATGCGCAAGTTTAATTATTTTTTCAATGTTTCATATATAAGCTGAAGACCCCTTCGGATTAAACCAGCTCTCAGATATTATTATTATTCATAATCAATGTTTATTCATCACATAGGCCTGTATGTCTGCACAATTTAATACACAAATTAAGATAAATATAAATATACACTTAATTATATATAGGCATGAGCAACTTGACGAAATAGAGACCTAGGTAAGTAGCCTTTGTTAATATAGCCAATATGGGCGCTTTTAATTTTTGTTTTGAAAATCTGAGATGCCCCTTTGATGTTTAAAAATTGAGATGGCCCTCCCCCACACACACTACACACTGAACTGACGATGATACTTGTCAAGTCACATATGCGATCGGATATAGCATGTTTACACAGGAATAATGATACTTTTAGGGCCTAGCCGAGACTGACCTGATATGAAATGATCAGAACAAATACGTGCTTAGGGTAGTGAGGATTCACGTAGATCAGCCCGTGATATTCTGGTCAACCACAAGTCACGTCTGCACTTGGATGATTCTTCTGTATCTTTGTCCTGATTCTGAATAACTGCAGGTATGCGGTAGAAACTCTTGTCATCTCTTCGTCCTCGATTCCCACAGCCAGCAATAGCGCAAAAACTGGGCATTGTGTGAATGTGAATGTGATGAAATGGCTAAATATTCCACAGTTCAACCATAGCTACTCACTGAACGCGTCTTTGTTTGCCCTCCAAGATGGCGGACCGGAAGTTTGATGACGTGTATTGAAAGGACTCTATTCAAGAACATATATGAACTCCACTAAAATTTACGCAAATTCTACTTTGACTGAGTGAAAATTTTTCGAGTGATATTACCTGGGGTGACGAATCATAAGAGGTGATTCTGTTCTGAAAGTTACAGTTACCTCTCTCTCTCTCTCTCTCTCTCTCTCTCTCTCTCTCTCTCTCTCTCTCTCTCTCTCTCTCTCTCTCTCTATATATATATATATATATATATATATATATATATATATATATATATATATATATATATATATATATATATATATATATATATATATATATATATATATATATATATATATATATATATATATATATATATATATTATATATATATATATATATATATACATATATATATATATATATATATATATATATATATATATATATATATATATATATATATACATATATATATATATATATATATATATATATATATATATAGGTGCTACTATAGCGTGAGGTCTACCGCCATATGTCGCCTACCCAGGCGGAGGGTGAGGTCTACCACCCGACAAGCTTGGACCTTCCGCAACCTAAATGCCATGGGGTACCAGCATTCTACAGTGAACCACCAGCAATATTATGTGGATCCAGCGACAGGAGCACACACACAGGCAATTGAGCGATCGTGGTTGGACGCTATACCGATGATTCTGAAGAGATTAATGCGAGGTGTTGGTCGTCAGCTGTTCCAGTCTCATCTTGATTATTTTTGCTGGAAGGTGGTGAGAAAAAATTCCAATGATCTATTTGTGTCTTTCTTAGAAGATGTACGAAGTGTGTACCGCTAGGATAAATGTATGGAAATATATGATAACATGTTTATTTTTACCTTTATTCCTTTTTTTAATGTAATTAGAAATCCAATTATCTATTTAAGTCATTTCTAAGATATGTTTAAATTAAGTGTTTATTGCTTAAACAAATTGTATGAAATGTGTTTTATCTATGAGGGACGAATAATTTAGCAGTAGACCGATAACATGTTTATTTTTACCTTTATTCCTTTTTTTAATGTAATAAGAAATCCAATTATCTATTTAAGTCATTTCTAAGATATGTTTAAATTAAGTGTTTATTGTTTTGTATCGCTAGAATAAATATGGAAATATATGATAACATGTTTATTTTTACCTTTATTAATTTTTTTTTCAATGTAATTAAAATTCCAATTATCATTTTAAGACATTTCTAAAATATGTTTAAATTAAGTGTTTATTGCTTAAGCAAATGTATGAAATGTGTTTTATCTATGAGGGACGAATAATTCAGCGGTAGACCTCATGCTATAGTGCTAACGGGAGGTAGACCTCACGCTATAGTGTGGTAGACCTCACGCTATAGTAGCACCTATTACTTTGTATATTTTTTTTTTCTCACGGTCTTTTGCTATGCCCTATTCCTTTAAAGATTTATATTTATATTATCCTCCTTGTAGGCCTATATATGCCATCTTTCTTTTTGTGTATAGGCCTAGTATGCTAATCTTATTTTGGTGCTACTATAGTGTGAGGTCTACCACCATATGTCGCCTACCCAGGTAGAGGGTGAGGTCTACCGCGTGACCAGCTTCTATTGCGCCTTGCTCGCACCTAACCATAAAAAACGTGACCTGTCCACGTGAACTGCCCATATAAAAGGAAGCAAATGGAGCTTCTAAATCTTGCTACGGGTCGACCAAGGGAATGGCCCATGCCAACGAGAACTGTTGGCTATATTCTACAGCAAGCAAGCAAGCAAGCAAGCAAGCTCCTACATAAGGACACTAAAACGATGATTCTGTTGGTCGTCAGCTGTTCCAGTCTCATCTTGATCAATTTTGCTGGAAGGGGATGAGAAGAAATTCCAATGATCTATTTGTGTCATTCTTAGAAGATGTACGAAGTGTCTCACTAGAATAAATGTATGGAAATATATGATAACATGTTTGATGTACGAAGAGTGTATCGCTAAAATAAATGTATGGAAATATATGATAACATGTTTATTTTTACCTTTATTCCTTTTTTTAATGTAATTAAAAATCCAATTATCTATTTAAGTCATTTCTAGATATGTTTAAATTAAGTGTTTATTGCTTAAACAAATATATGAAATATGTTTTATCCATGAGGGACGAATAATTCAGCAGTAGACCTTACGCTATAGTACGAACGGGAGGTAGACCTCACGCTATAGTGTGGTAGACTTCACGCTATAGTAGCACCGATCTATGAGTGATTATTTACCTGTTTGTGAATTTGTATTAGAATATTGACAGATAGACAGTCGTTAATAACAAGGCCAAAGATTATTGAGATAAGTACCTGACAGGACTCCTCTTCTCAGCTGGGAGCATAGTGATTATCCATATAATCCTCTTAAGGGCGTTTTTCACTCAAACCAAAAGTAAACCGATAGGAAACGGGAAATAAGAGAACATTTCTGCCGATGTATCACTGATAGTATCGTACATTGAATATTCCTTTTATCTCCTTTTACTAAACATATATAGGGACCTTTTTTTTAATACAATGTATAAACCTTCGGTAAAAGTATATTGAGGTGCTGAGATAGTTGTTTTTCATTTCCCGCCATTGTTAATGGTTTAATCGACAAGAAACCATATCTGGTCATACTGCAGGATGGGCACAATCATCTGAGCGACCAGATATGGTCATTCCGCAGTGAAGTGGTTAATAACACGTGATATTGTTTGTTGTGAGTTTTTTTTAAATGCAATACAGTAACAGAGTTATCAAATAAAGTTACGATAATCCTGCCAGTATTGAAACTGCTGCATGCTGTGTTTGCATGTGGTTGGAAGTTTGCTACCAATCGTATGTTAAGATGTGTAATATCAATTTCAGATTTGTGAAGTTTTTATTATTTGAGTTGCCACGCTAACTGTGTAGCATAACCAATAGGTTATTTAAGAGTACAGTATAGCCTAGGCTACGAATTGCATGTTGTTTGACATAGGATCATTGTCATAAATGAAGACTTTGTATTACAGGGTACCAGTTTGGAGTACTTGTCATGTACTAGCACTTGTAGAAGTAAGAATAAAAAGACCCCGGGAACCCGCCTTTCCATCAACCTCCACTGCAAAGGAAGAATCGTCCTTCTCCACAGCAAGAGTCAAGTTCAACTTTAAGTATAGGCTTAGAATATTAGCCTATGCCTTTGATGTATACGGTATAAGCCTATACCAAGGTTTGGTTGTTATAGATAGGCTTGCCAGGAATAAGTCGATTATCCTAAATTGAATGATAGCCTCCGAATGATTTTCAGGTAAGAGAGTTTAGCGAAAAGTCATGATGGAAACGGCATGACATATGAATTTTGTTATGCAACAGAACAATCCTCATTTTGCTAGAATGCACCCCTGGGAGTTACCCATGTATCCATGGCAAAGAGTGTATATAGATTTTGTAGGTCCTTTTTTAAATTATTTGTTTTTGATAGTCGTAGATGCTTACAGCAAGTGGCCAGAAGTCATTCCAATGAAAACAATAACGTCTTACGCCACAATAAAAGAGTTAATGCAAATTTTTTCTACACATGGTATTCCAGAAAGAATAGTTAGAGATAATGGTCCACAATTTACCTCACAAGAGTTTAAAGAATTTTGTAACGTCAATGGTATAAAAAATAAAATTTTCAGCAACATATCATCCCTCCACCAATGGAGAGGCTGAAAGATTTGTTCAACCATTTAAACATAATATGAAGTGTAGAAAAGCAAATTTGGGTAACATATTTTTGCATGTATCAAAGTTTATATTGTCTTATAGAACAATGCCCCACAGCACAACAGGCGTGACACCATCAAATTTGTTTATGGGGAGGAGGATAAGGTGTAAGTTAGATTTGTTGTATCCAAGTTTGGAAAGTGATTTAGAAGATAAACGGTATAAAAAAGTATTAACGCTTCCTAATGTAAGACATTTTTTACCTTTATCTGATGTCATGGTAAGATTGTAGAACACTCCAGAGAAGTGGGTACCAGGAGATTGTAAGAGAGATAGGAAATTTATATTATGATGTTCAAGTTGGTGGAAATATTGTAAAATGTCATGTTGATCAATTACAGCCATTAAACAGAAATACAGTAGAGCTTGTGAATGCTAGAGATGGAAAACTTTCATAAGTAGTTAGATCAAATGAGTCAAATGTTAACCAAGATGCTCCAACATCAAATGTAGATTTAAAATCAATTCATGTAACAGTACACGATGAGGTTAGAGTGCTTCCTAATAGAATTAATAGAATAAAGCCCCTGAGTGATTAGATTGTAAGGACACTGCTCCTTTCGTCGTCCAGAAATCAACAAACTGCTCATATATTTGAATTCTCCTTTCGCCACACCGTGGTTTCCCATGTATATGTATTCCACTTTATCAGAGCTACATTTTGACATATGTATCATTTCATTACATGTTTCTGTTAACTCATAATTCGTATATTTGTAAGTGTAAGAAAACATATATTTTGGCGGGCAATTCATTCTGATTTGGCGCCAGCGCCATCTTACCTTTCCCTCCGCACCTTGTAATATACTCCCATGCACATTTGAATAAAGTATTAGTTGATCTTGGTGACGCTTGACTCACTGTCCTTACAAGATTTATATAGATTTTTGGAATGTCCAGTTAAGGGGGAAGAAACTGTTACGTATTATTGTAATAATATACTATATTACCTCAAACGTTATGTATATTGAGCACAACATTGCATCATATTGCATTGATAAAACCTGTTATACATTGTACATAACTGAAATAATGTATTTTCATATTAGGGTTCAAGCATTTATTAATTACCTCAAAGATAAGATGTGATTTTTTTTACTTTTGTACTGCAGTAGGATTTATGTCTTTTGCGAGCGATGCTCTTATGTTTATTCTAATGTTTATGTTTGTGAGATTGTTTACAAGACGCTCGATGGTCAGTTGGGAGTTGGTTGTTGGAACTCGGAAGCCCAGAGCCACCGAGTAATGTAGCCTCTGATTATACATTAAAGGGTTATGTATACACCTGCGTTTGATTCAACATATCAACATAAAAAAAACTGACGACGCAGGAGGGATACCTCTGGATAATTACTAATAATTATTCACTCATTTACAGGTGAGTAATATGCTGAAATCACTAGACAATATTCAACCAACATAAAAATTATCGTCCTTAGCACTTCAGATAACTAAATATAAACTACAGTTGTCAAAATACTAAAAGGTTTTGGCAAAAGTTTCAGCAATACATTTTTCATCCAGGTCAGCTTCTGCTATTCCACCTCTGTTAGGATAGTGCCATGTATCTTCTGCAGCTGTAAATACACGAGGAATTTGACTCCTTACAATTCGTACTTTTGTTCATCACCATCGAACATCATATAACACTTATTTTTGAATGTACGACAGTGCCATCTACTTTATTGGTTTCATCAGAACATACATATGCACTATATTAATAATTACTGTAAACATATGATCACACTCTTTTCATTTTATTTCTGGATATTGTTTATATTTATGAGGTAACATATTGGAGATTTGTAATTCAGTGTTACCAAATATGGCATAATTTTACGCTTGTGGCATAATCTAAATGGGAATACATAGATTAGCATGATATTTTGCATAATCATAAATAAAGTATAAATTTGACATAATATTGGTCTATCTGGCATAATCACAGAATAACTGGAGAAAGTCGAGATAAATACGGTAATAGTAAAATGCGAATGCGGTAGTAAATAAAATGCACGAAAAATTGGTGTCGTAAGAATTCCATATATGTGTATACTATACGATTAATGATTGCAACCGTTCACTACATGTATCGACGGCTGCTCTGAAAAGATCCTGAACATCAAACAGTTATATAGTGGCGGTCCACCCAGTCGCCAATGCAATCTCAGGGTCTCGCACTACTAATTGTCACCACATATTCTTTCTTGCAAGTCGGATATTGCACCTTGTTCTCATCAAACCCACCTAATTATGTCGAAGAAAAGATTCCCATCTTTTTCATCATGCCATCAGCTTTAAAAGACTCTATTTAACTGTTTGTTAAAATTGACCCTTAAGATCCATGTAACCTTCTTCATGTAGCGCAGATTTATAGAGGTGTGAAATCTGCTAAGCTGTTCAAGATTACTATAAATAGAAGGGATGATCAACAGACAAATTAGATGTCTGAATGCCTTTCAAAATTTTTGGTAAAATTATCTTTGCAGCAACAATAAGGGCTCCAGCTAAATGATTTGTTGGAGGTGTCTTCCCTACTTGATCCTGCATGTTTAGTATGAAGTGGGATAACATCTGTTTTTGAAATTTTCTCAAAGTTTCCCCATATCATTTTGGAAAGTGAGCTACAAGAGTTGGACAGTGAATGGCGCTCGTTATTAGTAAGTAGTGACACTGACTGTTTTTTGTCTCAAGATACCAACACAAAGTCTCTTTGGTCAAAAGTTTATAAAAGTAGAAAATATCCTACCCTCTCAAAATTTGCTTGATCCTTGCTTTGTATCCCAGTTTCTAATGCAGATTTTTAAGGTAAATTTTCTTTAGTCAACATCAAAAAGAATGAGAAGCGAGACAGGCTGTCTAATGTTTCTTTGAGAAATGAACTTCTATGTGGAGAAGGCATAAGAAAAGCAGATGAATGTAGTAAATTCCATCTAACACTAACATGATCAAATCCACGAACAAATACCTTCACAATATATTTTTTTCTTCTAATTCACCCATTGTTTTCAATAGGATCCTCTTTTTTGTCAGTCATGTGATTGATAAATTGTTCTTAATAAAACCCTTTCATTATCATGTATATTTTTGGGCTCAAGCCATGTCGGCCTGATGGAAGGTTCCTTCAGTAGCTTCCTTTGGATATATATTTAACTACTAAAATATTCCCAGAGAATTAAACTAAAGGCTTCCACAGAATTTTAACTTCTGGAGCGAGTACTCTGAGGGTTATCCCTTCAGAATATCGTATATCAACAGGGGACGCATGCATTAACACGTCACATGGCCATCTGCACCCCACCTAGCGTTTACGCTTTGAGGGGGGAATGTGGCGAGGTAACTGAGGTGCCGTTCCAAAGTTACCCTCCTTCGTCACTGTTACGATACTCGCAACGTAAACAAACCGGCGCCATACTTGCGTGACGTCACGTCCGCCCTCTTCATTCTGTTCTTAGTAGCGCTAACGCTCTTTGGTTTGTTCCCTTTGATTGGAGTTTACAGTGCGCATCCTTCAAGATGTCTCAGCCTTCTGCTTCGCCTTCTTCTGGAAAGTTGAGTACCAGGTTCTTGTATTGTTTAAATAAGCGCTGGCCGTCGAGTAACAATTTTTTACGCTAAAATCTTGTGCTTTGTGGCCGAGCTGTGCCTTGCCTCGGGACACCATTTTACGGCGCTGCTGTTCGCTTCGCATGCGTTATTTAGATAGCCAGAACAGCCTTACCTGGCCTTTTAACTAAGATAAATCTTTAGTTATTTAGTCTTCATTATTAGGAATAAGTTATATTATGCCGATAGTGGTCTTTGGCGCTCTTAGTTAGCCGACCCCATACTAGCCTTTCAGCCTAGCATAGGCCGCAGCCTAGTGTTCATGTTTGCTTCAGCATGATATAATAAGTGTTCCTAGTGCTTACTCTAATGAACATATAGGCTTAGATAGCCAGCATAGCCTTACCCGGCCTTATAACTCAATTTATCTTGGTTGTTTAATCTTCATTTTTAGGAATAGTTATTTTATGCCGATAGTGGTCTTCGGCGATCTTAGCCAGCCGACCCCATACTACCCTTTCAGCCTAGCATAGGCTGCAGCCTAATATTCTTATTTACTTTTGCATGATATATGAGTGTTCCTAGTGTTATTTTAATGAAGATTTAGGCATTTTTAAACATATACAAGATTCCATGTTGTACATATTTTCGCCTTCGAGGAACTATACAAGGAACGGTGCCTGGTCCAGCCAGGCCACACCTAACCCAATACAGGGACCCTTGTATGCTTCCTTATCTCCCTTACCCTAATGTATCTCCCTCTGGGTAGCCTTGCTATTCCTAGCCCCTTACCCGAAATATTTTGGGTAGGTTAGGCTAGGTAGTTCTTCCTTCTTCCCTCCCATAGTGTATGGAGGGATTTCGGTCAGAACCCCAGAGTACTTATCGTTCCTCCCAGTCCACCCCTAAGGAACGTCTTTCCCTTGGGGTATCGACTGACACTGAAGGTGGCCTAGCCCTCCCCCTTTAGACTGCTCTTGGTTGGGACTCATCCCTTCCTCTTGTGGCCTAGCGATATGCATCCCCAGCCTTACCTAATCTAGGAGGATCTCCTGATTTAGGTTAGGCCTTGGGGGTTTCTGTTTTATTATAGTTTAGGACAGTACACCAATTCTGTTCCTACTCTGAGCTAACCTACCCTAGGGTTGGAGAGCGCTTCTCTCCTGCTTGGGTAGTATAGAAAACAGATTCCCCCACCCTCTGGGAGCTTTAGGGTTGGATCCCTGCTGGCCCCTCACCCCCCTACCTACCCCACTCTATTCTTTGTGTCTGCTTACCTTCACACACTTGTCCGCTGTTCTACAATTCCCCCTTAGGGAGAATTGTAGGTTAAGCTGCGCTCTCCTGCCTGGGTGGCCACTCTGCTACACTTCCCCCTCATAGTCGAACTATGGGGTTATGATAGCGGCCGCCCTACCGGCAGGATATCACCCTCCCCCCCCTGTCTAGAGTGTTCTCTGATCCTCCCTTGGATTACCATAGGCACTCAGCCGTCTGCCGGCTCCCTGCCACCGGATGATAGGTTGTTCCCCCCCCCCCCCTATCATGAGTACACTCCTTCCGGAGGAAAGCCTGTTGGGTATCAGACATTACCCTTCCTCCTTCCCTCCTTATCTTTCTCTCTTCTATCATGGTGCTGGTCCACTGCCGTCGCCGCCTGCCGCCGACTGACGCCGGCACGCCAGGTGACTCCCTACTGCATAGGACCTTCCTATCTCAGGATTACCTAAGGCAACACCCTGCCGGCTGCCGGGGGCCGCCGCCCCTTGCCTCCGCTAGTCGCCAGCACACCCGGTGACCTTCCTACTTCATAGGACTTCCTGTCTGAGGACCAGCTGTTGCGTCAGCCTGCCAGCTGCCGGGGGCCACCGCCCCTTGCCGCCGCTGCCGGCGACCGCCGCCCCTTGCCGCCGCCGCTGCCGTCGGCTTCTCAGACACCTTCCATCTTATGTACCTGGCTGCCGGCGACCTGCCGCCGTGCCGGCAGTCGACCCTACAAGTGTTTCCTACCTCTCTGCTGCTCAGTGTGTAGCCTTGATGGATTCACCCCACCGGACCAGGCCTCCGCCTTGCCGGCAACGCTCCGCGGCTTCCAGGGACAAGTACCCCTTCCCCCCGGCTGCCAGCCCCGTGCCGGCAGTCGACCTATACATCCATATAGCCAGACTGATCTTCTTTGCTGCTTCTTACCCTGAAGACAGTGTCTGAGCTGTATGAGTGTACAATACAAAGTTTCCAGCATACTCTGTGCTTCTCAGTGCAGTCTCTTACTGGGACCTTCCCAAATATTGAGGGGTTTATCCTATTTCCCCTCCTTTATCTAAATTCTGAACGATTTCAGACCTCTACCCTGCAGACAATTCCTTTATAAAGAAGCCTAATCTGGCTTTCCCATAGGGATACCATTCCCTCTCCTATAACCTCAGGTTCTAAGGAATTGCCAGCAGAAAAGGTCGCGGTACCTGGCTGGATGGGATTCACAAGTATGTGTCTTCCTACTTCTTTTCTAGCTCACCTATCCGGAGCTCACATAACACAATTCTAAGTTTACGAATTAGATTAAGGAATCTTAGTTTAAGAGTAATGTAAGTCATGACTCTATTTCCATGTACTCATGTTCTCTTTCTTTTACAGGAGGACTACATGAAATGTGAAAATCCCTTCTGCTCGGTTCGCCGCCCTGACTTTTACGGGCATGGTGCGTGTCGGACTCACGCTCCCTGTACTGCAAAGAAGGGCAACCTCAAGTACTGGGATCCAGTCTTCTGCCTAGTCTGCAAAGGCCTCCTTGACGAGGGGTTCGACAACCCCCCGTCCTTAGAAGCCAGAGACAATGCTCGAGAGAAACTGCGCAGGTGGGTGCGCGGTTTTCAGAAAAACGCTGCCGGGCCGTATTTTCCCAACGAGACAATGAGGGCCATCCTTTTCCTAAAAGCATCTGCAGATTCTGTGATCCCCCAGGATCAGATCCCCTTTTCAAGTGACCGTAGAACCGGACATTGAGACTACGCTTAGCAAGTGTAGTCTAGATGAGGTGGAGAAGATGTCGGACGTGTCCAACGACACCGAGAGGACCCTCATGGGCGAGTATCCGGAGGAAGAAGAGGATCAGGTGGAATACCCTGATTCGGAGGGCGAGGTCGCCCCTCCACCTCCGGTAGCTCCTGTAGTGGTCGAGGAGCCAGACCCCTCTACCTCCGCCGCGCCGCAGCTCCTGCTGCCTGCCACCGAAGATACCATCTGGGTATTGGTGGCCCTAATGGACAAGAAGCTTAGCAAGCATTCCGCCCAGATTACACGCCATTTCATGGAATTGAGGCAACCGAAGAAGATCTCGTTCTCGGTTAAGGATCTTCCTTCCTGCTCGGAGTCTAACCCTTGGAGGTACGCCAAGCATATTCCAATCACAAATAGCAAAATATTCTTTAATGACATGCTAGGGTCTGTTCTCCTAGAAGAAATGGAATTCTTCCCTAATTTCAATGCTTACCCAGACTGTTACGTCCGACTTAAGACCGAACCGGCCTCCAAGGAGGACACTGAGCCCAAAGAGGTGATCGTTTTCGATCACTCAAAGGCCCAAGCTTTGCTGGCAGATTGCCTGAAGAGCCACGGTTTTACTAACTCAAAAATGCCGGCTCTGAGCAAGAACCACCCATCTTTTCTTGCTCCCCCTTCCGCATCCTTCCCCTTTGTGGAAAAAGCCTTTCATGCGGTCATGAAGGCAGTGGAAGAAGGAAAACCCGGTCCTACCCTGGAGGAGTGTAGGCCCTTCTCCCTTGCCCTTCCCTCTGATGACAAGTTCTGGAAAGATATCCAGTTCACCTTCACGGTTGGGAAGCTGGACCCTGACGTAGCTGGACGTCAGTTCAACGAGGACCTCCCGAAATTGAATGACCACCTTCTTCGTCGAGAGGAAGAGACCAAGTAGAGACTGGCTGCCTCCCTGTCTCTCCAGATTTAGCTCTCTATATGGTTCTTGCTAAAACCCACCTAGTGACTGTGATGAAGGACCTGTACAGCTTCATCAGGTCCAGAAGAACCTGCTGAGAGTTCGTGTTTGCCAACGCGGCAGTGAAACACGAACCCCGGAAACTCATCTCCTTCAACATCTGGGGTAAGCATCTCTTTCCCTCTGCTCTGGTGAAAGAGATCGTCGACAAAGCAGCCTCTGAGAATTAGAACCTTCTCAAGAAATGTGGCATGTCACGAAAGAGGAAATCCTCCCAGGACGAAGGCCCTCAGCCTAAGAAAGAATCCTCCAAATCCGCCAAACCAAGACCCCAGCAGCGTCAACAAAAACGCTAGTTTCCGGCTCCCGCTACTTCCCAAGTGGTCACTCAACCGCAACAGACCTTTCAGTTGATCCCCAAACCAGTGGTGTCACAATCACCGGCCCTTACCCCTGCCTACGAGCGTCAGTCAACTACTTTTCGTCCCAGAGGTAGAGGCTCAGGCAGAGACTTCTCGTGCCACCCCTCCAGGGGCAGAGGAAGAAGGGGAGCTAGCGGCCGAGGTGGCAAGTCCTCGGGAAACCAGAAGCAATGAAGGGCTTCCGGTGGGAGGAAGACTCCGCCACTTTCAGGATCGCTGGACCTTCGATCCTTGGGAACACAGCATCATCAAGAAGGGACTAGGTTGGAGCTGGACACAACCACTTCCAACCTTCCACCAATTCTTCCAGCCATCAACCCCCCTCTTGGAAGAATATGTCCTAGAACTCTTGAACAAGAAGATGATCAAGAGGGTAAAGTCCACCAGGTTCCAGGGAAGACTGTTTCTCGACTTATCCCCCCTCAACAAGTTCATTGCGAACAACAAATTCAAGATGCTGACTCTTCAACAAATAAGAGCCCTACTACCTCGCAAGGCCTACACGGTCTCAATAGACCTGGCGGATGCCTAATGGCACATCCCAATGAACCACCACGCTTCCTCCTACCTAGGATTCCGGCTCAATCGAAGAAGCTACGCCTTCAGAGCCATGCCCTTCGGGCTCAACGTGGCTCCGAGAATCTTCAACAAGCTAGCAGACACGATCGTCCACCAGCTACGCCTTCAGGGCCTCCAAGTGATGGCCTACCTCGACGACTGGCTGGTCTGGTCGACTTCGCCAGAAAAGTGTTTGAAAGCTTGCAGCAAAGTAACCCAGTTCCTTGAACATCTGGGTTTTAAGATAAACACCAAGAAGTCTCGCCTCGCTCCAGTTCAGAAGTTCCTATGGTTAGGAATCCATTGGGATCTTCAGTCACACCGCCTTTCCATTCCTCTAAAGAAAAGGAAAGAAATAGCAGGGTCTGTCAGAAGACTTCTCAAATCCAAACGGATCTCAAGACGACAGCAAGAGCAAGTTCTTGGCTCACTTCAGTATGCCTCAGTGACAAACCTAGTGCTACGAGCACAGCTAAAGGACGCATCAGGAGTCTGGAGACGAAACGCATCCGTCGCTCGAAGAGACCTCAAGAGACCCCTATTAAACAGGCTTCGCTCCCTGCTCAGCCCGTGGTCAGAAGCAAGGACCTTGAAAAGATCCATCCCTCTCCAACCTCCACCTCCATTGTTCAACATCCAAACGGACGCTTCTCTGGAGGGTTGGGGGGGCCACTCCCATCAACGGCAAGTTCAAGGAACATGGTCTCCCCTATTCAAGACATTTCACATCAACATCCCTGCGTCCTTCGATACACATCCGTCTAACTCTGGACAGCTCGGTAGTAGTCAGATGTCTCAATTGTCAGGGCTCGAGATCGCCCCACTTAAATCAGGTGCTTTTACCCATCTTCCGCCTAGCGGACAGGAGGAAGTGGCACCCTTTTGAAGTTCACCTACAAGGATTTCGCAACGTCACGGCAAACGCTCTATCGAGGACAAGCCCCATAGTCGGAATGGTCCCTAGACGCAAGATCATTCTCCTTCATCTCTCGTCAAGTCCTGGAACTACAGATTGACCTCTTCGCGACGAGCGACAACAAGCAACATCCTGGATATGTGGCCCCTTATGAGGACCCCAAAATGGAAGCAGTGTACGCCATGTCCCTGGACTGGAACACATGGTCCAAGATTTACCTGTTCCCTCCACCCAACCTTCTACTGAAAGTCCTCTCCAAGCTTAGAACCTTCAAAGGGACGGCAGCCCTAGTGGCTCCCAAGTTCCCCCTAGTCCTGGAGCTATAGCCCAAGCTGATCCCTCTGCCGGGCCCAGTTCTCTCCCAACAGGTGCAGAAGTCGACTGTCTTCGCTTCATCAAAGAAAGTCAAGGATCTTCATCTCATGATTTTCTCTCCCTAGCCGTGAAGAAAAGGTATGGGATCTCAAAGAAAAGTTTAGACTTCCTAGAGGAATATAAAACAAAGTCTACCAGAAGGCAATATGAATCATCCTGGAAGAAGTAGGGTATTATTCGTCAAGGCAAAAATTCCTACGGAAATCTCCATAGATTTTTGCATTTCCTTTATTCACCTTCATGGACAAGGCTTGGCAGCCAATACGATTTCCACTTGCAAATTGGCCTTGACCAGACCACTTCTATACGCCTTCCAAATAGATTTATCCAACGAGATCTTTAATAAACTACCGAAGGCGTGTGCTAGACTCCGTCCAGCACTTCCACGGAAACCCATCCCCTGGTCCCTGGATAAGGTGCTTCATTTTGCCTCTAGTCTGGACAATCATTCTTGCCCTCTGAAGGACTTGACTCAGAAAGTAATCTTCCTTTTTGCTCTCGCCTCGGGAGCCAGAGTCAGTGAATTAATGGCATTATCAAGAGAAGAGGGCCAGATACAGTTCACCAACACGGGGGAACTTACCCTCTTCCCCGACCCCACGTTTCTCGCTAAAAATGAACTTCCCACCAAATGAGGGGCCCTTGGAGAATCTGCCTCTGAAGGAAGATGTCTCTCTATGCCCAGTGGAGAGTCTTAAGGTCTATCTTCAAAGAACTTCTGACTTTGGTGGAGGACAGCTTTTCAAAGGAGAAATGTCGGGCAGCGACCTGTCACTAAAACAACTTAGAGCGAAAATCACCTACTTCATTCGCAGAGTCCTAACAGTACACCCACAGGTCACGATCCCAGGAAAGTAGCCTCTTCCCTAAATTTCTTCCAAGGAATGGACTTCGAAAGCCTCCGATCCTTCACAGGCTGGAAGTCCCCTAGAGTTGTTCTTCAAACACTATTCGAAGCAGGTGCAAGAAGTCAAGCGATTCGTGGTGGCAGCAGGTAGTGTGATGAAACCTGCTGTTTAGTGCTGCGTAGGACAGTGAGTTTTTCGGGACTAACTCAAACGGGTGCCTGTGTTGACCCTAGTGCGATACATAGGGATTTCAAGGGACACTTAGTGTCACTAATGGACTGTCCTTTACCAAGGTGAAAAGACATAGATTCGTACACGTGCGCCACATGTTCTCGGACATGAAGTGTATTTTGATTTAAAAGACTGACGTTCCTCAGGAACTAGTGATTACAGAAAAGATTGTATCCCTTTCAGATTCTGCATCACTATATTTTACCATATCTATGTCTATTATTGCATTTTATCATTGTACATAAATTTTCATATTTCCATGCAAATTTCAAATAAAATATTTATTTTATTTACCACATGCGTCTCTTTCGCTCCTATGTTTATATATGAAAATATATTGCTGTTCGCGTTTTACTAAACATAGTCTAGAGTTATTATGATTAGTATACCTACTATCTCTTATGTACTCACCTAATGGTATAAATTTGTTCCTACACAAATATTTACCCTCCTTATCTGTCTTGAGACCGGCACGATTTCTTATCCAGGTGAGTCTTTCTTCGTCAGATTACTTCGAGATGTTCCTCTTGTCCTACTAGGACCTTCCTCACCAAGGGGGCGAGACGCCAGGTCATTGTAATGCCTCTGGTAGTGACATTTAACGGAGATATCATGGTCTCTTTGGTCACTAGACAACAGAATGTTTATTCGGAGTACCAGGCACTTGAATTGGGAACAAATCCATGATACATTAATTTTCTAGTACACTTGCATCAGGACGACATGGCTTGAGCCCAAAAAACGGATTTTGAGCGAAGCGAAAAATCTATTTTTGGGTGAGATGGCCATGTCGTCCTGATGGACCCCCCCAACTGTTCCAGTTTAGCCTGCTAGGCCCCTCCCTGCTGTATTGAATCGCGGAGGCTAGTAGTGAGCTAGAATGGAATGAAGAGGGCGGACGTGATGTCACGCAAGTATGGGGCTGGTTTGTTTACGTTGCGAGTATCGTAACAGTGACGAAAGGAGGGTAACTTTGGAACGGCACCTCAGTTACCTCGCCACATTCCCTCGCCACGTTCCCCCCTCAAAGTGTAAATGCTAGGTGGGGTGCAGAGGGACATGTGACATGTTAATGCATGCGTCCCCGTTGATATACGATATTCTAAAGGGATAACCCTTAGAGTACTCGCTCCAGAAGTTAGAATTCTGTGAAAACCTTTAGTTTAATTCTCTGGGAATATTTTAGTAGTTATTTATATCCAAAGGACGCTATTGAAGGAACCTTCCATCAGGACGACATGGCCATCTCACCCAAAAATAGATTTTTTGCTTCGCTTAAAATCCATTATTTTGGTTGGTGTTTACGGTTCAAACAATTACATTTTGGAATAAAACATCTATGAAGTATTATTTATTACGGCATTTTCTGCATAATATTTGCAATGAAAACTATAATAGAAATCTGGCATATATACGTCAAACCTATAGCATAATATTAGCACTGATAATGAATATGTTGGGACTCATCTCAGAATCTGCACCATGTTGGAATATTCTCACTTGGCGTTGCACAATGTGAAGATTCCCAGATCGCGCGACCAAGTTTGAATCGTATTTTGGTTGCTGGGGAGTGAAACAGATTCACGTAAATACGCCGACTGACTCGTTTACCTTATATGGCAATAGGCGTGTTAACAGTATTAGGTTCTATGGAGTGATCTCCTCGTCGTATATGCAGTGATCAGGCCATTATGTAAAGTCAGGTCATTATGTGTGTTTAATTTGTTTCCAAGGCGTGTTAGTTATTGTAGTGATTAATTGCAATTACCATTTGGTTTGATGGATGTGTTAGGCCACTGTTTATAGCATTTATTGATTTGGAAAAGGCATTTGACTTGGTACCTAGGAACAAATTGTGGAGGTGCTTGGGAGAGGTTTATGGACTCGACGGTAGATTGGGAGCTGCAATAAAGAGCACGTACGAACCATGTATGAAAAATGTAAGGACTGGATACAAGAATGAAAATTGGTTTAGAGTAACAACAGGTGTTAAGCAGGGAAGCGTTCTTTCCCCACTCTTGTTCATTGCATATATAAATGTAATTATAAGAAGTTTCGAGGAAAGAATAAATATCTTGGGAGACATCATGATTTTTGCTGATGATATTGCTTTCTGGACATATGATCGGGAAGAACTAGAAAGAGCATTAATAGCCTTGAACGATTGTTTAACAGAAGCTGGACTGAAGATGAACATTAATAAAACAGAAATATTAACAATCAACAAACAACAACAAGCTCCAACGAACATCATGATAAGAAATACAGTAATTAAGGACACCAACGCATTCTAGTATTTAGGGTGTATGATTACAGACAACGGCTATAAGAACAAAGAAGAAATTACTGAACGAATAAAAAAATATGATAAATGCTCTGGAGCACTCTATCCAATTATGAGAGATGTATACGTACCTATAGAAGTAAAGAAAACCATATTTGAAGGGTTACGAATACCAATAATGACATATGGATCAGAGAGATGGAAAATGACAATCAAAGACAGGAGCAGAGTCCAAGCTTCAGAGATGAAAACCCAGAGAACAATAATGCACAAAACAAGAAGAGATAGAATAAGAAATGTAGATTTTAGAAGGATGGTTGGGGTATCTCCTATGTTGAACAAGATTGAGAAGGGACAGCTGAAGTGGCTGGGACATTTAATGAGAATGGATGGAAATAGAATTGCGAGGAAGAGACGGGACTGGACGCCTGGTGGGAGGAGATCAAGAGGTAGACCACGTAAATGCTGGAGGGATAGAATTGAAGAGATTCTGACATAGAACAACATGCCAACAATTGAACATCTGAGAAGAGAGGGAATTTTTGAAAACAGAATTAAGTGGAGAAGACAACTGATTCCACGGACAGGCTGAAAGACTACCTGGGAGCAGAAGTGAAGTGGATGTGTTAGGTAGTGGCATTAAGGGGGGTGTCGCAGGGGCTAGGCCTAGGTAGGGGTAGAGGCCCTAGGTTCGGTTAGGTGGTTGTATTAGGTTCGGTAGTGCCCCGAAAATCACTGTGGCCTTAAGGGGGGGATCGCTCCCCACCCCCCCGGTAGGCCTAGGTAGGGGTACAGTGCCCCTAGGTTAGGTTAGGTGGGTATATTAGGTTCGGTAGTGCCCTGAAAATCACTGTGGCCTTAAGGGGGGGTGGAGCCAACAACCCCCCCCCCCCCCCCCGGAAGGCCTTGGTAGGGGTACAGGGCCACTAGGTTAGGTTAGGTGGGTGTATTAGGTTGGGTAGTGTCCTGAAAATCACAGCGGGAACCCAACACTGCATTCCAACTTTGCCTCACAAAGTAAGAATTCTAACATCACGCAACCCGATTTGGAGTCAGCGCAGATTCCAACATAGCGCAGAACATATATACTGAAGAGCAGAACTTATTCTGAACTCCACAAAAAGATCTAGAGAAAAACGAATAATATATCGCATTAATGTTGAAAAGCATTGAAAGGTACGGATTACTTTGATACATATAATTACTAGAGAAAGAAATTGGAATGCAATATAATCTTAATTTCTTATTGAATTCAATGTAAAGGCATATAGTAGGCAGTATTTCTAATATATATATATATATATATATATATATATATATATATATATATATATATATATATATATATATATATATATATATATATATATATATATATATATATATATATATATATATATATATATATATACACACGTTAATGCTATTTTGATTTTAATGAAAAATTGAAAAAAGCAAAATTTTGAAATCAAATTGCTTGAAATTATATATAAAAATCAGACTATATATCAGTTTAATGAGATCGGTGTTGCTGTATGGACAAGAGTCATGGTATGACAATGAAACAATATCCAGCAGATTTTGTAGATTTGAGAACAAAGCCCTCAGAAGAATATTGGAAGATGAATGGCGGGACAGGATTATAATGATTCTATAAAAAAGATTACTTGAGTGCCATATGTGGATGAGATCATGGCGAGGGGTAGATGGAGATTGTTTGGGCAAGCTCTTCGCATTCCCCAAGGGAGATTAGTTCACCAAAATCTCTTTCTCTCTCTCTCTCTCTCTTTCTCTCTCTCTCTCTCTCTCTCTCTCTCTCTCTCTCTCTCTCTCAGATGTTCCCAGATGTTTTTCCCACCTTCGCCTTCAGTTTTAAGTTGACCACCATCTCGTAAAGATGTCTCGGAAGAGAGAACATCAATCCATTTCGAAATTTTGTGTAATTTCATTTATGTCTGCAATTGATTATGATGTAAAGCTATTGTTACTCATGTGAAATTAAGAAAATAACAGCGAAATAATGTCTCAAAGGTCCGATTCTGACTTAATTTTCGGGGAAGGCCAGTACTTTTCCTACCGCACAGCTTTTGTAATGATTGCCAAGAAAACAAAAAAAGCGGCGAAGTCAATCATAAGGTAAGGAATTGGTTGCGAATTATTTTTTCATAATGGGAGGATTTATTTGTGATTTACTTTATCATAATATAAGGATTTATTTGCGATTTACTTTCAGTTTGTTTCCTGGGAAGAGGGTGTCCGGCTAGAGGGTGTGACCTTGGAAGGGGGTCTGGGGGCTTGTCCTTGGCTAGGGGTTGTGACCTGGGAACTATTAGATTAGGTTAGCTAGGTTTGTTAGGTTCTGTGCCCTTTTAAAAATCTCAGATGTGTCAAATAATCATGTTTGACTTATGTTCAGCCACGGACATGATCCATATACTGTATTTCTCCAACTGGTTATCTTGTGTTTATTTTGCATTTATGACCATTATTATTGCTGTAAATCACTCGTCTATGACATTTCCCCACCCATAAAACCCACTGGGCTCCCCCATAATTGTCTTTATATAAGGGGGTCCAAAAATTCATGAACGGGTGGTTTGCCCCAATAATCAAGGTCAGAAATGGATAGACCACAAGATAACGTGTAGGAAAAATATATGGCTCATTTATTTGGCTAGAAATTAAAGTATCATATATTTACCCAACTTAAAGACAAAATATTACATCTGGAATGAGAAAAAATTTAACAAAACTCTCTTCATTCATGCCCTGTAGGTTCCTGTTCTCTAAGGGCCCGGCTAGACCAAGCGCGGCTAGCGGGGAGGTTAGCGGCAAGAGGTTCCAGCTGATAATTGAAACCTTAAGTATCTTATGTAGGTGGCCAGATAGGAGACGCGTGAAGCCTCAAGCCGCTGCAGTTGCCGCCAGACTATGTTTCATGTTTTAAAAAATCGCGGCGGCTTGAGCGTCTTCACCCAAGATTACGCCATTTTTCATCAGTTCCTGAAGGGTTACGCGTTCAATTGTTAGTTTCCAACCTTTACTAATCAACAATTTTTGGGAGGTGTTTCGGAGAGCAAAAATGGATTAAACAAATGGAAGTTATGGCAATCAACTGCAAATGGATGGTAATAAAATAGTGGGTAGGCCTAAGTTTTTTTTGTGCTTTGCAACCTATTTAATCACCATTTAGTTATATATATATATATATATATATATATATATATATATATATATATATATATATATATATATATATATAGAGAGAGAGAGAGAGAGAGAGAGAGAGAGAGAGAGAGAGAGAGAGAGAGAGAGAGAGAGAGAGAACATTTCAAATGTGAAAAGAATCGTATGTACATTTAAACAATATATCTTATGCAAAAGCTAGTTAATTCTGGAACGAAAGGGACAATGATTTTTCGTGAACTTTATCATATTTGAAGCAATTATAATAGCTGGTAAAAAAAAGAGATTGAGGTTGTCTATAGTTCGACGTTTGTTTTTTTGAGTCTGAATCCAGGAAGAATGTTCCCATCAAAGAATCTAAAGACTTGTGAAATATGCAGATATTCATTAAATCTGTCGCCGTACAAACGGGACTGGCAACGTTAATTTCAAAATTAACTTCTTCTCCCTTCTCTGTTTATTAAAATCGTGAATCCAGACTCTTGTGTAATTTATAGTTCAGATTAAAATAACGATTTTCAATCGGAAGTAATTTCCTACTCAAAACACCATCGTCATGTTTACGAGCAAGGCTATCAGCTGGGAGTGAGGAGGCAAGAGAGGTGTGGCTTGCCGCCGAGTCATGCCGCTAACCTCGCCGCTCAACGCGCTTGGTCTCGCCGAGCCCTAATGGAGGGATAGAGCTGTGTAACTCCGTTTTCTGTTTCACTCTTTTGACGCTAACTAGCTTAAAATAACATATGTGGTCTTGAGAGCTTTTGTACGGTACATCCATATGTACGGCTCGTCCAGAAATTACCCTACCTCTACTGAGGCATTATGCGCAGTCTGTAAATCAGCAGATACTGCAGTATCAGGGCTAGAAAAATAATGCTTCAGTTTACTTTCTTCTATTGAGGAGGAAGCTTTGGGCAGGAACAATACCACTCAGCCATCTTCTTTCTATGAGTGTTATACTTTGTTCCCACTGAGAAGACGACCACTCCTTGCAACCATCACAGGAGGATCTCTCATCACATTGAATTAAGACCCATTCAGGAAATGAGGGGATTAATGATTTCACACACAAAGCATCCAGAAAGGTTAGCAATGGATAGACACCAAGTGTCTTAATTTGACTAAACAATTTTCAAAAACATAAAATTTCAATACAATCGGTGATTTATTTCTATTTCTCATTATTTTCATAATCAATATAATTATGTTTTTTTAAAGATGCTCCGTTTCTTTTGAAGAGAAAATCCCTATATTTGTATTATTAGAGATTGATAGTTTTCTTTTTGTATGAGATTTTCATGACCTACCCTACCTCTCATTCTACACAAGGCAAGACACTTCTTGACCTATGAAGGAGCCAGGCTCAGTACACAACCTGCTTAGAAGGAGCTGTTACTCACACAGGAGGGGGAGAAAGAGATCCTAGTGAGATAGGAGGACTTGTGGCAAGAGGAGAAGATTGTCAAAGGCATCTCCAGACTCTAGCCTTCTTCTCCAACAATTGACTCACTGTCAGGTTCCGCTAGAAGAGTGGTTCATAACCTTTTTCAGTGCCCGTACCCCTTGATATGTCAGAAAATTTTCTCGTACCCCCATCCAATGTAAATACAATACAAATATATGAAAAGGATTAGTGATACAAACCTTGCTGAGAAATTATTAGATTTTAAATTACAGAAGAAAGGTCTTTTTTTTATTTCAAATGAAAACTGTCAATTAGTAGGATACAATGAATAATAATGAGTATTACTACATAGTGCACACCAACACATTTTTAGTGGCTCTTTTGTTGTTGTTTCTCGTTAATGATATTGTTCAAACGAGGTTCTTTCTTTGAAAGTGCCAGACGCATGTCATCTCTTGCATCCAAACGGTTTCTGGCTTTTGTTTTGATGTGTAGGAGCGTTGAAAAAACTGCCTCACATAAGTATGTAGTTGCAAATGGCACGAGGACCTCCAAAGCTCTCCTTGCTAACTGTGGGAATGCTTGGAGTTGTGCACACCAAAACATATCCAGTTGCATTTTTTCAAACTCCATTCGGATTCTGTCATTGGTCTGCAAATCCACAAGATCATCTTTCATGATATCATTATCATCCATGGAATCAAGGTTGAAAAGAAATGGATCCCGTATCCATCTTTGTGCCACAGAACCTTCTTCAAGGTGAAAATACCCTTGGAAGTACTGAATCAGTTCTTGCAAATGTTCTTTTACTTCACTCAGGATGGGCAGCTCTTCTTCAGCACTAGCAGCCTCATCAAGAGAAGGGAAGTTTGCAAAAATTCCAGTTTCAATGCGCTTTATCCACATTGGAAGTTTCTTGGCGAGGGAAGGTATCTTTTCTCAGGCAGTTATCATATTCATCGCTGTTCCTTGCGTAGAGATATTCAGTTCATTGAGGTGCATGAATATATCTGCCAGATATGCCAGAGACAAAATGAACTCCCTGTTTTCAAAATAGTCAGCAATATCACTGCCTTGATTTCTAAGAAATTGCATGATTTCTTCATGAAGTTCAAATACACATGTAAGCCACCTCACTTCTGTGTGGTAAAGAAGAGCACTGTGCTCAGCTCCAATTTCTTCACAAAAAGATGCAAAACGACGGTGATTCACTGCCCGTCCTCTGAAGAAATTTACAGCACGCACAACAACTGATAAAACAGTCCTCAATTTTTCTGGCAGCGTCTTTGTAGCAAGTGCATGACGATGCAACACACAGTGAGTGACAGTTACATGGGGAACCTCTTTTTTTCACTAGGGTAGCAAAGCCTGATTTATTTCCAAGCATGACAGGGGCTCCATCAGTGCAAGTTGAACCACACATGTTGAGAGCCATTTCATGTTCCAAGAAGAACTCTTTCACAAGACTGAACACATCAGTTGCTTTTGCAGTAGTTTCCAGAGGTATACAAAATAAGAATTCTTCCACCACTTCTTTCTCCTTCATATACCGAACAAATGCCATCAACTGGCTGCAAAAACTAACGTCAGTTGACTCGTCCAGCTGAATACTCACTCTGACAGGACTAGCTTTCAGGTCTGTTATCACCTGCTGCAAGACATCTTGACTCATATCATGAATCCTTGAATGAATAATGTCATTTGATAGAGGTATCTGTTTAAGCTTCTTTTCAGATTCTCTCCCTAACACTATTTTTACCATTTCTAATGCACAACGTATAACAAGCTCCTCTGCGATAGTGTGAGCTTTTTTCTTCTTTGCACACAAAAGGGCAACTTCATAAGATGCTTGCAACAAAGGTTTCTCAACTGGCACAAAATCTAGCTTTGACAGGGTACCACTACGATCAAATCGTTCCCGCTTGATCTTCAAGATTTTTAAGTCATGTCCAGCATCTGTGCCTCCATGTAGATTGTTGAAGTGTTCATTGAGTCTTGATGATTGGAGATTTGCATTTGCAAAGACTGCGCTGCAGAGGATGCACTGTGGTCGTTGAGTTCCATCTGCCTCAGTCATACAGGTGAAACCATAACGAATGTAGTCTTCGTTCCATTTGCATTTATTAGACATAGTTACTAGATCTTGATCACAACGATACTACCTGGAAAGATGCAGGCCTGGATGTTATAACCATTACAACATGTTACAATCGATATAAAATAACGTATCACCACCAACACAATACACAGTTAACCCAGGTATGGCTCCAAGTGTATGTTATTGTGGGAGGGTAAGGCCGTTTTTTTACCAACTGAGACCATTTTTTACCAACTCAGGACAGTTTGACCTTCTCAGGACATTTTTTTCACCAACTCAAGGGATTTTTTTGATCAACTCAGGCCATTGTTTGACCAATCCAGGTCATTTATTTACCAAAGGAATTTTTTTACCAGTTCAAGCCATATTTTGACCAACTCAAGCCATGCTTTGACCAACACATACCAGTTTTTGACTAAGTCAGACCATTTTTTGACCAACTCATCCCCGATCCCTCACACTGGTCGAGCCATCCCTAAGTCCACTATATTCCTCCTCCTGCACATAACAGTACCTTCAAAATTATATCTCTTTTATCAATTATACATCTATTCTTGACAATATTAGAGTTATATCACACTAAAAAACATATTGCGACAAATAAGAGGATAATCCAAAAATTACATTTCACAAATAAAAAATGACACACTCACCAGTAACTCACCTCAATACTATCAACAACTCGAACACAAAGAAAAATGCAGACCCAATTCACACTGTTCACATTGACTCAACTACACACAGCACAGTGCACATGTAGCATTTTTCAGTCAGGAACAACGCGAACACGAACGGTAAGAGACATCAAGAAAATATATATGAAACCATAGAAAACATAAGAAAATTGTTTACAGCACTAACTTGAAATAAAATAATTTAGACAATTATAGTAAGAGAAATATTTGGAATATACATGTTTTGCTTTCTCATGGTAAATATACAGTAGCTACCATTGCACTGGCTATTGTGTCTCGTACCCCCAGGCTTAAGGTTTCGTACCCCTTGGGGGTACAGGTACCCCAGGTTGAGAACCACTGCGCTAGAAGGATGTTGTGGGATCAATCCCACTGACATTTTGAGCTGAACTTCAGCCGGTTCTTAGTTGATCATCAGGGAAAGAGGAGGACACACGTAGTTCTCCAAATCTCTTCTGAAAGCCAAAATATTCTGGTATTCTGGGAGATGTTCTTGTATTTGAATTCCTTATGAAATGTGGTTTTTCTAAGTAATTACTTGTGTTTCAAATGACTTTAGAAGCTGAAATATTCTGTTTCAGAAAATACCATAACTAAGAGCATTCAAATCACACCAGGAACACCTCATATTTTCTTTTGTTGAGTTTTGCGAGTCTGAAACTGACACGACGAGTGAGATTATTTCAAAATGCAAAAAAAAAAAAAAGCTCCATAATGCTTACAGTACACCGTGTGGGGTTTACTGAAAACATTACTATTTTTCCCGAATTCATCTCTGATTATGGAACAGAATATTCTAGATTAATAAAAGATCGACTTCAGTTGGATGACTTGACCAACTAGAGACAAATTAGTCCCTCCAAGAAACACAATATAAAAACCCTCTTAAAGAGGAAACAGTGTAGGCTATTCAGGCATAATGATGAGACATATTATCATGCATTATCTCTATCACTGCTAATTCATTTTGCTTGGCTGCTTTAACCCTGGATAGGTACGGTCCTCGGACACCCCTTTAAGGGTATACTCGGACGCGAACGACCCCGACGCCAAAAAAAATTCTTGAAAAATTAGTTTTTGCAGTAACCTCCTTTTTTCTTTTGCCAAAAAAAACTTCAATGAATGCTTAAAACAACTGTAAAGATAAATACTACTCATCTGCAGAAAAACTATTTATTATAAATATTTTAAAAAATTAAGTAGAAAAAAAAAAGACCTGACATAAAAATTCATAAAAAAAAAGTTTATACATATATACACAAATCCTTTTAGGAATTGATTCTTGAATGTTTAGGACACATCTTGATGTATTTTGGATGAAGTCAGACCCATGGAGGTGAAGATCTGAAATGAGAAAAAAAGGGTAACTTTTTTTGGCCAAAAAAAATTGTCCAAATTTCATGAATTTTTTTGGGTACCCAAATGAAATAGGAAGTGGCTAATTTTTTTTAGGGAATAAACATATGTTATCCTAAAATAGAAATATGTAAAAAAATCTTCATTATTTTGTAAATTACATTTATATCAGGGGCCATATCTAAAGGTAATTTTTTGAGTACTTGGAAATTTCGTAAAAAAATACATATATTTAATATATAATATGATATTTATGCAGGTAAAAATATACCAAAATATCACAAATTCTATAGGGAACAAGAATATATATAGATAGGGCAGCTTACGCTTCGGATATGTCCACAAAATGGCCGCCAACCACACTGACTCAGACTCCCTAATCTGCCACTTGAAATGTAGGAAGGGTATGTCAATTTCAAGGTGTTATTTACTAATCTAATTGTTATTGGATATGCATAAAAATTGTATGGTGGGTTGCTGGATAATTGTCGATTATTTTACGACTATAAAATTAAAATTCTGACCCAAAAAAATTTTTTTGAAGGGAAATAAAATCGAAAAAAAAAAATGTAAAACAATATTTTAGCTAAAAAAATTTGATGATAATCAATCAAAAAAAAAGTAAACAAAATTTTCCGACAAATAAACATCTAGAGGAATCATTACTCTGTGATAGTTCCTTAGTACGTAGTAATTTTGAAAGAATTGGGAAAAAACGAAAAAATGGCAATCACCGGAAAATCGAACACATACCTATATATACGCCATATCTGGCTAAAAAAAAGATAGGCATGGGTAGCCAGATCATCTAGAAACACTTTCCAACACTATAAAAATATAAGTTTTGCGACACTACTTGCCAATTCCTTACGGTAACATGACTAAGCAAAAAAATGCAAAACAAATAAAAAGGGGCACTCGTGGAAAAATGGCCATTCTAATATACGGCATTTCCGAAAAAAAAAATTTCAGCCACGTGCTAGGCAAACCATCAAGGCATATTTTCCGACAAATAAACATATAAATGAAATATTACTCTGTGATAGTTCCTTAGTACGTAGTAATTTTGAAAGAAATGGGAAAAAACGAAAAAATGGCAATCACAGGAAAATCGAACACATACTTATATATACGCCATATCTGGCTAAAAAAAAAATAGGCATGGGTAGCCAGATCATCTAGAAACACTTTCCAACACTATAAAAATATAAGTTTTGCGACACTACTTGCCAATTCCTTACGGTAACATGACTAAGCAAAAAAATGCAAAAGAAATAAAAAGGGGCACTCGCGGAAAAATGCCCAACATTCTAATATACGGCATCTCAGATAAAAAAAAAAAAGACATGCACGTGTTAGCCCAACCATCAAGGCACACTTTCTAACACATAAACATGAAAAAAAAAATCAATAATATACGGCAATTCCTTACTACGTAGTAAATTTTTACAAATATTGAAAAAAAAACAGAAATTGGCAACCGCAGTTAAATACCCAATATACCAATAACTATGTCGTATCTGACAAAACAAAATCACGCATGGGTAGCCAGATCATCTAGACACACTTTCCAACATTAAAAAAGCAAAAGTTTTACGACACTATTTCGCAATATCTTACGGAAAAATGACTTGGCAAAAAAATTAAAAAAAATTAAAAAGGGACACTCGCGGTAAAATGCCCGACATTCTAATATACGACATCTCAGATAAAAAAAAAGACATGCACGTGTTAGCCCAACCATCAAGGCACACTTTCTAACACATAAACATGAAAAAAAAATGAATAATATACGGCAATTCCTTACTACGTAGTAATTTTTACAAATATTGAAAAAAAAACAGAAATTGGTAACCGCAGTTAAATACCCAATATACCAATAACTACGTCGTATCTGACAAAAACAAAGTCATGCATGGGTAGCCAGATCATCTAGACACACTTTCCAACACTAAATAAGCAAAAGTTTTACGACACTATTTGGCAATATCTTACGGAAAAATGACTTGGCAAAAAAATGAAAAAAAATGAAAAAGGGGCACTCGCGGTAAAATGGTCCTCGTGGTGATGAACGACATTTTAACTAAAAAAAAAAACATGCACATGGTAGCCAAACAATCCACCAAGACTTTCCACAACTGATAACCTATACAAGTTGCACCATTCTACGACAATTTCATAATACGTAATAACTTTGATAATTATGCAAACTACCTCAGAAGGGTAAACTCGGACGCGAACGACCCCGACGCGTCTCAGAAATCGGGGAAGGAGTAGAGCTACAGCAATGCACATCTGGACACTACTAGAGCGTGTAGGGGAGACACCTCCTGCAGGTCGATCACCCACAAATTCAGTCACAGGGGTGAGTCACGTGAGAAAAACCTGTTTTTTTTTTACGCTCGGGGTCGCAAACGACCCACCGTACCTATCCAGGGTTAAACACATTAAAAAAGCAGTTAACTTTCCATGTGTAACATAGTTTAAAAGCATTCAACATATAGATTTCAAAATACGCAATTATCTTATTATAGCCTTTAAAATCTCACTACTTTGTACTTTGTGTAAAAAGTTTACAGAACTGGAGTTTTGAGGGAGGTATTCATCAGTAGTTATAATAATAATAATTATATTAGAAGTAATGATAATTTTATATCCAACCTGTTAGAGGATCCCCTTGTGTAGGCTACCGTTATAGAGAGAAGCTCTGGTCGTAGCCTCTCTGTAACTGATAGAGGATCTCAATCTACAAATATTGAGAGAAGAAGAAATAAACAATTGGTAAATTTACAGTTTCATCCATTATGTGGAAACTGGAATAGAAATATATTTGTTGCATCATAAATAGTGTAGTTTCAACGAATTTAACGTTTATTTTGACTGCAAACCATCCGATTTAGAGATTTACTATGGAGTTAAAACCACAAGTTTTTCAAGAAAAATCAGTTTTTGTAACCCTAGGCTAGGTTAGGTGGGTTTATTAGGTTCGGTAGTGCCCTGAAAATCACTGTGACCTTAAGGGGGGGTCGCAGGGGGAGGGGGCGGAACCCCCCCCCCCCCCCGGTAGGGGTACAGGGCCCCTAGGCTAGGTTAGGTGGGTTTATTAGGTTCGGTAGTGCCCTGAAAATCACTGTGGCCTTAAGGGGGGGGCGGATCCCCGCCCGGTAGGGCTAGGTAGGGATATAGAGGGAGGGGTGGTGGAACATTGATTAGTGCAAATATCATTGGACGCCCCCTCCCCCACCCAAAACCCCGTTTCCCAGCTGGGGTCCCCCATAATTGTTGGGATAAAGAAGGGTATTTCTGCATTACAACATAATATGCAACAAAAACAATAAAAACATGGTTACAAAAACTGATTGGTAAATTTACAGGTATTTTTTTTATGTTATATATATGATATAATTAAAAACTAAGAAATAACTCACATTTCATTGATCTTTGAAGGTTAGCAGGCAGAACAAGAAGTTCCCAAAGCAAACACAATGTCGCCATGTTGGAACTTCGTAAAACTTCGAGAGTTAGTGTTGCTAGATGGGTTAGTCTAAAGATCCCCAAAACAAAAACAAAAACCAAACCAACGCAAAAATCCCTAATTTTCACAAATATATTTTTCTTCCAATCCTGTAGGCTTTACTATTATAGAAATTACTCTTTATACTTCATATAAGTGCAAGCAAATTGGTATAGAATATCCCCATCATACACTCAGAAATTCCCAAATCTAAGGATAAATAGGCATATTTGGCACACTGACTTGGTGACAGAATCTCGGGAAAAATTATGAAATATTTTCGTATCTACAATTTGCTCCTGTAAATGATAAAATAAAGCTCTTTGAAATAGAAATATGTTTTTTTAAACACCATGAACAATACAGTAAACGTGGAATTATATTTTATAACTTAATTATGAATGGTAACAAGAAAGTTGACTGAGAAGCGCTTCTTTATTCTTTAAGGACTGCTTTCCTGGTCATATAAATGGAATACATTATCTTATAATTAATTATAATCAATAAATAATGAATATTCAACACTAAAAAGTGATATATTTAACCTGAAACATTAAACAAATCTAGATTTGTCCTGGCAGATGATTTTCTAATAGGGAAAAAACTAAAGTAATTAAATAATGCAGAGTTCATCCAATTGTTTTATATAACGTTAATTTTGAATATTTTGAAATACGAGCTGTTTATTGTATTTAATTATTTATAGATGTTTATTTTCTATTTAAGGCTTGTAATTTAAGAAATTCATGGACACTGCGATTGTATGGACACCTACTGAGAGCAAACATAACTAATAATGCTAATAATAAATCTCAACTTAGTGAATTATGCAAAGGTATTTTGTGAAAGAGGTGCTCAATACGATAAATGAAATTTACAACGTATATCATAGAAATTGTGTCTACTTTTATTCCCAACCCTAATATATTAAATTCTTAAGATAGAAACTGGTAAAAATCTAAAATTTTAAAAAACTGCTAGCAACTTCTGCCTTTTCTAGATTGGTCATGAATATGTCTATTGTTTAATGATTCGAACAATTTCGTATTAAATATAGATTCCATAAAAATCAGTAGATGCATGAAGTTTAAATGTAGTCCTTATACATTTTAATGCCATATTTTTCTTCAAAATAAGATAGCTTAAAGGTATTTTGTTTTCTTGTTTGGTAAAACAAGTGGCAGACCAGTTTCCATAACTGCCACGTGGCATAAAATGAAATTACAATATACACAATAAATCAATCTTAAAGATGCAATGGAATGAAAATTTGGTTGAACAAAATACTATCTAAAGATCCTGTGTTTTTACGTGTCCATTGTTACATATGAACACAAAGCAAGAGACATAACAGAAAGACCTTCTTTATAAGCTTATATAACATTAAAACATCATTTTACAGACTATGTATTCTTTTCAAATTGAATAAAATTAACCAATAATGAATGTTTAACACTGGAAAGAACTATATTTAACCCAAAACATAATAAAATCTAGATTTTCTGTTGGTAGACGATTTTTTCACAGGGAAACCAAACTAAAATATTAAAATACTACAAAAGAAATCATCCGACTGCTTATTGTAACATTAATAATAAATTCTTAGGATATTGGCTGTCTATTCTATTTAATAATTATTCAATATTTATAAATTCTATTAGGGTTGTAATCCCAAAAAAATCATGGGCACTGCGATGGTAAGGACCCCTACTGACAGTAAAAGTAAATATTCGAGATACCTTTATGAATTATGCAAAGGTATTTTTGTGCAAGATGTGCTCTTTATAATCAATTACACTTAAAACGTATATGATAAATATCATTTTTTCTTTAATTTCCAACCTAAATATATTTAATTCTTGAAATAGAAACTGGTAAAAATCTAAAATTATAAAAACTTCTGGCAACGTTTCTCTTTTCTAGATAGTCATAAATATCTCTATTGTTTAATGTTAAGAATATTGTCGTATTAAATTTATATTCTATAATAAATCACTAGATATATAAAGTTGAAATCCAGTTGATATACTTTTAATGCCATATTTTCCTTCAAACTCAGATAATTTAAAGGTATTTTGTTTTCTTGTTTGGTAAAACAAGTGGCAGACCAGTTTCCATAACTGCCACGTGGGAAGAAATGAAAATATAATATACCAAATAAATCAATCTTAAATATGCAACGGAATTAAAATTTGGTTGAACAAACTACTACCTAAAGATCATATGCTTTTATGTGTTCATTATTACATATGAACACAAAGCAAGACATATAACTGAAAAAAAAAACTTCTTTAAAACTTATATAACATTAAAACGTCGTTTTGAAGACAATGTTTTCTTTTCAAATTGAAAATAATTAATCAATAATGAATACTCAATACTCAATATAATCTATAGTTCCTGGTGGCAGACGATTTTCTAATAGAGAAACAAAACTCAATTAATACAATAATATAGGGTAAAAAACCCTTGTATATTATAACCTTCCACTAAATTTATTTTCAATATTGGCTGTTGATTCTATTCAGTGATTTCTCAATATTTATCTTATCATTTTTGGCTTGTATGCCTACTCTTAAGAAATTCAAACCTATTGTTGAATTAGCAAATTATTTCATATAAAATATATCTTTTACGAAGGTTACTATAAGGTTATTTTGAATATGATAAAAATTGAGACTTTGTCTGTCATTATTGCTCAAAATGACTAAAATTGAAAATCTTTAAAAAGGAATTTTGTTCATTTCGTTTGGTAAATAAAAAAGAAATAGACGAATTCCCAGCCTAAAAATCTAGACCTTGCTAACAAAACCAAGTTACCACTTAAGGAAATGGAAATTGCATCAGAATAAATGAAATCTATGTGTGTGTGTATATATATACACACACACACACACACACACACACACACACACACACATATATATATATATATATATATATATATATATATGCATATATATACACGCACACACATACAGTATATATATATATATATATATATATATATATATATATATATATATATATATATATATATATATATATATATATATATATATATATATATATATATATGTATATATATATATATATATATATATATATATATATATATATATATATATATATATATATATATATATATATATATATGTTGTGTGTAGGCTATTACTTTTAACAAAATTAATTAGTTCGTAAAAGTTAATTTATGGAAAATTCGAAAAAAAAAATATTTTTAAGTAAAACAGGAACAACCGTTTAAAAATCGGAGTATCTGACATTATAATAACTAGCCAAGCTACAAAGAGAGTTTTATGTCAACCTGTCCAATGGAAAACGAATTTACAAGTTTGAACTTTTGAAGTTCCACCGATTTAATCGCCAGATTAGAGGAACATCATTCCACAATCTGTGACAGCTGAAATAAAACTTTTAGATTGCTGGGTAGGAGAGAGAGAGAGAGAGAGAGAGAGAGAGAGAGAGAGAGAGAGAGAGAGAGAGAGAGAGAGAGAGAGAGTCACGGTGGATTTTTCTTTTCCTCCTGACATAAATTTTCGTTATTCGTCAAAAGTGAACTTGACATTCGACGTGTAAGAGAGAGAGAGAGAGAGAGAGAGAGAGAGAGAGAGAGAGAGAGAGAGAGAGAGAGAGAGAGAGAGAGAGAGAGAGACGTGATCCTTATCTAGTTTTATTCAGTTCAAAATGTTGTACACTGTTCCATAATTTGATCTTCCAGACTGAGTCCAAGATCACAGATCTCCCAGACTGATTCATGATCACAGGTCTCCAAGACTGGTTCCCTTTGAAAAGGGATACGTCAATGTCTTCTCTAATGACCCAAAACAAATATCTTTAATGGACGGGGATGCATGCCCATTTGGCTTCTCCTATGTGTTTCTCTCATACCAGTATGGCCAAAACGAAAAAAAGGGACTCAGGACCACGTATCAGATAGAGAGAAAAACATAAGAAGGGAATGGCAATAATGTTACATGCATTCGTTGATGAAATAAATTTTCTTTAAATGATTTTTATAATCAATATTACTAAGAGATAATTTTAAAGATATTAGAGTCGGATGATGAATCAATTTCACAGAAAAAAACCAAAATACCAAAAGGATAACATTCTCCCATTACAAGAGAGAGAGAGAGAGAGAGAGAGAGAGAGAGAGAGAGAGAGAGAGAGAGAGAGAGAGAGAGTCTATTAACGAGTATCAGAAACGTTGAAGAAATATCATCAAATTGCTGATGCTTTCACACAATTTATTTCAAAATCTGAAGATCTACGTTCGAGAAAACTACTTTCAGATGTTAACGTTTAATTCGGGGCTATAGTATGTACATTGATTATTTGTTTATTTATTTATCTATAAAGGAAAATTTGTGAATATTTACGTAGACGAAAGCCGCCCGCAACAGCTAGTGGCTACACTTTCCCCACTCGATAGCGCGGAGTTTAAAACATCTACACAAAGGAAACATCCATAGAACAATATTAATCAATATGCTACACATTGAAATCAAATGTTGTACTTACATTTCACAATGATGTACCACTGCAGCTTGAAATTATGTATCTCCGATGAACCGAAATAGAAAACGCGCGCAGACATCTCTACTCTACCACACTTAAAGCAACACTGAATTAGTTTCAACTTGAGGTGATGAATCATATTATCATCAGATCACCTGGATGCTAGTTACCTAAATTTTGTTAACTGTAACTGGTTAGCCTTGAATGCTATATTTTCGGCCTTTTTCTACTATTAGGTTGGCCTTTTAAAGCTGAATTTGATAAGAATATAATTTAATATTTAAATGATATACAGTATACGAGTGAAATGTATAAGCAAGTTACCCCTAGAAAAGCGGGCTCAAGTAAAAGAAAACGACGCGACTTTCCATTTAGAGAAAACCTAATTTAAGGCCAACTATATTATATTGTTTTGTTTTGTTATAAAGTCGCCTTAGCAAATTTATGAGTTAATGCCTCTAGAGATATTACCTTTCATTACTTGTATAATTATACGATGTAAAATTAGTAATATTTACTTAAGAATAGTAAATCTATCACCATAAACTGAAAGTAGATAGTATCTTAAAATCTAGGATTGATAGTTTTCGCTGTCTGATTGTGATGTTGGCAGATTCCAGAAGATTTCAAAATTTTTGCTATAAATATTCAAATATATTACTACTTTATCATCAGGTAACATTTCTAAGCCCGAAAATCTGTTTCGGCACTATAACAATCCTTTTTACTACTTGTGTCATCTGAGTTTTTCAATGTCATATCTGAGAATTATAAGTTAGGTTTTCATTACTTTTCCTGGTTTTCAACTTAGTGTCTCAAGTGTCTAGTAGCCATTTTTTACATTATTGATAAATGGTCAAGTTGGTTGCTATATTTTCCGCATGTCTGTGTTCAAGCAATGTGTTTCGTATTATCAGTTCGTGAGAAAAAAAGAAAAGAAAGAAAAACCTCCTTGCTGATATGGAGTGCCATGCTCCCTCCCAGAATGTAGAAACCACGTTCCTCCATCTAAGTCTTTTTTTTTTCGAATCCAGTCAAGTCTTCTTTCAGTGAATACACATATCCAGGCCATATATTACAAGAACTGACAAAGGCTGCTCTAATTTGCCATCTTAGTTCAATTTTGGACACTAAGTTTCCATGAGGTTAAGCTTTACTCTGGATTTTTAAACTTACTTAAGATCTTTATTTATTTATCGTGAGATACTTCGCACCCTTCTCCCACTTGAAAGGGTTGCACTGGACCAAGGGACATTTCTACCATTTGAGAGTTCACTAAAGGCCACTGATCTTTCTCCCTCTACCTTGCTGGAAACCTCAAGAGTCATGCAGTTTTACGAGTAAAGAAAGAATTAAGAGTTTGCATAGATATATATGTATACACACACACATTGTCGAGTAATGGTTTTTACATTTTATATTCCATGAACTCTGGTTCTTTTAAAAATATATTTGATTGCTAATTTTTAAGTTTCCTTGTTTAATTTTTAATATAAATTCTATTAACTTAAAATATATTTACAAACAAAAACATACAAAATTAACAAACTTCGTGTATAACACCAGGAACTTCTATAATAATATAAAGGTCTATTGAAGATCTTGCGAGTATAATCATGATAAGGAAAAGTACTGTACGTGATTACAGTCTGACGAAGAATCACGTGTATCTAAGGATGAAATAAGATCCAATGACTAAGAGTCTAAGGTCTAGGACCAATAATGAAGAAGACTGACCAAGGTCTAAGGAGTTCTGCAAAATATAAACATATTTACAACAATATAACTTGATATAATATAAGAGTTCTTGACTGCAGAAAATGGACAATGAAGTAAAACCTGATTCTAACCTTATTGTTTATACATTATAAACTATCAAACACTCACAGGTTAACATATGACATTTCCAATACACAAACAATCTTCATTAGTTATACAGTATACCCTTATAAACACTAAATCACTTTAACACACGACATTATATAATACACTAATACATAGAACAATTTGAATAAAGGAGTCCTTTCAGTACTTACTGTTACGGATGGCTAGGTGTGGCAAGTAGTGATCTCGGGGACTCTCCATGTTGAGAATAAAAAAAAAAAAAGAAAAAAAAAAAGTTCAACCAAATAAACAAAGTAATAACTTCTTTAGTCCATGGAGTACAAACATATACAAGAGATGGCAGCACAGCATTCCTCGACACACACAAATAATCTATATGTATATGTTGTTATGCCAATGGTAACAATGTTGAATTTGTCTAAAGAGAGTGTGCGATGATAAGATGTGATATATAATAAAGGAGACAAAAACTAAAGGAAGACTTAACCTAACTTATATTTGAATAAGATTTATATGTAGATATAATTTATACATATCTAGGTTTATCTTTGAATACTCAAATCACCACATAAGAAAACTTAATGCACAACTCCTAATCAAATAAAGTAATGACATAAAAACCAATTCCTGCGGGAGCAATTTACGAAATACTTGAGATAATTTAATTAAACCTTTACAGTTACACAGACTCTGTGAATCTACTCTTAAAACAAAATCAAACTTAAAACTATTAAAGTATAGCAGCAAGAATAACAAAATGCAAACAATAACAATTCAATACAATTACATAAATCTCATCAAAGTACACATTGAACACAAAAAGAGACAAATATCAAGATACTTCTTAACATGTCCCTCCTCTTAAGGGGAGACAACATGTACATCCAAAGAACAAACTAATAGGTTAGAATTTTTGTATGCAGAAGCAAAAGTCAACATTTGGGAAGGATGTCGGCAATGAGGTTTAATCTTGCCTTTGATATGCAATACCCCAATGTTATACTGGACCAAGGCCCATAGAGTTAATTTTGAAGTTTTTAAATTTTACTTACAAAAGACAGTGGATTACGGTCAGAAAAAGAAAACTATACAAGAGATGGATTATCTATTAATTTCATAAACGAGATAATTAGATGATTTATATACGAATCAATATTTTTCAAGAGCATGAAGGAGAGCCCAAGCTTCCTTTTCCACTGTACTCTAGGAACTGAGGCGGCTTCACTTTACTTGCATAAGAAATCTGGTGTAGTACATTATCGTCACTGGTCCGCATCAAAACTGCTCCTACAGCCATATCACTAGCTTCTCCTTTGATAAACAGCTTGTCCGATTCAGATTCCTTCAAAACGAAGACTTCAAGACAAAACTTTGATAGCTTCAAAGGCACGTTGATGATCTGTCTACTAGCATCAGTCTTAGGGCTGATGATATTAATCAGAGGTACAGCAACTTCTGAAGAGTTCGGACAGAACCTCGTAATAAGATCGGTGCTGCCTTGTTTATAGGAGTAGGCAATAATGTGATGCATACAACTATCACACTTGGGTGCAATCATTCCGCTCCCGACATCCATGACCCAAGTTACAAAACTTTTCCCAATAGTAGCTTTCTGCCAAGTCTTTTCTAAGGCCAAGAAACAGGCCTCACATTCTTTTAATGTTCTTTCCAAGTACTATCGTGGACCAATGTCATCAAAGGTAACATTTCTCATCTGAAACAAAACAGTAAAGATGTTAAGGTTTCAACAGCATTTGTCATTTCAAAGGGAAGAATAGTATTGAAATCAACTACAGACATGATCCAGGCAGAAGCTTTCTTAGCATTTTCTGTCAAGGGAACTTTATAGTATCATTTTGACAAAAAGTTGAAAATTTAGAATTTACAACAGCAATAATGAAAAATCTTATCAAAGGATAGTGACGCTAATGGTGGCATATTCCTGGAAGATTTAAACTTTTTTTTTTCTAGGGTAAAACCTACCCGACCCCAACAAGTAATTATGCAATAGGCTTGACTTTCTATCTTTATGCTAGTCATGGCAAGTAGTAAATTAATATTAACATAATATACTGTAGTATTTTTTTGACATACCTTTTATTCGAAGAGCTGCTATGTCTTTTAAGTAATCAGGTTTCTCTCTGAAATCAGAACAAAAATAAATTGTGCCATAAACATCCTTTTCAAAAAGTACTTAAATGGATATGAAATTTATCACTAAAACTTGAATATTGTATTTCCTAAAATTAAAGTTTCCTTACAGTATAACAAGAAGTATTTCACATTAGAATTAATTATACAAATCAATTAAACAACCTTATAATAATTAGAAATAACAATTTAATAACCCTGGATAGGTAATGTTATTTCACCACCTTGGATAGGATTTGATGGGTCGATTTCAACCCGGCCCAAACAAATTCATTAAAAATTAATTTGTAAGCCAATTCAATACCTTCCTAAATAAAAAAAAAAGTTCAAAGAATCTTCTAATATTAAAAAAGAATAGATAAAAGCTAAGTACAAAATAAACATTTTTTACAAATAAATTAAAAAAATAAGTATAAACAAATTACCACAAAATATTTACCTAAAATCTAAATAAGAAAATAAACTGAAACTATTTTAAGCACTTATTCTACGATAATTGAGCACTCTTTGGTAAGATCCAGGGTGGAAAGGGGGGGGGGCTTGGAGGAACAACAAGGTAACTTTTCCTAAGATGAGAAAAAATGTAAATGTTTTTTTTTGGCCATGAATAAAAATCAATACTCTTTTACACATTTATTTTCGGTAGGTAAATAACAGTTGTTGAAATTTTTACAGAATATTGTATTACCTTACAATAAAAATGTGTAAAAATGTCAAAATGGCTGCCAACCACACCACCTTGTCAGGCCAAATCTGTTACCTGAAAGGGAGAAAGATATGTCAATATCAGCGAGTTATTTACTTATATAATTGTTAGAGGATTTGCATAGAAATATTATGGCAGCTAGTATGAAGTTAATAGGTTATTTAACAATTAAAAAAAAATAATGATCATATTTAAGTTATCATAAAGGTCCAAACTTACAAAAACCTGAAAAATAATAAACTATTTTATAAATATATACGGGGTAGAAGACATTCCCAAACTCTTTAAAACAATCCCTTTTTTATAAGTACCTAAAAACTACTACACATTCGATAATTATATAAAAACTTTGATATTTCACAACTCACCTTAACCAGGATTTCAGAATTAGCCTACAGAAATTTTCTATGAACATGACCACTATACAGCAATTTGTACCTTAAGATATACTTCTATGCAATCAAGTTTTTTACCCCCAAAATACCTGACACATTAAGACCTACCTAAAGACCATCAAGTCCAAAGTTCTGTAAAGTCATTTGACTTAAAATTGCAAAATTTATTTCATTTCAAGTTAAACCAACAAAAAAGTACCACTTAATCTACTGTATCACCATTCCTGTATTATCCCCCTTTGCATTTTTTTTAGAGCTATTGATACTAATGTAATATGTTGAAACTATTTCAACCCTAGGAAATATTATCATTAAGTTCTAAAGGTGCTTTTCCCTTTCAGTACAAGCAGGAGACTTTAAACCAATGGTGTTATGGTCATAGTTAGCCATGCTTATAAAATTTTGTAGTGTATTGAAGCACACCATGTATGAAGCATGTTGCCACTGTCTCACCACGATGAGGTCATGACCTTCGAGACAGGGGGGACGTCCACTGTACAAGATCGGTACCATGCACCCACCTCCATGTGTTGCGAGCACATGTCACCAACACTTGAGCGTCCCTGGAACCCCAAACCAGAGCGGATCAAAGTAGTAACAATCAAGAGGCTTGTGATCACCCCAACATTGAGACTACCCCGACATCCTGAAACCTTATTTTGAGGGGGGTTCTAAGTCCCTCGCCATAAGGTAACGGGACCGTTTACTAGCCGGTTTCCGACTTTTGCCAGAAACCGGATATTCCAAAACACGCCTTTAACACTGTAACCAACCCGTGACAGAGTCACAGAAGTAAGCCAGGAATCAGCGTGAATCGCGCATGAGCGCTATGATGTGCCTTTACACCTCACTGAGCCCAGACAGGCTCAGCCAGGAATCAGCACATTACGTCACAGAGGTCAGCTAGGAATCGGCATACTTTTGCAAGTCTTTCCTTTAAGCCTAACTGACCCGGACACAAGAGATTTAAAAAGCTGGAAATAAAGTAAGAGGCGACTTAGACTCATAGAGTACTTTCCATTGTTAGTAATTTTTTGTTAATTAGGTCACAGAGGCCAGCTAGGAATCGGCGTAGTTTTCCGCCTATCTTTATCCCTAACTGACCCGGACCTTGGAGATAAAAAGCTGGAAATAAAGTAAGAGGCGACTTAGACTCGTAGAGTACTTTCCATTGTTAGTAATTTTTTGTTAATTAGGTCACAGAGGCCAGCTAGGAATCGGCGTAGTTTTCCGCCTATCTTTATCCCTAACTGACCCGGACCTTGGAGATAAAAAGTGGGAAGTAAAGTAATAAGTGATATAGACTCTTAGAGAATGTTAGTAAAGGATTTGGCTAAAGTCTCCTGCAATTGACCATTAGCATACCTTCATAAATTAGCAATGATACCTAACTCAGTATATCTAATTCGTTCCTTTGGCTCTTGCTTCCTTTCTATATAGAGGACTACTTTTGGACTATCACTATCAATACTTTCTTTACATATATCGCCGTCTACTTTGGGTTCTTATGCCTATTTTCTTCCTCAGAGGACTAGGCTACTCTGTCAATATATCTAACTTTTCTTCCATGAAGGGCTACTCTGGCCAGTACAGTTACTGGTTTTCTTTTCATTAATTAAAGACTGAAATCAAGATACCTTGTAAAGTTGAAAAAACTTTGGCAATATTAAGGAGTGCTGAATAAAGTTCTATTAGGAATCAATGAAAGTTTGCCTGCCTACATCACAAACTGTCTAAGAACATAGAATGTCCATAAACTACTAGTCTTATGTTCTGATAATCCAGCGATAACATTTGAGAAATTAAAAAAGAATAATGTTAAATTTAACAATAAAAAGTGAAAGATTAAAAACTTGCAGCAGGAGAGACATCACGGGCAGCAGAAGGGACGTCATAGGTAGCAGAAGAGACGTCACGGGCAGCAGAAGGGACGTCATAGGTAGCAGAAGAGACGTCATGGGCAACAGCAGAGACAGCACGGGCAGCAGCAAAGACATCACAAGCAGCAGAAGAGACAGCACACGCAGCAGGAGTGAATGGTTTTGTTAAACCTTGAAGAGCCGCACTCTGGAGCCTTTTACGGTACCTAGCAACAGCCTTTACAGCCGAGATAGCAGAGGGAGAAGGCAGGCATGGATCTTGGGCTTTACTGGTGGAAGAGTGGTGGTGTTGGCCTACACGCTGGACACCCCATGTCTTGTGAGGTGTTGGTCTACGTGTGTCTGTTGCACGCACTACTTTGTAATTTCATTTCATCAAACTCATCACTGTCCACATCACATTTAGAGGGTTGCTCATAATATTTGTCAGATTCAGAGCTATTCAAAATCTCTTTCAACATTATCATCTTCATTTTCAATTTCACTTGGCAACAAAGAACAGTTTGTATGTTATTATTTTGATACGTTTTTGTGGTCAATATTATCCAACTCAAGCTATAGAAAAACCGACTGGGATGCCTCCACCTATGCATCTCTACGCGCATGAAACAAATGTGTTTAAGGTAAAAATCACCCACAACAGTGTTTCAGGGTTAAATCTACCAGACACAATTTAGTAATTATATAATGTGATTGACTTTCTATCCTTATGTTAATCACAGCAAGCAGTAAATTGATATTAACTTATTATAGTGTAGTAGTTTTGTTGACATACCTTTGATTCGAGGAGCTGCTAGTGCCTTTTCGGTAACCAGGTTTCTCTCTGAAATCAGAACAAAAATAAATTGTTGTGCCATAAAAACCCTTTCCAAAAAGTGCTTAAATGGAAACGAAATTTATCACTAAAACTTGAATAACGTATTTCCTAAAGTTAAGGTTTCCTTACAGTACAACAAGAAGTATTTCATATTAGAATTAATTATACAAATCAATTAAACAATCTTATAATTATTAGAAATAACAATTCAATAACCCTGGATAAGTATTGTTATTTCCCAACCTTGGATAGGTTTCGATGGGTCGATTTTGACCCGCTCCAAAAAAATAATTAAAAATTCATTTTGAAGCCAATTCAATACCTTCTAAAATAAAACAAAAATTCAAAGACTGTTTAATATTAAAAAAGAATAGATAAAGGCCAAGTCCAAAATAAATATTTATTACAAATAGATTAAAAAAAAAGTATAAAAAAATTACCACAAAAATATTCAATTAAAATCTAAATATAAAAATAAACAAACTATTCTAAGTACTTATTCTACAATAATTGAGCACCCTTTGGTCAGATCCAGGACGGGGTGGGGGGAGGGGGGGTGGATGAACAACAAAGTAACTTTTCCTAAAATGAGAAAAAAAAGTAAATGTTTTTTTGGCCCAAAAAAATCAATACTCTTTTCAACATTTATTTGCAGTAGGTAAATAACAGTTAATGGCTGAAATTTTTACAGGATATTATCATCATCTTACAGCAAAAGTGTAAAAGAATCTCAAAATGGCTGCCAACCACACCACACCACCTTGTAAGGCCAAATCTGTTACCTGAAAGGGAGAAAGATATGTCAATATCAGCGAGTTATTTACTTATATAATTGTTAGAGGATTTGCATAGAAATATTATGGCAGCTAGTATGAAGTTAATAGGTTATTTAACAATTAAAAAAAAATAATGATCATATTTAAGTTATCATAAAGGTCCAAACTTACAAAAACCTGAAAAATAATAAACTATTTTATAAATATATACGGGGTAGAAGACATTCCCAAACTCTTTAAAACAATCCCTTTTTTATAAGTACCTAAAAACTACTACACATTCGATAATTATATAAAAACTTTGATATTTCACAACTCACCTTAACCAGGATTTCAGAATTAGCCTACAGAAATTTTCTATGAACATGACCACTATACAGCAATTTGTACCTTAAGATATACTTCTATGCAATCAAGTTTTTTACCCCCAAAATACCTGACACATTAAGACCTACCTAAAGACCATCAAGTCCAAAGTTCTGTAAAGTCATTTGACTTAAAATTGCAAAATTTATTTCATTTCAAGTTAAACCAACAAAAAAGTACCACTTAATCTACTGTATCACCATTCCTGTATTATCCCCCTTTGCATTTTTTTTAGAGCTATTGATACTAATGTAATATGTTGAAACTATTTCAACCCTAGGAAATATTATCATTAAGTTCTAAAGGTGCTTTTCCCTTTCAGTACAAGCAGGAGACTTTAAACCAATGGTGTTATGGTCATAGTTAGCCATGCTTATAAAATTTTGTAGTGTATTGAAGCACACCATGTATGAAGCATGTTGCCACTGTCTCACCACGATGAGGTCATGACCTTCGAGACAGGGGGGACGTCCACTGTACAAGATCGGTACCATGCACCCACCTCCATGTGTTGCGAGCACATTTTGGGAGCACATGTCACCAACACTTGAGCGTCCCTGGAACCCCAAACCAGAGCGGATCAAAGTAGTAACAATCAAGAGGCTTGTGATCACCCCAACATTGAGACTACCCCGACATCCTGAAACCTTATTTTGAGGGGGGTTCTAAGTCCCTCGCCATAAGGTAACGGGACCGTTTACTAGCCGGTTTCCGACTTTTGCCAGAAACCGGATATTCCAAAACACGCCTTTAACACTGTAACCAACCCGTGACAGAGTCACAGAAGTAAGCCAGGAATCAGCGTGAATCGCGCATGAGCGCTATGATGTGCCTTTACACCTCACTGAGCCCAGACAGGCTCAGCCAGGAATCAGCACATTACGTCACAGAGGTCAGCTAGGAATCGGCATACTTTTGCAAGTCTTTCCTTTAAGCCTAACTGACCCGGACACAAGAGATTTAAAAAGCTGGAAATAAAGTAAGAGGCGACTTAGACTCATAGAGTACTTTCCATTGTTAGTAATTTTTTGTTAATTAGGTCACAGAGGCCAGCTAGGAATCGGCGTAGTTTTCCGCCTATCTTTATCCCTAACTGACCCGGACCTTGGAGATAAAAAGCTGGAAATAAAGTAAGAGGCGACTTAGACTCGTAGAGTACTTTCCATTGTTAGTAATTTTTTGTTAATTAGGTCACAGAGGCCAGCTAGGAATCGGCGTAGTTTTCCGCCTATCTTTATCCCTAACTGACCCGGACCTTGGAGATAAAAAGTGGGAAGTAAAGTAATAAGTGATATAGACTCTTAGAGAATGTTAGTAAAGGATTTGGCTAAAGTCTCCTGCAATTGACCATTAGCATACCTTCATAAATTAGCAATGATACCTAACTCAGTATATCTAATTCGTTCCTTTGGCTCTTGCTTCCTTTCTATATAGAGGACTACTTTTGGACTATCAATATCAATACTTTCTTTACATATATCGCCGTCTACTTTGGGTTCTTATGCCTATTTTCTTCCTCAGAGGACTAGGCTACTCTGTCAATATATCTAACTTTTCTTCCATGAAGGGCTACTCTGGCCAGTACAGTTACTGGTTTTCTTTTCATTAATTAAAGACTGAAATCAAGATACCTTGTAAAGTTGAAAAAACTTTGGCAATATTAAGGAGTGCTGAATAAAGTTCTATTAGGAATCAATGAAAGTTTGCCTGCCTACATCACAAACTGTCTAAGAACATAGAATGTCCATAAACTACTAGTCTTATGTTCTGATAATCCAGCGATAACATTTGAGAAATTAAAAAAGAATAATGTTAAATTTAACAATAAAAAGTGAAAGATTAAAAACTTGCAGCAGGAGAGACATCACGGGCAGCAGAAGGGACGTCATAGGTAGCAGAAGAGACGTCACGGGCAGCAGAAGGGACGTCATAGGTAGCAGAAGAGACGTCATGGGCAACAGCAGAGACAGCACGGGCAGCAGCAAAGACATCACAAGCAGCAGAAGAGACAGCACACGCAGCAGGAGTGAATGGTTTTGTTAAACCTTGAAGAGCCGCACTCTGGAGCCTTTTACGGTACCTAGCAACAGCCTTTACAGCCGAGATAGCAGAGGGAGAAGGCAGGCATGGATCTTGGGCTTTACTGGTGGAAGAGTGGTGGTGTTGGCCTACACGCTGGACACCCCATGTCTTGTGAGGTGTTGGTCTACGTGTGTCTGTTGCACGCACTACTTTGTAATTTCATTTCATCAAACTCATCACTGTCCACATCACATTTAGAGGGTTGCTCATAATATTTGTCAGATTCAGAGCTATTCAAAATCTCTTTCAACATTATCATCTTCATTTTCAATTTCACTTGGCAACAAAGAACAGTTTGTATGTTATTATTTTGATACGTTTTTGTGGTCAATATTATCCAACTCAAGCTATAGAAAAACCGACTGGGATGCCTCCACCTATGCATCTCTACGCGCATGAAACAAATGTGTTTAAGGTAAAAATCACCCACAACAGTGTTTCAGGGTTAAATCTACCAGACACAAATTAGTAATTATATAATGTGATTGACTTTCTATCCTTATGTTAATCACAGCAAGCAGTAAATTGATATTAACTTATTATAGTGTAGTAGTTTTGTTGACATACCTTTGATTCGAGGAGCTGCTAGTGCCTTTTCGGTAACCAGGTTTCTCTCTGAAATCAGAACAAAAATAAATTGTTGTGCCATAAAAACCCTTTCCAAAAAGTGCTTAAATGGAAACGAAATTTATCACTAAAACTTGAATAACGTATTTCCTAAAGTTAAGGTTTCCTTACAGTACAACAAGAAGTATTTCATATTAGAATTAATTATACAAATCAATTAAACAACCTTATAATTATTAGAAATAACAATTCAATAACCCTGGATAAGTATTGTTATTTCCCAACCTTGGATAGGTTTCGATGGGTCGATTTTGACCCGCTCCAAAAAAATACATTAAAAATTCATTTTGAAGCCAATTCAATACCTTCTAAAATAAAACAAAAATTCAAAGACTGTTTAATATTAAAAAAGAATAGATAAAGGCCAAGTCCAAAATAAATATTTATTACAAATAGATTAAAAAAAAAGTATAAAAAAATTACCACAAAAATATTCAATTAAAATCTAAATATAAAAATAAACAAACTATTCTAAGTACTTATTCTACAATAATTGAGCACCCTTTGGTCAGATCCAGGACGGGGTGGGGGGAGGGGGGGGTGGATGAACAACAAAGTAACTTTTCCTAAAATGAGAAAAAAAAGTAAATGTTTTTTTGGCCCAAAAAAAATCAATACTCTTTTCAACATTTATTTGCAGTAGGTAAATAACAGTTAATGGCTGAAATTTTTACAGGATATTATCATCATCTTACAGCAAAAGTGTAAAAGAATCTCAAAATGGCTGCCAACCACACCACACCACCTTGTAAGGCCAAATCTGTTACCTGAAAGGGAGAAAGATATGTCAATATCAGCGAGTTATTTACTTATATAATTGTTAGAGGATTTGCATAGAAATATTATGGCAGCTAGTATGAAGTTAATAGGTTATTTAACAATTAAAAAAAATAATGATCATATTTAAGTTATCATAAAGGTCCAAACTTACAAAAACCTGAAAAATAATAAACTATTTTATAAATATATACGGGGTAGAAGACATTCCCAAACTCTTTAAAACAATCCCTTTTTTATAAGTACCTAAAAACTACTACACATTCGATAATTATATAAAAACTTTGATATTTCACAACTCACCTTAACCAGGATTTCAGAATTAGCCTACAGAAATTTTCTATGAACATGACCACTATACAGCAATTTGTACCTTAAGATATACTTCTATGCAATCAAGTTTTTTACCCCCAAAATACCTGACACATTAAGACCTACCTAAAGACCATCAAGTCCAAAGTTCTGTAAAGTCATTTGACTTAAAATTGCAAAATTTATTTCATTTCAAGTTAAACCAACAAAAAAGTACCACTTAATCTACTGTATCACCATTCCTGTATTATCCCCCTTTGCATTTTTTTTAGAGCTATTGATACTAATGTAATATGTTGAAACTATTTCAACCCTAGGAAATATTATCATTAAGTTCTAAAGGTGCTTTTCCCTTTCAGTACAAGCAGGAGACTTTAAACCAATGGTGTTATGGTCATAGTTAGCCATGCTTATAAAATTTTGTAGTGTATTGAAGCACACCATGTATGAAGCATGTTGCCACTGTCTCACCACGATGAGGTCATGACCTTCGAGACAGGGGGGACGTCCACTGTACAAGATCGGTACCATGCACCCACCTCCATGTGTTGCGAGCACATTTTGGGAGCACATGTCACCAACACTTGAGCGTCCCTGGAACCCCAAACCAGAGCGGATCAAAGTAGTAACAATCAAGAGGCTTGTGATCACCCCAACATTGAGACTACCCCGACATCCTGAAACCTTATTTTGAGGGGGGTTCTAAGTCCCTCGCCATAAGGTAACGGGACCGTTTACTAGCCGGTTTCCGACTTTTGCCAGAAACCGGATATTCCAAAACACGCCTTTAACACTGTAACCAACCCGTGACAGAGTCACAGAAGTAAGCCAGGAATCAGCGTGAATCGCGCATGAGCGCTATGATGTGCCTTTACACCTCACTGAGCCCAGACAGGCTCAGCCAGGAATCAGCACATTACGTCACAGAGGTCAGCTAGGAATCGGCATACTTTTGCAAGTCTTTCCTTTAAGCCTAACTGACCCGGACACAAGAGATTTAAAAAGCTGGAAATAAAGTAAGAGGCGACTTAGACTCATAGAGTACTTTCCATTGTTAGTAATTTTTTGTTAATTAGGTCACAGAGGCCAGCTAGGAATCGGCGTAGTTTTCCGCCTATCTTTATCCCTAACTGACCCGGACCTTGGAGATAAAAAGCTGGAAATAAAGTAAGAGGCGACTTAGACTCGTAGAGTACTTTCCATTGTTAGTAATTTTTTGTTAATTAGGTCACAGAGGCCAGCTAGGAATCGGCGTAGTTTTCCGCCTATCTTTATCCCTAACTGACCCGGACCTTGGAGATAAAAAGTGGGAAGTAAAGTAATAAGTGATATAGACTCTTAGAGAATGTTAGTAAAGGATTTGGCTAAAGTCTCCTGCAATTGACCATTAGCATACCTTCATAAATTAGCAATGATACCTAACTCAGTATATCTAATTCGTTCCTTTGGCTCTTGCTTCCTTTCTATATAGAGGACTACTTTTGGACTATCACTATCAATACTTTCTTTACATATATCGCCGTCTACTTTGGGTTCTTATGCCTATTTTCTTCCTCAGAGGACTAGGCTACTCTGTCAATATATCTAACTTTTCTTCCATGAAGGGCTACTCTGGCCAGTACAGTTACTGGTTTTCTTTTCATTAATTAAAGACTGAAATCAAGATACCTTGTAAAGTTGAAAAAACTTTGGCAATATTAAGGAGTGCTGAATAAAGTTCTATTAGGAATCAATGAAAGTTTGCCTGCCTACATCACAAACTGTCTAAGAACATAGAATGTCCATAAACTACTAGTCTTATGTTCTGATAATCCAGCGATAACATTTGAGAAATTAAAAAAGAATAATGTTAAATTTAACAATAAAAAGTGAAAGATTAAAAACTTGCAGCAGGAGAGACATCACGGGCAGCAGAAGGGACGTCATAGGTAGCAGAAGAGACGTCACGGGCAGCAGAAGGGACGTCATAGGTAGCAGAAGAGACGTCATGGGCAACAGCAGAGACAGCACGGGCAGCAGCAAAGACATCACAAGCAGCAGAAGAGACAGCACACGCAGCAGGAGTGAATGGTTTTGTTAAACCTTGAAGAGCCGCACTCTGGAGCCTTTTACGGTACCTAGCAACAGCCTTTACAGCCGAGATAGCAGAGGGAGAAGGCAGGCATGGATCTTGGGCTTTACTGGTGGAAGAGTGGTGGTGTTGGCCTACACGCTGGACACCCCATGTCTTGTGAGGTGTTGGTCTACGTGTGTCTGTTGCACGCACTACTTTGTAATTTCATTTCATCAAACTCATCACTGTCCACATCACATTTAGAGGGTTGCTCATAATATTTGTCAGATTCAGAGCTATTCAAAATCTCTTTCAACATTATCATCTTCATTTTCAATTTCACTTGGCAACAAAGAACAGTTTGTATGTTATTATTTTGATACGTTTTTGTGGTCAATATTATCCAACTCAAGCTATAGAAAAACCGACTGGGATGCCTCCACCTATGCATCTCTACGCGCATGAAACAAATGTGTTTAAGGTAAAAATCACCCACAACAGTGTTTCAGGGTTAAATCTACCAGACACAAATTAGTAATTATATAATGTGATTGACTTTCTATCCTTATGTTAATCACAGCAAGCAGTAAATTGATATTAACTTATTATAGTGTAGTAGTTTTGTTGACATACCTTTGATTCGAGGAGCTGCTAGTGCCTTTTCGGTAACCAGGTTTCTCTCTGAAATCAGAACAAAAATAAATTGTTGTGCCATAAAAACCCTTTCCAAAAAGTGCTTAAATGGAAACGAAATTTATCACTAAAACTTGAATAACGTATTTCCTAAAGTTAAGGTTTCCTTACAGTACAACAAGAAGTATTTCATATTAGAATTAATTATACAAATCAATTAAACAACCTTATAATTATTAGAAATAACAATTCAATAACCCTGGATAAGTATTGTTATTTCCCAACCTTGGATAGGTTTCGATGGGTCGATTTTGACCCGCTCCAAAAAAATACATTAAAAATTCATTTTGAAGCCAATTCAATACCTTCTAAAATAAAACAAAAATTCAAAGACTGTTTAATATTAAAAAAGAATAGATAAAGGCCAAGTCCAAAATAAATATTTATTACAAATAGATTAAAAAAAAAGTATAAAAAAATTACCACAAAAATATTCAATTAAAATCTAAATATAAAAATAAACAAACTATTCTAAGTACTTATTCTACAATAATTGAGCACCCTTTGGTCAGATCCAGGACGGGGTGGGGGGAGGGGGGGGTGGATGAACAACAAAGTAACTTTTCCTAAAATGAGAAAAAAAAGTAAATGTTTTTTTGGCCCAAAAAAAATCAATACTCTTTTCAACATTTATTTGCAGTAGGTAAATAACAGTTAATGGCTGAAATTTTTACAGGATATTATCATCATCTTACAGCAAAAGTGTAAAAGAATCTCAAAATGGCTGCCAACCACACCACACCACCTTGTAAGGCCAAATCTGTTACCTGAAAGGGAGAAAGATATGTCAATATCAGCGAGTTATTTACTTATATAATTGTTAGAGGATTTGCATAGAAATATTATGGCAGCTAGTATGAAGTTAATAGGTTATTTAACAATTAAAAAAAAAATAATGATCATATTTAAGTTATCATAAAGGTCCAAACTTACAAAAACCTGAAAAATAATAAACTATTTTATAAATATATACGGGGTAGAAGACATTCCCAAACTCTTTAAAACAATCCCTTTTTTATAAGTACCTAAAAACTACTACACATTCGATAATTATATAAAAACTTTGATATTTCACAACTCACCTTAACCAGGATTTCAGAATTAGCCTACAGAAATTTTCTATGAACATGACCACTATACAGCAATTTGTACCTTAAGATATACTTCTATGCAATCAAGTTTTTTACCCCCAAAATACCTGACACATTAAGACCTACCTAAAGACCATCAAGTCCAAAGTTCTGTAAAGTCATTTGACTTAAAATTGCAAAATTTATTTCATTTCAAGTTAAACCAACAAAAAAGTACCACTTAATCTACTGTATCACCATTCCTGTATTATCCCCCTTTGCATTTTTTTTAGAGCTATTGATACTAATGTAATATGTTGAAACTATTTCAACCCTAGGAAATATTATCATTAAGTTCTAAAGGTGCTTTTCCCTTTCAGTACAAGCAGGAGACTTTAAACCAATGGTGTTATGGTCATAGTTAGCCATGCTTATAAAATTTTGTAGTGTATTGAAGCACACCATGTATGAAGCATGTTGCCACTGTCTCACCACGATGAGGTCATGACCTTCGAGACAGGGGGGACGTCCACTGTACAAGATCGGTACCATGCACCCACCTCCATGTGTTGCGAGCACATTTTGGGAGCACATGTCACCAACACTTGAGCGTCCCTGGAACCCCAAACCAGAGCGGATCAAAGTAGTAACAATCAAGAGGCTTGTGATCACCCCAACATTGAGACTACCCCGACATCCTGAAACCTTATTTTGAGGGGGGTTCTAAGTCCCTCGCCATAAGGTAACGGGACCGTTTACTAGCCGGTTTCCGACTTTTGCCAGAAACCGGATATTCCAAAACACGCCTTTAACACTGTAACCAACCCGTGACAGAGTCACAGAAGTAAGCCAGGAATCAGCGTGAATCGCGCATGAGCGCTATGATGTGCCTTTACACCTCACTGAGCCCAGACAGGCTCAGCCAGGAATCAGCACATTACGTCACAGAGGTCAGCTAGGAATCGGCATACTTTTGCAAGTCTTTCCTTTAAGCCTAACTGACCCGGACACAAGAGATTTAAAAAGCTGGAAATAAAGTAAGAGGCGACTTAGACTCATAGAGTACTTTCCATTGTTAGTAATTTTTTGTTAATTAGGTCACAGAGGCCAGCTAGGAATCGGCGTAGTTTTCCGCCTATCTTTATCCCTAACTGACCCGGACCTTGGAGATAAAAAGCTGGAAATAAAGTAAGAGGCGACTTAGACTCGTAGAGTACTTTCCATTGTTAGTAATTTTTTGTTAATTAGGTCACAGAGGCCAGCTAGGAATCGGCGTAGTTTTCCGCCTATCTTTATCCCTAACTGACCCGGACCTTGGAGATAAAAAGTGGGAAGTAAAGTAATAAGTGATATAGACTCTTAGAGAATGTTAGTAAAGGATTTGGCTAAAGTCTCCTGCAATTGACCATTAGCATACCTTCATAAATTAGCAATGATACCTAACTCAGTATATCTAATTCGTTCCTTTGGCTCTTGCTTCCTTTCTATATAGAGGACTACTTTTGGACTATCACTATCAATACTTTCTTTACATATATCGCCGTCTACTTTGGGTTCTTATGCCTATTTTCTTCCTCAGAGGACTAGGCTACTCTGTCAATATATCTAACTTTTCTTCCATGAAGGGCTACTCTGGCCAGTACAGTTACTGGTTTTCTTTTCATTAATTAAAGACTGAAATCAAGATACCTTGTAAAGTTGAAAAAACTTTGGCAATATTAAGGAGTGCTGAATAAAGTTCTATTAGGAATCAATGAAAGTTTGCCTGCCTACATCACAAACTGTCTAAGAACATAGAATGTCCATAAACTACTAGTCTTATGTTCTGATAATCCAGCGATAACATTTGAGAAATTAAAAAAGAATAATGTTAAATTTAACAATAAAAAGTGAAAGATTAAAAACTTGCAGCAGGAGAGACATCACGGGCAGCAGAAGGGACGTCATAGGTAGCAGAAGAGACGTCACGGGCAGCAGAAGGGACGTCATAGGTAGCAGAAGAGACGTCATGGGCAACAGCAGAGACAGCACGGGCAGCAGCAAAGACATCACAAGCAGCAGAAGAGACAGCACACGCAGCAGGAGTGAATGGTTTTGTTAAACCTTGAAGAGCCGCACTCTGGAGCCTTTTACGGTACCTAGCAACAGCCTTTACAGCCGAGATAGCAGAGGGAGAAGGCAGGCATGGATCTTGGGCTTTACTGGTGGAAGAGTGGTGGTGTTGGCCTACACGCTGGACACCCCATGTCTTGTGAGGTGTTGGTCTACGTGTGTCTGTTGCATGCACTACTTTGTAATTTCATTTCATCAAACTCATCACTGTCCACATCACATTTAGAGGGTTGCTCATAATATTTGTCAGATTCAGAGCTATTCAAAATCTCTTTCAACATTATCATCTTCATTTTCAATTTCACTTGGCAACAAAGAACAGTTTGTATGTTATTATTTTGATACGTTTTTGTGGTCAATATTATCCAACTCAAGCTATAGAAAAACCGACTGGGATGCCTCCACCTATGCATCTCTATGCGCATGAAACAAATGTGTTTAAGGTAAAAATCACCCACAACAGTGTTTCAGGGTTAAATCTACCAGACACAAATTAGTAATTATATAATGTGATTGACTTTCTATCCTTATGTTAATCACAGCAAGCAGTAAATTGATATTAACTTATTATAGTGTAGTAGTTTTGTTGACATACCTTTGATTCGAGGAGCTGCTAGTGCCTTTTCGGTAACCAGGTTTCTCTCTGAAATCAGAACAAAAATAAATTGTTGTGCCATAAAAACCCTTTCCAAAAAGTGCTTAAATGGAAACGAAATTTATCACTAAAACTTGAATAACGTATTTCCTAAAGTTAAGGTTTCCTTACAGTACAACAAGAAGTATTTCATATTAGAATTAATTATACAAATCAATTAAACAACCTTATAATTATTAGAAATAACAATTCAATAACCCTGGATAAGTATTGTTATTTCCCAACCTTGGATAGGTTTCGATGGGTCGATTTTGACCCGCTCCAAAAAAATACATTAAAAATTCATTTTGAAGCCAATTCAATACCTTCTAAAATAAAACAAAAATTCAAAGACTGTTTAATATTAAAAAAGAATAGATAAAGGCCAAGTCCAAAATAAATATTTATTACAAATAGATTAAAAAAAAAGTATAAAAAAATTACCACAAAAATATTCAATTAAAATCTAAATATAAAAATAAACAAACTATTCTAAGTACTTATTCTACAATAATTGAGCACCCTTTGGTCAGATCCAGGACGGGGTGGGGGGAGGGGGGGTGGATGAACAACAAAGTAACTTTTCCTAAAATGAGAAAAAAAAGTAAATGTTTTTTTGGCCCAAAAAAAATCAATACTCTTTTCAACATTTATTTGCAGTAGGTAAATAACAGTTAATGGCTGAAATTTTTACAGGATATTATCATCATCTTACAGCAAAAGTGTAAAAGAATCTCAAAATGGCTGCCAACCACACCACACCACCTTGTAAGGCCAAATCTGTTACCTGAAAGGGAGAAAGATATGTCAATATCAGCGAGTTATTTACTTATATAATTGTTAGAGGATTTGCATAGAAATATTATGGCAGCTAGTATGAAGTTAATAGGTTATTTAACAATTAAAAAAAAAATAATGATCATATTTAAGTTATCATAAAGGTCCAAACTTACAAAAACCTGAAAAATAATAAACTATTTTATAAATATATACGGGGTAGAAGACATTCCCAAACTCTTTAAAACAATCCCTTTTTTATAAGTACCTAAAAACTACTACACATTCGATAATTATATAAAAACTTTGATATTTCACAACTCACCTTAACCAGGATTTCAGAATTAGCCTACAGAAATTTTCTATGAACATGACCACTATACAGCAATTTGTACCTTAAGATATACTTCTATGCAATCAAGTTTTTTACCCCCAAAATACCTGACACATTAAGACCTACCTAAAGACCATCAAGTCCAAAGTTCTGTAAAGTTATTTGACTTAAAATTGCAAAATTTATTTCATTTCAAGTTAAACCAACAAAAAAGTACCACTTAATCTACTGTATCACCATTCCTGTATTATCCCCCTTTGCATTTTTTTTAGAGCTATTGATACTAATGTAATATGTTGAAACTATTTCAACCCTAGGAAATATTATCATTAAGTTCTAAAGGTGCTTTTCCCTTTCAGTACAAGCAGGAGACTTTAAACCAATGGTGTTATGGTCATAGTTAGCCATGCTTATAAAATTTTGTAGTGTATTGAAGCACACCATGTATGAAGCATGTTGCCACTGTCTCACCACGATGAGGTCATGACCTTCGAGACAGGGGGGACGTCCACTGTACAAGATCGGTACCATGCACCCACCTCCATGTGTTGCGAGCACATGTCACCAACACTTGAGCGTCCCTGGAACCCCAAACCAGAGCGGATCAAAGTAGTAACAATCAAGAGGCTTGTGATCACCCCAACATTGAGACTACCCCGACATCCTGAAACCTTATTTTGAGGGGGGTTCTAAGTCCCTCGCCATAAGGTAACGGGACCGTTTACTAGCCGGTTTCCGACTTTTGCCAGAAACCGGATATTCCAAAACACGCCTTTAACACTGTAACCAACCCGTGACAGAGTCACAGAAGTAAGCCAGGAATCAGCGTGAATCGCGCATGAGCGCTATGATGTGCCTTTACACCTCACTGAGCCCAGACAGGCTCAGCCAGGAATCAGCACATTACGTCACAGAGGTCAGCTAGGAATCGGCATACTTTTGCAAGTCTTTCCTTTAAGCCTAACTGACCCGGACACAAGAGATTTAAAAAGCTGGAAATAAAGTAAGAGGCGACTTAGACTCATAGAGTACTTTCCATTGTTAGTAATTTTTTGTTAATTAGGTCACAGAGGCCAGCTAGGAATCGGCGTAGTTTTCCGCCTATCTTTATCCCTAACTGACCCGGACCTTGGAGATAAAAAGCTGGAAATAAAGTAAGAGGCGACTTAGACTCGTAGAGTACTTTCCATTGTTAGTAATTTTTTGTTAATTAGGTCACAGAGGCCAGCTAGGAATCGGCGTAGTTTTCCGCCTATCTTTATCCCTAACTGACCCGGACCTTGGAGATAAAAAGTGGGAAGTAAAGTAATAAGTGATATAGACTCTTAGAGAATGTTAGTAAAGGATTTGGCTAAAGTCTCCTGCAATTGACCATTAGCATACCTTCATAAATTAGCAATGATACCTAACTCAGTATATCTAATTCGTTCCTTTGGCTCTTGCTTCCTTTCTATATAGAGGACTACTTTTGGACTATCACTATCAATACTTTCTTTACATATATCGCCGTCTACTTTGGGTTCTTATGCCTATTTTCTTCCTCAGAGGACTAGGCTACTCTGTCAATATATCTAACTTTTCTTCCATGAAGGGCTACTCTGGCCAGTACAGTTACTGGTTTTCTTTTCATTAATTAAAGACTGAAATCAAGATACCTTGTAAAGTTGAAAAAACTTTGGCAATATTAAGGAGTGCTGAATAAAGTTCTATTAGGAATCAATGAAAGTTTGCCTGCCTACATCACAAACTGTCTAAGAACATAGAATGTCCATAAACTACTAGTCTTATGTTCTGATAATCCAGCGATAACATTTGAGAAATTAAAAAAGAATAATGTTAAATTTAACAATAAAAAGTGAAAGATTAAAAACTTGCAGCAGGAGAGACATCACGGGCAGCAGAAGGGACGTCATAGGTAGCAGAAGAGACGTCACGGGCAGCAGAAGGGACGTCATAGGTAGCAGAAGAGACGTCATGGGCAACAGCAGAGACAGCACGGGCAGCAGCAAAGACATCACAAGCAGCAGAAGAGACAGCACACGCAGCAGGAGTGAATGGTTTTGTTAAACCTTGAAGAGCCGCACTCTGGAGCCTTTTACGGTACCTAGCAACAGCCTTTACAGCCGAGATAGCAGAGGGAGAAGGCAGGCATGGATCTTGGGCTTTACTGGTGGAAGAGTGGTGGTGTTGGCCTACACGCTGGACACCCCATGTCTTGTGAGGTGTTGGTCTACGTGTGTCTGTTGCACGCACTACTTTGTAATTTCATTTCATCAAACTCACTGTCCACATCACATTTAGAGGGTTGCTCATAATATTTGTCAGATTCAGAGCTATTCAAAATCTCTTTCAACATTATCATCTTCATTTTCAATTTCACTTGGCAACAAAGAACAGTTTGTATGTTATTATTTTGATACGTTTTTGTGGTCAATATTATCCAACTCAAGCTATAGAAAAACCGACTGGGATGCCTCCACCTATGCATCTCTACGCGCATGAAACAAATGTGTTTAAGGTAAAAATCACCCACAACAGTGTTTCAGGGTTAAATCTACCAGACACAAATTAGTAATTATATAATGTGATTGACTTTCTATCCTTATGTTAATCACAGCAAGCAGTAAATTGATATTAACTTATTATAGTGTAGTAGTTTTGTTGACATACCTTTGATTCGAGGAGCTGCTAGTGCCTTTTCGGTAACCAGGTTTCTCTCTGAAATCAGAACAAAAATAAATTGTTGTGCCATAAAAACCCTTTCCAAAAAGTGCTTAAATGGAAACGAAATTTATCACTAAAACTTGAATAACGTATTTCCTAAAGTTAAGGTTTCCTTACAGTACAACAAGAAGTATTTCATATTAGAATTAATTATACAAATCAATTAAACAACCTTATAATTATTAGAAATAACAATTCAATAACCCTGGATAAGTATTGTTATTTCCCAACCTTGGATAGGTTTCGATGGGTCGATTTTGACCCGCTCCAAAAAAATACATTAAAAATTCATTTTGAAGCCAATTCAATACCTTCTAAAATAAAACAAAAATTCAAAGACTGTTTAATATTAAAAAAGAATAGATAAAGGCCAAGTCCAAAATAAATATTTATTACAAATAGATTAAAAAAAAAGTATAAAAAAATTACCACAAAAATATTCAATTAAAATCTAAATATAAAAATAAACAAACTATTCTAAGTACTTATTCTACAATAATTGAGCACCCTTTGGTCAGATCCAGGACGGGGTGGGGGGAGGGGGGGGTGGATGAACAACAAAGTAACTTTTCCTAAAATGAGAAAAAAAAGTAAATGTTTTTTTGGCCCAAAAAAAATCAATACTCTTTTCAACATTTATTTGCAGTAGGTAAATAACAGTTAATGGCTGAAATTTTTACAGGATATTATCATCATCTTACAGCAAAAGTGTAAAAGAATCTCAAAATGGCTGCCAACCACACCACCTTGTAAGGCCAAATCTGTTACCTGAAAGGGAGAAAGATATGTCAATATCAGCGAGTTATTTACTTATATAATTGTTAGAGGATTTGCATAGAAATATTATGGCAGCTAGTATGAAGTTAATAGGTTATTTAACAATTAAAAAAAAATAATGATCATATTTAAGTTATCATAAAGGTCCAAACTTACAAAAACCTGAAAAATAATAAACTATTTTATAAATATATACGGGGTAGAAGACATTCCCAAACTCTTTAAAACAATCCCTTTTTTATAAGTACCTAAAAACTACTACACATTCGATAATTATATAAAAACTTTGATATTTCACAACTCACCTTAACCAGGATTTCAGAATTAGCCTACAGAAATTTTCTATGAACATGACCACTATACAGCAATTTGTACCTTAAGATATACTTCTATGCAATCAAGTTTTTTACCCCCAAAATACCTGACACATTAAGACCTACCTAAAGACCATCAAGTCCAAAGTTCTGTAAAGTCATTTGACTTAAAATTGCAAAATTTATTTCATTTCAATTTAAACCAACAAAAAAGTACCACTTAATCTACTGTATCACCATTCCTGTATTATCCCCCTTTGCATTTTTTTTAGAGCTATTGATACTAATGTAATATGTTGAAACTATTTCAACCCTAGGAAATATTATCATTAAGTTCTAAAGGTGCTTTTCCCTTTCAGTACAAGCAGGAGACTTTAAACCAATGGTGTTATGGTCATAGTTAGCCATGCTTATAAAATTTTGTAGTGTATTGAAGCACACCATGTATGAAGCATGTTGCCACTGTCTCACCACGATGAGGTCATGACCTTCGAGACAGGGGGGACGTCCACTGTACAAGATCGGTACCATGCACCCACCTCCATGTGTTGCGAGCACATTTTGGGAGCACATGTCACCAACACTTGAGCGTCCCTGGAACCCCAAACCAGAGCGGATCAAAGTAGTAACAATCAAGAGGCTTGTGATCACCCCAACATTGAGACTACCCCGACATCCTGAAACCTTATTTTAAGGGGGGTTCTAAGTCCCTCGCCATAAGGTAACGGGACCGTTTACTAGCCGGTTTCCGACTTTTGCCAGAAACCGGATATTCCAAAACACGCCTTTAACACTGTAACCAACCCGTGACAGAGTCACAGAAGTAAGCCAGGAATCAGCGTGAATCGCGCATGAGCGCTATGATGTGCCTTTACACCTCACTGAGCCCAGACAGGCTCAGCCAGGAATCAGCACATTACGTCACAGAGGTCAGCTAGGAATCGGCATACTTTTGCAAGTCTTTCCTTTAAGCCTAACTGACCCGGACACAAGAGATTTAAAAGCTGGAAATAAAGTAAGAGGCGACTTAGACTCATAGAGTACTTTCCATTGTTAGTAATTTTTTGTTAATTAGGTCACAGAGGCCAGCTAGGAATCGGCGTAGTTTTCCGCCTATCTTTATCCCTAACTGACCCGGACCTTGGAGATAAAAAGCTGGAAATAAAGTAAGAGGCGACTTAGACTCGTAGAGTACTTTCCATTGTTAGTAATTTTTTGTTAATTAGGTCACAGAGGCCAGCTAGGAATCGGCGTAGTTTTCCGCCTATCTTTATCCCTAACTGACCCGGACCTTGGAGATAAAAAGTGGGAAGTAAAGTAATAAGTGATATAGACTCTTAGAGAATGTTAGTAAAGGATTTGGCTAAAGTCTCCTGCAATTGACCATTAGCATACCTTCATAAATTAGCAATGATACCTAACTCAGTATATCTAATTCGTTCCTTTGGCTCTTGCTTCCTTTCTATATAGAGGACTACTTTTGGACTATCACTATCAATACTTTCTTTACATATATCGCCGTCTACTTTGGGTTCTTATGCCTATTTTCTTCCTCAGAGGACTAGGCTACTCTGTCAATATATCTAACTTTTCTTCCATGAAGGGCTACTCTGGCCAGTACAGTTACTGGTTTTCTTTTCATTAATTAAAGACTGAAATCAAGATACCTTGTAAAGTTGAAAAAACTTTGGCAATATTAAGGAGTGCTGAATAAAGTTCTATTAGGAATCAATGAAAGTTTGCCTGCCTACATCACAAACTGTCTAAGAACATAGAATGTCCATAAACTACTAGTCTTATGTTCTGATAATCCAGCGATAACATTTGAGAAATTAAAAATGAATAATGTTAAATTTAACAATAAAAAGTGAAAGATTAAAAACTTGCAGCAGGAGAGACATCACGGGCAGCAGAAGAGACGTCATGGGCAGCAGAAGAGACGTCATGGGCAGCAGAAGAGACAGCACACGCAGCAGAAGAGACAGCTGTGACCAAGTTGAGGAATGATCTTCCTAATCGGATAGTTGAATCGGTAGAACTTCAAAAGTTCAAACCTTTAGAAAATATTTTTTGTTGTGTAAATAAATCCCGAATATAATAAAAACGAACGCACAAAAATGTCGGGTAAATAAATCCCGAATATAAAAAAAACGAACGCACAAAAATGTCGGGTAAATAAATCCCGAATATAATAAAAACGAACGCACAAAAATGTCGGGTAAATAAATCCCGAAAATAATAAAAACGAATGCAAAAAATGTCGGGTAAATAAATCCCGAATACAATAAAAACGAACGCACAAAAATGTCGGGTAAATAAATCCCGAATACAATAAAAACGAACGCACAAAAATGTCGGGTAAATGAATCCCGAATACAATAAAAACGAACGCACAAAAATGTTGGGTAAATAAATCCCGAATACAATAAAAACGAACGCACAAAAATGTCGGGTAAATAAATCCCGAATACAATAAAAACGAACGCACAAAAATGTCGGGTAAATGAATCCCGAATACAATAAAAACGAACGCACAAAAATGTAAAATGTCTGGTAAATAAATCCCGAATACAATAAAAACGAACGCACAAAAATGTTGGGTAAATAAATCTCGAATACAATAAAAACGAACGCAAAAAATGTCGGGTAAATAAATCCCGAATACAATAAAAACGAACGCACAAAAATGTCGGGTAAATAAATCCCGAATACAATAAAAACGAACGCACAAAAATGTCGGGTAAATAAATCCCGAATACAATAAAAACGAACGCACAAAAATGTCGGGTAAATGAATCCCGAATACAATAAAAACGAATGCACAAAAATGTCGGGTAAATGAATCCCGAATACAATAAAAACGAACGCACAAAAATGTCGGGTAAATGAATCCCGAATACAATAAAAACGAACGCACAAAAATGTCGGGTAAATGAATCCCGAATACAATAAAAACGAACGCACAAAAATGTTGGGTAAATAAATCCCGAATACAATAAAAACGAACGCACAAAAATGTCGGGTAAATAAATCCCGAATACAATAAAAACGAACGCACAAAAATGTCGGGTAAATGAATCCCGAATACAATAAAAACGAACGCACAAAAATGTCGGGTAAATAAATCCCGAATACAATAAAAACGAACGCACAAAAATGTCGGGTAAATAAATCCCGAATACAATAAAAACGAACGCACAAAAATGTCGGGTGAATAAATTGTTAGAAGATTTGCATAGAAATATTATGGTAGATAGTATGAAGTTTATAGATTATATAGCATTTAAAAAAAGAATAATGATCATAATTGAATTATTATATAGGTACAAACTTACAAAAACCTGAAAAATAATAAACTATTTTATAAAAACCTGAAAAATAATAAACTATTTTATAAAAACATAGGGGGCAGAAGACATTCACAAACACTTTACAACAAACCTATTTTTTTATACGTGCCTAAAACCTACTACACATTCGATAATTATATAAAAACTTTGATATTTCACAACTTACCTTAACCAGGCTTTCAGAATTACCTTACAGAAATGTGCTATGAACCTAACCACTATACAGCAATTTGTACCTTAAGATATACTTCTATGCAATCAAGTTTTTTACCCCCAAAATACCTGACACAATAAGACCTACCTAAAGACCATCAAGTCCAAAGTTCTATAAAGTGATTTGACTTAAGATTGCAAAATGTATTTCATCTAAAGATAACCAACAAAAAAAGTACCACTTAATCTACTGTATCACTTCCTGTATTATCACCCTTTGCATTTTTTAGAGCTATTGATACTAATGTAATATGTTGAAACTATTTCAACCGCAGGAAATATCATTAAGTTCTAAAGGTGCTTTTCCCTTTCAGTACAAGCAGGAGACTTTAAACCAATGGTGTTATGGTCATAGTTAGCCATGCTTATAAAATTTTGTAGTGTATTGAAGCACACCATGTATGAAGCATGTTGCCACTGTCTCACCACGATGAGGTCATGACCTTCGAGACAGGGGGGACGTCCATTGTACAAGATCGGTACCATGCACCCACCTCCATGTGTTGCGAGCACATTTTGGGAGCACATGTCACCAACACTTGAGCGTCTCTGGAACCCCAAACCAGAGCGGATCAAAGTAGTAACAATCAAGAGGCTTGTGATCACCCCAACATTGAGACTACCCCGACATCCTGAAACCTTATTTTGAGGGGGGTTCTAAGTCCCTCGCCATAAGGTAACGGAACCGTTTACTAGCCGGTTTCTGACTTTCGCCAGAAACCGGATGTTCCAATACGCCTTTAACACTGTAACCAACCCGTGACAGAGTCACAGAAGTAAGCCAGGAATCAGCGTGAATCGCGCATAAGCGCTATGATGTGCCTTTACACCTCACTGAGCCCAGACAGGCTCAGCCAGGAATCAGCACATTAGGTCACAGGTCAGCTAGGAATCGGCATACTTTTGCAAGTCTTTCCTTTCAGCCTAACTGACCCGGACACCATCACGCCTTTAACACTGTAACTAACCCGTGACAGAGTCACAGAAGTAAGCCAGGAATCAGCGTGAATCGCGCATGAGCGCTATGATGTGCCTTTACACCTCACTGAGCCCAGACAGGCTCAGCCAGGAATCAGCACATTAGGTCACAGGTCAGCTAGGAATCGGCATACTTTTGCAAGTCTTTCCTTTCAGCCTAACTGACCCGGACACCATCACGCCTTTAACACTGTAACCAACCCGTGACAGAGTCACAGAAGTAAGCCAGGAATCAGCGTGAATCGCGCATGAGCGCTATGATGTGCCTTTACACCTCACTGAGCCCAGACAGGCTCAGCCAGGAATCAGCACATTAGGTCACAGAGGTCAGCTAGGAATCGGCATACTTTTGCAAGTCTTTCCTTTAAGCCTAACTGACCCGGACCTTGGAGATAAAAAGTGGGAAGTAAAGTAATAAGTGATATAGACTCTTAGAGAATGTTAGTAAAGGATTTGGTTAAAGTCTCCTGCAATTGATCATTAGCATACCTTCATAATCTAGCAATGATACCTAACTCAGTATATCTAATTCGTTGCTTTGGCTGTTGCTTCCTTTCTATATAGAGGACTACTTTTGGACTATCACTATCAATACTTTCTTTACATATATCGCCGTCTACTTTGGGTCCTTATGCCTATTTTCTTCCTCAGAGGACTAGGCTACTCTGTCAATATATTTAACTTTTCTTCCATGAAGGGCTACTCTGGACAGTACAGTCACCTGTTTTCTTTTCATTAATTAAAGACTGAAATCAAGATACCTTGTAAAGTTGAAAAAACTTTGGCAACATTAAGGAGTGCTGAATAAAGTTCTATTAGGAATCAATGAAAGTTTGCCTGCCTACATCACAAACTGTCTAAGAACATAGAATGTCCATAAACTACTAGTCTTATGTTCTGATAATCCAGCGATAACATTAGAGAAATTAAAAAAAAAATAATGTTAAATTTAACAAAAAAACTGAGATTAAAAACTTGCAGCAGGAGAGACATCACGGGCAGCAGAAGGGACGTCATAGGTAGCAGAAGAGACGTTATGGGCAGCAGAAGGGACGTCATAGGTAGCAGAAGAGACGTCATGGGCAACAGCAGAGACAGCACGGGCAACAACAGAGACATCACAAGCAGCAGCAAAGACATCACAAGCAGCAGAGGAGACAGCACACGCAGCAGGAGTGACTGGTTTCGTTAAACCTTTAACAGCCGCACTCTGGAGCCTTTTACGGTACCTAGCAACAGCCTTTACAGCCGAGATAGCAGAGGGAGAAGGCAGGCATGGATCTTGGGCTTTACTGGTGGAAGAGTGGTGGTGTTGGCCTACACGCTGGACACCCCATGTCTTGTGGGGTGTTGGTGTACGTGTGTCTTGCACGCACTACTTTGTAACTCCATTTCATCAAACTGATCACTGTGCACATCACATTTAGAGGGTTGCTCATAATATTTGTCAGTTTCAGACCTATTTAAAATCTCTTTCAACATTATCATCTTCATTTTCAATTTCACTTGGCAACAAAGAACATTTTGGGGAAAAATATTACCCACATAACTTCGTATGTTAGTATTTTAATACGGTTTTGGGGTAAATATTATCCACACAAGTTTGTATCGTATCAAGGTTATTGGGTAAATATTACCCATACAAGTTTGTATGTTATATGATAGAATCTAACCAAAGCAAAACATACACAGACCCAAGATGGCACGAATGTGGATACACTACATCCAGCATGAGAACTAATAAGCCAACTGAAGCTACACATAGACCCACTGGGATGCCACCACCCATACGTCTGTGCGTTCATGAAACAAATGGGTGCAAGGTGAAAATTACCCACAACAGTGTTCTAGGGTTATATCTACCCAACCCCAATAAGTAATTATGCAATAGGCTTGACTTTCTATCTTTATGGAAGTAATGGCAAGTAGTAAATTAATATTAAAATAATATACTGTAGTATTTTTTTGACATACCTTTTATTCGAAGAGCTGCTATGTCTTTTAAGTAATCAGGTTTCTCTCTGAAATCAGAACAAAAATAATATAGTAAAAACGAATACATTAAAATGTGTAAACAAATATCTAATATAATAAAAAAAACAATACACTAAAATCTTGTGTAAATAAATCTTGAATATAATAAAAACGAAAACACTAAACTGTTGTGTAAATAAATCTTGAATATAATAAAAACGAAAACACTAAACTGTTGTGTAAATAAATCTTGAATATAATAAAAACGAAAACACTAAATTGTCGTGTAAATAAATCTTGAATATGATAAAAACGAACACTAAAATGTTTTGTAAATAGATCTTGAATATAATAAAAACGAACACACTATATTGTTGTGTAAATAAATCTTGAATATAATAAAAACGAACACACTAAATTGTTGTGTAAATAAATCTTGAATATAATAAAAACGAACACACTAAAATGTTGTGTAAATAAATCTTGAATATAATAAAAACGAACACACTAAAATGTTGTGTAAATAAATCTTGAATATAATAAAAACGAACACACTAAAATGTTGTGTAAATAAATCTTGAATATAATAAAAACGAACACACTAAAATGTTGTGTAAATAAATCTTGAATATAATAAAAACGAACACACTAAAATGTTGTGTAAATAAATCTTGAATATAATAAAAACGAACACACTAAAATGTTGTGTAAATTTCGAATATAATAAAAAAAACACACTATATTGTCGTGTAAATAAATCTTGAATATAATAAAAACGAACACACTAAATTGTTGTGTAAATAAATCTTGAATATAATAAAAACGAACACACTAAATTGTTGTGTAAATAAATCTTGAATATGATAAAAACGAACACACTAAATTGTTGTGTAAATTTCGAATATAATAAAAACGAACACACTATATTGTCGTGTAAATAAATCTTGAATATAATAAAAACGAACACACTAAAATGTTGTGTAAATAAATCTTGAATATAATAAAAACGAACACACTAAAATGTTGTGTAAATAAATCTTGAATATAATAAAAACGAACACACTAAAATGTTGTGTAAATAAATCTTGAACATAATAAAAACGAACACACTAAATTGTTGTGTAAATAAATCTTGAATATAATAAAAACGAACACACTAAAATGTTGTGTAAATGAATCTTGAATATAATAAAAACGAACACACTAAAATGTTGTGTAAATAAATCTTGAATATAATAAAAACGAACACACTAAAATGTTGTGTAAATAAATCTTAAATATAATAAAAACGAACACACTAAAATGTTGTGTAAATAAATCTTGAATATAATAAAAACAAACACACTAAAATGTTGTGTAAATTTCGAATATAATAAAAACGAACACACTATATTGTCGTGTAAATAAATCTTGAATATAATAAAAACGAACACACTAAATTGTTGTGTAAATAAATCTTGAATATAATAAAAACGAACACACTAAATTGTTGTGTAAATAAATCTTGAATATGATAAAAACGAACACACTAAATTGTTGTGTAAATTTCGAATATAATAAAAACGAACACACTATATTGTCGTGTAAATAAATCTTGAATATAATAAAAACGAACACACTAAAATGTTGTGTAAATAAATCTTGAATATAATAAAAACAAACACGCTAAATTGTTGTGTAAAAAAATCTTGAATATAATAAAAATTAACACTAAATTATTGTGTAAATTTCGAATATAATAAAAACAAACACACCAAATGTTGTGTAAATAAATCTTTAATATAATAAAAACGAACACACCAAAATATTGTGTAAATAAATCTTGAATATAATAAAAACAAACACACTAAATTGTTATGTAAATAAATCTTGAATATAATAAAAACGAACACACTAAAATGTTGTGTAAATAAATCTTGAATATAATAAAAACGAGCACTAAATTGTTGTGTAAATAAATCTTGAATATAATAAAAACGAACACACTAAAATGTTGTGTAAATAAATCTTGAATATAATAAAAACGAACACTAAATTGTTGTGTAAATAAATCTTGAATATAATAAAAACGAACACACTAAAATGTTGTGTAAATAAATCTTGAATATAATAAAAACGAACACTAAAATTTTGTGTAAATAAATCTTGAATATAATAAAAACGAACACACTAAAATATTGTGTAAATTTCGAATATAATAAAAACGAACACACTAAATAGTTTTTTAAATAAATCTTGAATATGATAAAAACGAACACTAAATTGTTTTTTAAATAAATCTTGAATATAATAAAAACGAACACACTATATTGTCGTGTAAATAAATCTTGAATATAATAAAAACGAACACACTAAAATGTTGTGTAAATTTTGAATATAATAAAAACAAACACTAAATAGTTTTTTAAATAAATCTTGAATATATTAAAAACGAACACACTAAATTGTTTTTTAAATAAATCATGAATATAATAAAAACGAACACACTAAATTGTTGTGTAAATTTCGAATATAATAAAAACAAACACACTAAAATGTTGTGTAAATAAATCTTGAACATAATAAAAACGAACACTAAATTGTTGTGTAAATAAATCTTGAATATAATAAAAACAAACACACTAAAATGTTGTGTAAATAAATCTTGAATATAATAAAAACAAACACACTAAAATGTTGTGTAAATAAATCTTGAATATAATAAAAACGAACACACTAAAATGTTGTGTAAATAAATCTTTAATATAATAAAAATTAACACACTAAATTGTTGTGTAAATAAATCTTGAATATAATAAAAACGAACACACTAAAATGTTGTGTAAATTTCGAATATAATAAAAACGAACACACTAAATTGTTTTTTAAATAAATCTTGAATATAATAAAAACGAACACACTAAATTGTTTTTTAAATAAATCTTGAATATAATAAAAACGGACACACTAAATTGTTGTGTGAATTTCGAATATAATAAAAACAAACACACTAAAATGTTGTGTAAATAAATCTTGAATATAATAAAAACGAACACACTAAATTGTTTTTTAAATAAATCTTGAATATAATAAAAACGAACACACTAAATTGTTGTGTAAATTTCGAATATAATAAAAACAAACACACTAAAATGTTGTGTAAATAAATCTTGAATATAATAAAAACGAACACTAAATTGTTGTGTAAATAAATCTTGAATATAATAAAAACGAACACACTAAAATGTTGTGTAAATAAATCTTGAATATAATAAAAACGAACACACTAAAATGTTGTGTAAATAAATCTTGAATATAATAAAAACGAACACACTAAAATGTTGTGTAAATAAATCTTTAATATAATAAAAATTAACACACTAAATTGTTGTGTAAATAAATCTTGAATATAATAAAAACGAACACACTAAAATGTTGTGTAAATTTCGAATATAATAAAAACGAACACACTAAATTGTTTTTTAAATAAATCTTGAATATAATAAAAACGAACACACTAAATTGTTTTTTAAATAAATCTTGAATATAATAAAAACGAACACACTAAATTGTTGTGTAAATTTCGAATATAATAAAAACAAACACACTAAAATGTTGTGTAAATAAATCTTGAATATAATAAAAACGAACACTAAATTGTTTTTTAAATAAATCTTGAATATAATAAAAACGAACACACTAAATTGTTTTTTAAATAAATCTTGAATATAATAAAAACGAACACACTAAATTGTTGTGTAAATTTCGAATATAATAAAAACAAACACACTAAAATGTTGTGTAAATAAATCTTGAATATAATAAAAACGAACACAATAAAATGTTGTGTAAATAAATCTTGAATATAATAAAAACGAACACACTAAATTGTTGTGTAAATAAATCCCGAATATAATAAAAACGAACACACTAAAATGTTGTGTAAATAAAGCTTGAATATAATAAAAACGAACACACTAAAATGTTGTGTAAATAAATCTTGAATATAATAAAAACGAACACACTAAATTGTTGTGTAAATAAATCTTGAATATAATAAAAACGAACACACTAAAATGTTGTGTAAATAAATCTTGAATATAATAAAAACGAACACACTAAAATGTTGTGTAAATAAATCTTGAATATAATAAAAACGAACACACTAAATTGTTGTGTAAATAAATCTTGAATATAATAAAAACGAACACTAAAATGTTGTGTAAATAAATCTTGAATATAATAAAAACGAACACACTAAATTGTTGTGTAAATAAATCTTGAATATAATAAAAATGAACACACTAAATTGTTGTGTAAATAAATCTTGAATATAATAAAAACGAACACACTAAAATGTTGTGTAAATTTTGAATATAATAAAAACGAACACTAAATTGTTTTTTAAATAAATCTTGAATATAATAAAAACGAACACTAAAATGTTGTGTAAATTTTGAATATAATAAAAACGAACACACTAAATTGTTGTGTAATTAAATCTTGAATGTAATAAAAACGAACACTAAAATGTTGTGTAAATTTTGAATATAATAAAAACGAACACACTAAATTGTTTTTTAAATAAATCTTGAATATAATAAAAACTAACACACTAAATTGTTTTTTAAATAAATCTTGAATATAATAAAAACGAACACTAAAACGTTGTGTAAATTTTGAATATAATAAAAACGAACACACTAAATTGTTTTTAAATAAATATTGAATATAATAAAAACGAACACTAAAATGTTGTGTAAATTTCGAATATAATAAAAACGAACACTAAATTTTTGTGTAATTAAATCTCGAATATAATAAAAACAAACACACTAAAATGTTGTGTAAATAAATCTTGAATATAATAAAAACGAACACACTAAATTGTTGTGTAAATTTCGAATATAATAAAAACAAACACACTAAATTGTTGTGTAAATAAATCTTGAATATAATAAAAACGAACACACTAAAATGTTGTGTAAATAAATCTTGAATATAATAAAAACGAACACACTAAATTGTTGTGTAAATAAATTTTGAATATAATAAAAACGAACACACTAAAATGTTGTGTAAATAAATCTTGAATATAATAAAAACGAACACACTAAAATGTTGAGTAAATAAATCTTGAATATAATAAAAACGAACACACTAAAATGTTGTGTAAATAAATCTTGAATATAATAAAAACGAACACACTAAAATGTTGTGTAAATAAATCTTGAATATAATAAAAACGAACACACTAAATTGTTGTGTAAATAAATCTTGAATATAATAAAAACGAAAACACTAAAATGTTGTGTAAATTTTGAATATAATAAAAACGAACACACTTAATTGTTGTGTAATTAAATCTTGAATGTAATAAAAACGAACACACTAAAATGTTGTGTAAATAAATCTTGAATTTAATAAAAACAAACACACTAAAATGTTGTGTAAATTTTGAATATAATAAAAACGAACACTAAATTGTTTTTTAAATAAATTTTGAATATAATAAAAACGAACACTAAATTGTTTTTAAATAAATATTGAATATAATAAAAACGAACACACTAAAATGTTGTGTAAATTTCGAATATAATAAAAACGAACACACTAAATTTTTGTGTAATTAAATCTCGAATATAATAAAAACGAACACACTAAAATGTTGTGCAAATAGATCTTGAATATAATAAAAACGAACAAACTAAAATGTTGTGTAAATAAATCTTGAATATAATAAAAACGAACACTAAATTGTTGTGTAAATTTCGAATATAATAAAAACAAACACACTAAAATGTTGTGTAAATAAATCTTGAATATAATAAAAACAAACATTAAATTGTTGTGTGAATAAATCTTGAATATAATAAAAACGAACACTAAAATGATGTGTAAATAAATCTTTAATATAATAAAAACGAACACACTAAAATATTGTGTAAATAAATCTTGAATATAATAAAAACGAACACACTAAAATGTTGTGTAAATAAATCTTGAATATAATAAAAACGAACACACTAAAATGTTGTGTAAATAAATCTTGAATATAATAAAAACGAACACACTAAAATGTTGTGTAAATAAATCTTGAATATAATAAAAACGAACACACTAAAATGTTGTGTAAATAAATCTTGAATATAATAAAAACGAACACACTAAAATGTTGTGTAAATAAATCTTGAATATAATAAAAACGAACACACTAAAATGTTGTGTAAATTTCGAATATAATAAAAACGAACACACTATATTGTCGTGTAAATAAATCTTGAATATAATAAAAACGAACACACTAAATTGTTGTGTAAATAAATCTTGAATATAATAAAAACGAACACACTAAATTGTTGTGTAAATAAATCTTGAATATGATAAAAACGAACACACTAAATTGTTGTGTAAATTTCGAATATAATAAAAACGAACACACTATATTGTCGTGTAAATAAATCTTGAATATAATAAAAACGAACACACTAAAATGTTGTGTAAATAAATCTTGAATATAATAAAAACGAACACACTAAAATGTTGTGTAAATAAATCTTGAATATAATAAAAACGAACACACTAAAATGTTGTGTAAATAAATCTTGAACATAATAAAAACGAACACACTAAATTGTTGTGTAAATAAATCTTGAATATAATAAAAACGAACACACTAAAATGTTGTGTAAATGAATCTTGAATATAATAAAAACGAACACACTAAAATGTTGTGTAAATAAATCTTGAATATAATAAAAACGAACACACTAAAATGTTGTGTAAATAAATCTTAAATATAATAAAAACGAACACACTAAAATGTTGTGTAAATAAATCTTGAATATAATAAAAACAAACACACTAAAATGTTGTGTAAATTTCGAATATAATAAAAACGAACACACTATATTGTCGTGTAAATAAATCTTGAATATAATAAAAACGAACACACTAAATTGTTGTGTAAATAAATCTTGAATATAATAAAAACGAACACACTAAATTGTTGTGTAAATAAATCTTGAATATGATAAAAACGAACACACTAAATTGTTGTGTAAATTTCGAATATAATAAAAACGAACACACTATATTGTCGTGTAAATAAATCTTGAATATAATAAAAACGAACACACTAAAATGTTGTGTAAATAAATCTTGAATATAATAAAAACAAACACGCTAAATTGTTGTGTAAAAAAATCTTGAATATAATAAAAATTAACACTAAATTATTGTGTAAATTTCGAATATAATAAAAACAAACACACCAAATGTTGTGTAAATAAATCTTTAATATAATAAAAACGAACACACCAAAATATTGTGTAAATAAATCTTGAATATAATAAAAACAAACACACTAAATTGTTATGTAAATAAATCTTGAATATAATGAAAACGAACACACTAAAATGTTGTGTAAATAAATCTTGAATATAATAAAAACGAGCACTAAATTGTTGTGTAAATAAATCTTGAATATAATAAAAACGAACACACTAAAATGTTGTGTAAATAAATCTTGAATATAATAAAAACGAACACTAAAATTGTTGTGTAAATAAATCTTGAATATAATAAAAACGAACACACTAAAATGTTGTGTAAATAAATCTTGAATATAATAAAAACGAACACTAAAATTTTGTGTAAATAAATCTTGAATATAATAAAAACGAACACACTAAAATATTGTGTAAATTTCGAATATAATAAAAACGAACACACTAAATAGTTTTTTAAATAAATCTTGAATATGATAAAAACGAACACTAAATTGTTTTTTAAATAAATCTTGAATATAATAAAAACGAACACACTATATTGTCGTGTAAATAAATCTTGAATATAATAAAAACGAACACACTAAAATGTTGTGTAAATTTTGAATATAATAAAAACAAACACTAAATAGTTTTTTAAATAAATCTTGAATATATTAAAAAACGAACACACTAAATTGTTTTTTAAATAAATCATGAATATAATAAAAACGAACACACTAAATTGTTGTGTAAATTTCGAATATAAATAAAAACAAACACACTAAAATGTTGTGTAAAATAAATCTTGAACATAATAAAAACGAACACTAAATTGTTGTGTAAATAAATCTTGAATATAATAAAACAAACACACTAAAATGTTGTGTAAATAAATCTTGAATATAATAAAAACAAACACACTAAAATGTTGTGTAAATAAATCTTGAATATAATAAAAACGAACACACTAAAATGTTGTGTAAATAAATCTTTAATATAATAAAAATTAACACACTAAATTGTTGTGTAAATAAATCTTGAATATAATAAAAACGAACACACTAAAATGTTGTGTAAATTTCGAATATAATAAAAACGAACACACTAAATTGTTTTTTAAATAAATCTTGAATATAATAAAAACGAACACACTAAATTGTTTTTTAAATAAATCTTGAATATAATAAAAACGGACACACTAAATTGTTGTGTGAATTTCGAATATAATAAAAACAAACACACTAAAATGTTGTGTAAATAAATCTTGAATATAATAAAAAACGAACACACTAAATTGTTTTTTAAATAAATCTTGAATATAATAAAAACGAACACACTGAATTGTTGTGTAAATTTCGAATATAATAAAAACAAACACACTAAAATGTTGTGTAAATAAATCTTGAATATAATAAAAACGAACACTAAATTGTTGTGTAAATAAATCTTGAATATAATAAAAACGAACACACTAAAATGTTGTGTAAATAAATCTTGAATATAATAAAAACGAACACACTAAAATGTTGTGTAAAATAAATCTTGAATATAATAAAAACAAACACACTAAATTGTTTTTTAAATAAATCTTGAATATAATAAAAAACGAACACACTAAATTGTTTTTTAAATAAATCTTGAATATAATAAAAACGAACACACTAAATTGTTGTGTAAATTTCGAATATAATAAAAACAAACACACCTAAAATGTTGTGTAAATAAATCTTGAATATAATAAAAACGAACACAATAAAATGTTGTGTAAATAAATCTTGAATATAATAAAAACGAACACACTAAATTGTTGTGTAAATAAATCCCGAATATAATAAAAACGAACACACTAAAATGTTGTGTAAATAAATCTTGAATATAATAAAAACGAACACACTAAAATGTTGTGTAAATAAATCTTGAATATAATAAAAACGAACACACAAAATTGTTGTGTAAATAAATCTTGAATATAATAAAAACGAACACACTAAAATGTTGTGTAAATAAATCTTGAATATAATAAAAACGAACACACTAAAATGTTGTGTAAATAAATCTTGAATATAATAAAAACGAACACACTAAATTGTTGTGTAAATAAATCTTGAATATAATAAAAACGAACACTAAAATGTTGTGTAAATAAATCTTGAATATAATAAAAACGAACACACTAAATTGTTGTGTAAATAAATCTTGAATATAATAAAAATGAACACACTAAATTGTTGTGTAAATAAATCTTGAATATAATAAAAACGAACACACTAAAATGTTGTGTAAATTTTGAATATAATAAAAACGAACACTAAATTGTTTTTTAAAATAAATCTTGAATATAATAAAAACGAACACTAAAATGTTGTGTAAATTTTGAATATAATAAAAACGAACACACTAAATTGTTGTGTAATTAAATCTTGAATGTAATAAAAACGAACACTAAAATGTTGTGTAAATTTTGAATATAATAAAAACGAAACACACTAAATTGTTGTGTAATTAAATCTTGAATGTAATAAAAAACGAACACTAAAATGTTGTGTAAATTTTGAATATAATAAAAACGAACACACTAAATTGTTTTTTAAATAAATCTTGAATATAATAAAAACTAACACACTAAATTGTTTTTTAAATAAATCTTGAATATAATAAAAACGAACACTAAAAACGTTGTGTAAATTTTGAATATAATAAAAACGAACACACTAAATTGTTTTTAAATAAATATTGAATATAATAAAAACGAACACTAAATGTTGTGTAAATTTCGAATATAATAAAAACGAACACTAAATTTTTGTGTAATTAAATCTCGAATATAATAAAAACAAACACACTAAAATGTTGTGTAAATAAAATCTTGAATATAATAAAAACGAACACACTAAATTGTTGTGTAAATTTCGAATATAATAAAAAACAAACACACTAAATTGTTGTGTAAATAAATCTTGAATATAATAAAAACGAACACACTAAAATGTTGTGTAAATAAATCTTGAATATAATAAAAAACGAACACACTAAATTGTTGTGTAAATAAATTTTGAATATAATAAAAACGAACACACTAAAATGTTGTGTAAATAAATCTTGAATATAATAAAAAACGAACACACTAAAATGTTGAGTAAATAAATCTTGAATATAATAAAAACGAACACACTAAAATGTTGTGTAAATAAATCTTGAATATAATAAAAACGAACACACTAAAATGTTGTGTAAATAAATCTTGAATATAATAAAAACGAACACACTAAATTGTTGTGTAAATAAATCTTGAATATAATAAAAACGAACACACTAAAATGTTGTGTAAATTTTGAATATAATAAAAACGAACCACACTAAATTGTTGTGTAATTAAATCTTGAATGTAATAAAAACGAACACACTAAAATGTTGTGTAAATAAATCTTGAATTTAATAAAAACAAACACACTAAAATGTTGTGTAAATTTTGAATATAATAAAAACGAACACTAAATTGTTTTTCAAATAAATTTTGAATATAATAAAAACGAACACTAAATTGTTTTTAAATAAATATTGAATATAATAAAAACGAACACACTAAAATGTTGTGTAAATTTCGAATATAATAAAAACGAACACACTAAATTTTTGTGTAATTAAATCTCGAATATAATAAAAACGAACACACTAAAATGTTGTGCAAATAGATCTTGAATATAATAAAAACGAACAAACTAAAATGTTGTGTAAATAAATCTTGAATATAATAAAAACGAACACTAAATTGTTGTGTAAATTTCGAATATAATAAAAACAAACACACTAAAATGTTGTGTAAATAAATCTTGAATATAATAAAAACAAACATTAAATTGTTGTGTGAATAAATCTTGAATATAATAAAAACGAACACTAAAATGATGTGTAAATAAATCTTTAATATAATAAAAACGAACACACTAAAATATTGTGTAAATAAATCTTGAATATAATAAAAACGAACACACTAAAATGTTGTGTAAATAAATCTTGAATATAATAAAAACGAACACACTAAATTGTTGTGTAAATAAATCTTGAATATAATAAAAACGAACACACTAAAATGTTGTGTAAATTTTGAATATAATAAAAACGAACACACTAAATTGTTTTTTAAATAAATCTTGAATATGATAAAAACGAACACACTAAAATGTTGTGTTGTTAGAATATCTATATATCAATATATCTATATATCTATATATCAATATATATATATATATATATATATATATATATATATATATATATATATATATATATATATATATATATATATATATATATATATATATATATATATATATAATTAAATAAAAATGGTCATCAAACTCCAGGGTCACCCCTGAAGACACTCCCTAGCTACAACACTGATTATAACTACACCCTAAGGACGCGTATTATCACCTAGTTTTCACGTTGCAAATTACGCTTATACGAGTTACTGAATAACGTCTAAAGTAAAATATATAATCAAAGAGCAAAGCACTAGAAGTACTCACCATTAAACTGTAGGTATTCCAACTTTTCGAGAGATAGATCCATAGGGCACACTATTCCGATCACAACTAGAAGATATTAGAAATCAGACTTTGACAAAAACTATCCGGTTGATATGGCTCTATCCAATAGAGTAACAGCCAGTGAAGGTTAATTGTCTTGTAACTACCTAAAGAGGGTAACAACCTCTGAAAAACTAGTTGGTTGATATCGCTCTATCTAATAGATTAACAGCCAGTGAAGGTTAATTGTCTTGTAACTACCTAAAGAAGGTAACAACCTCTGAAAAACTAGTTGGTTGATATCGCTCTATCCAATAGATTAACAGCCAGTGAAGGTTAATTGTCTTGTAACTACCTAAAGAAGGTAACAACCTCTGAAAAACTAGTTGGTTGATATCGCTCTATCCAATAGATTAACAGCCAGTGAAGGTTAATTGTCTTGTAACTACCTAAAGAAGGTAACAACCTCTGAAAAACTAGTTGGTTGATATCGCTCTATCCAATAGATTAACAGCCAGTGAAGGTTAATTGTCTTGTAACTACCTAAAGAAGGTAACAACCTCTGAAAAACTAGTTGGTTGATATCGCTCTATCTAATAGATTAACAGCCAGTGAAGGTTAATTATCTGGTAACTACCTAAGGAAGGTAACAACCTGTCAATGGGGTATGAACACTTTTTTTTTATTTTTATTTGGGTGGGGTGGGGAGGGGGTGGGGGGGGGGGGGCTAAGGTTAAATAGGACTGACGGCAAATTGTATCCACAACAAAATAGTTCTTTATCATTTTGACGGTATTTGAAACAAATTATAATTTGTACAGGATGACTATCGTAAAACACCGATATGCTTGTTTGGCCAATTTGCTGACGATGCTCATTCTGCTATAAACTCGTTCGCAATATCGATTAAGGCATTGCATTTACTTACGATCTGAAATATATATATATATATATATATATATATATATATATATATATATATATATATATATATATATATATATATATATATATATATATACACACAAATATATATATATATATATATATATATATATGTATATATATATATATATATATATATATATATATATATATATATACATATATATATATATATATATATATATATATATATATATATATATATATATATATATATATATATATGTATATATGTATATATATGTGTGTATATATATACGGTATATTATATATTCATATATATATATATATATATATATATATATATATATATATATATATATATATATATATACATATACATACATATATATATATATATATATATATATATATATATGTATGTATATATATATTATATATTCATATCTATATATATATATATATATATATATATATATATATATATATATATATATAATTCTTTAACACCTTTCATATCTTTTATTTAATCTAATTTCTAGTTTACAGAGGAGAATAATCTAATTATATAATTGGTATTTATGTTATTTGTCTTTGGTTTTAAAGTATGAAGATGAAAACCTCTCAGACTAATACTCCATTGGAAACAGAGAGAGAGAGAGAGAGAGAGAGAGAGAGAGAGAGAGAGAGAGAGAGAGAGAGAGAGAGAGACTGCTTGTGGGGTAGTTGAGCAACTGGCAGTGAAGGAGATAATTAGCTATTATTATTATTATTATTATTATTATTATTATTATTATTATTATTATTATTATTATTTCTTGTTAAGCTACAATCCTTTTTGGAAAAGTAGAATGCTATAAGCCCGATGGCTCTAACAGGGAAAATAGCACATTAAGGAAAGGAAATAAACTATATAGGCTATAATAAGTAATTAATAACAATATAAAATATCTTAAGATCATATATATATATATATATATATATATATATATATATATATATATATATATATATATATATATATATATATATATATATATATATGATAGTCACCAATCCTCAAGAATCTAGCCCAGCACCAATTCTCAAGGATCCAGCCTAGCACCAATCCTCAAGGATCCAGCCCAAAACCAATTCTCAAGGATCCATCCCATCACCAATCCTCAAGAATCTAGCCCAGCACCAATTCTCAAGGATCCAGCCAAGCACCAATCCTCAAGGATCCAGTACAAAACCAATTCTCAAGGATCCAGCCCAGCACCAATTCTCAAGGAGCCAGTCAAGCACCAATCCTCAAGGATCCACCCAAGCACCAATCCTCAAGGATTCAGCCCAGCACCAATCCTCAAGGATCTAGCTCAGCACCAATCCTCAAGGATCCAGCCCAGCACCAATCCTCATGGATCCAGCCTACCCCAAGGATCCAGCCAAGCACCAATTCTCAAGGATCCATCCCAGCAACAATCTTCAAGGATCCAGCCAAGTACCAATCCTCAAGGATCCAGCCCAGCACCAATTTTCAAGGATCCAGCCCAGCACCAATCCTCAAGGATCCAGCCCAGCATCAATCCTCAAGGATCCAACTAAGCACCAATCCTCAAGGATCCAGCCAAACACCAATCCTCAAGGATCCAGCTAAGCACCAATCCTCAAGGATCCATCCAAAAACCAATCCTCAAGGATCCAGCCAAGCACCAATCCACAAAGCCGATTCTTCAGGAACTTCAAGTGACCTTCACCTTCGAGTAGTGATGAGGAGAGACAAAGATTTCCTGGTGAGGTTCCCCACATTGATTTTGTATTCGGTTTTCTTCTTTCCCCAAATATGCTGGCTGTAGAATTCAATCCTGAAATGACTTTGTTTGAATTGAATATGAATCCAAAATTAATCTCCTGGATCTTAACAAAGCATAAATTAAGATATTAACAATAAATCACATTTACGGTTTGAGGATGACAATCCTTGACAATCGTATAAACAAGGAGATCATATCAGGACTGAACCAGAAGGGGAGTTGCTTTTCTTTTCATTCACTTATTTTCATCTATTTCTATTTATATTTATTAGTTTCATCACCAAAATAATTTGTTCCTTGTTCCATTCTTTTCTCTTTCTGTTAAGGTTTAGGATCCTGTTTGTCTTCAAGTTTTCCTGACATATAGTTTACATTCATATTAAACCTAATTTATTTTATATCAATATTAATTGCATATGCATTTGTATAAAATTGGTTGAATGTATAATGCAATGGCTGAGATTATATAAATTGTATATATTCTTCATGGCCTAGTTTGTGTGCACGAAGAACACATTTAACTTTATCTTAATATCTCTTGAAGCTTCCACTGATGACAGTGGCTAAAGGGTTTCTATAAATGTGTATATTTACAATATAATAAAAACCTTACCAATTTCCAGGTTTCGGCGACGGAAAATGATTGCTGCACACCTTCTGTCGTCTGTTATAAGGGATTCATTAAAGATGATAGTGTGCTTAGTATAGACTCTTCACAGAATTTGATCTCCAAAAAGGTTTACGTGGATTTAAAGTCTTCCTGTAGATAGACTGTTCTCAGAATTTGATCTCCAATAAGGTTTATGTGGGTTTAAAGTCTTCCTGTAGATAGACTGTTCTCAGAATTTGATCTCCAATAAGGTTTACGTGGATTTAAAGTCTTCCTGTAGATAGACTGTTCTCAGAATTTGATCTCCAATAAGGTTTACGTGGATTTAAAGTCTTCCTGTAGATAGACTGTTCTCAGAATTTGATCTCCAATAAGGTTTACGTGGATTTAAAGTCTTCCTGTAGATAGACTGTTCTCAGAATTTGATCTCCAATAAGGTTTACGTGGGTTTAAAGTCTTCCTGTAGATAGACTGTTCTCAGAATTTGATCTCCAATAAGGTTTACGTGGATTTAAAGTCTTCCTGTAGATAGACTGTTCTCAGAATTTGATCTCCAATAAGGTTTACGTGGATTTAAAGTCTTCCTGTAGATAGACTGTTCTCAGAATTTGATCTCCAATAAGGTTTACGTGGGTTTAAAGTCTTCCTGTAGATAGACTGTTCTCAGAATTTGATCTCCAATAAGGTTTACGTGGATTTAAAGTCTTCCTGTAGATAGACTGTTCTCAGAATTTGATCTCCAATAAGGTTTACGTGGGTTTAAAGTCTTCCTGTAGATAGACTGTTCTCAGAATTTGATCTCCAATAAGGTTTACGTGGATTTAAAGTCTTCCTGTAGATAGACTGTTCTCAGAATTTGATCTCCAATAAGGTTTACGTGGGTTTAAAGTCTTCCTGTAGATAGACTGTTCTCAGAATTTGATCTCCAATAAGGTTTACGTGGGTTTAAAGTCTTCCTGTAGATAGACTGTTCTCAGAATTTGATCTCCAATAAGGTTTACGTGGATTTAAAGTCTTCCTGTAGATAGACTGTTCTCAGAATTTGATCTCCAATAAGGTTTACGTGGGTTTAAAGTCTTCCTGTAGATAGACTGTTCTCAGAATTTGATCTCCAATAAGGTTTACGTGGGTTTAAAGTCTTCCTGTAGATAGACTGTTCTCAGAATTTGATCTCCAATAAGGTTTACGTGGATTTAAAGTCTTCCTGTAGATAGACTGTTCTCAGAATTTGATCTCCAATAAGGTTTACGTGGGTTTAAAGTCTTCCTGTAGATAGACTGTTCTCAGAATTTGATCTCCAATAAGGTTTACGTGGGTTTAAAGTCTTCCTGTAGATAGACTGTTCTCAGAATTTGATCTCCAATAAGGTTTACGTGGGTTTAAAGTCTTCCTGTAGATAGACTGTTCTCAGAATTTGATCTCCAATAAGGTTTACGTGGGTTTAAAGTCTTCCTGTAGATAGACTGTTCTCAGAATTTGATCTCCAATAAGGTTTATGTGGGTTTAAAGTCTTCCTGTAGATAGACTGTTCTCAGAATTTGATCTCCAATAAGGTTTATGTGGGTTTAAAGTCTTCCTCTTGATAGACTGCTCATAGAATTTGATTTCCAAAATTGTTTACGTGGATTTAAAGTCTTCCTGTGGATAGACTGTTCACAGAATTTGATCTCCAAAAAGGTTTACGTGGATTTAAAGTCTTCCTCTGGATAGACTGTTCACAGAATTTGATTTCCATAAAGGTTTACGTGGATTTAAAGTCTTCCTGTGGATAGACTGTTCACAGAATTTGATCTCCAAAAAGGTTTACGTGGATTTAAAGTCTTCCTGTGGATAGACTGTTCACAGAATTTGATCTCCAAAAAGGTTTAGGTGGATTTAAAGTCTTCCTGTGGATAGACTGTTCACAGAATTTGATATCCAAAAAGGTTTATGTGGATTTAGTCTTCCTGTGGATAGACTGTTTACAGAATTTGATCTCCAAAAAGGTTTACGTGGATTTAAAGTCTTCCTGTGGATAGACTGTTCACAGAATTTGATTTCCAAAAAGGTTTACGTGGATTTAAAGTCTTCCTGTAGATAGACTGTTCTCAGAATTTGATCTCCAATAAGGTTTATGTGGGTTTAAAGTCTTCCTGTAGATAGACTGTTCTCAGAATTTGATCTCCAATAAGGTTTATGTGGGTTTAAAGTCTTCCTGTAGATAGACTGTTCTCAGAATTTGATCTCCAATAAGGTTTATGTGGGTTTAAAGTCTTCCTGTAGATAGACTGTTCTCAGAATTTGATCTCCAATAAGGTTTATGTGGGTTTAAAGTCTTCCTGTAGATAGACTGTTCTCAGAATTTGATCTCCAATAAGGTTTATGTGGGTTTAAAGTCTTCCTGTAGATAGACTGTTCTCAGAATTTGATCTCTTATAAGGTTTATGTGGGTTTAAAGTCTTCCTGTAGATAGACTGTTCTCAGAATTTGATCTCCATAAAGGTTTATGTGGGTTTAAAGTCTTCCTGTAGATAGACTGTTCTCAGAATTTGATCTCCAATAAGGTTTATGTGGGTTTAAAGTCTTCCTCTGGATAGACTGCTCATAGAATTTGATTTCCAAAATTGTTTACGTGGATTTAAAGTCTTCCTGTGGATAGACTGTTCACAGAATTTGATTTCCAAAAAGGTTTACGTGGATTTAAAGTCTTCCTGTGGATAGACTGTTCACAGAATTTGATTTCCAAAAAGGTTTACGTGGATTTAAAGTCTTCCTCTGGATAGACTGTTCACAGAATTTGATCTCCAAAAAGGTTTACGTGGATTTAAAGTCTTCCTGTGGATAGACTGTTCACAGAATTTGATCTCCAAAAAGGTTTAGGTGGATTTAAAGTCTTCCTGTGGATAGACTGTTCACAGAATTTGATATCCAAAAAGGTTTATGTGGATTTAGTCTTCCTGTGGATAGACTGTTTACAGAATTTGATCTCCAAAAAGGTTTACGTGGATTTAAAGTCTTCCTGTGGATAGACTGCTCATAGAATTTGATCTCCATAAAGGTTTACGTGGATTTAAAGTCTTCCTCTGGATAGACTGCTCATAGAATTTGATCTCCAAAAAGGTTTATGTGGATTTAAAGTCTTCCTGTGGATATACTGTTCACAGAATTTGATCTCCAATAAGGTTTATGTGGGTTTAAAGTCTTTCTGTAGATAGACTGTTCACAGAATTTGATCTCCAATAAGGTTTATGTGGGTTTAAAGTCTTCCTCTGGATAGACTGCTCATAGAATTTGATTTCCAAAAATGTTTACAGAATTTGATCTCCAAAAAGGTTTACGTGGATTTAAAGTCTTCCTGTGGATAGACTGCTCATAGAATTTGATCTCCATAAAGGTTTACGTGGATTTAAAGTCTTCCTGTGGATAGACTGCTCATAGAATTTGATTTCCAAAAATGTTTATGTGGGTTTAAAGTCTTCCTCTGGATAGACTGCTCATAGAATTTGATTTCCAAAAATGTTTACGTGGATTTAAAGTCTTCCTGTGGATACTGTTCACAGAATTTGATTTCCAAAAATGTTTACGTGGATTTAAAGTCTTCCTGTGGATAGACTGTTCACAGAATTTGATCTCCAATAAGGTTTATGTGGGTTTAAAGTCTTCCTGTGGATAGACTGCTCATAGAATTTGATTTCCAAAAATGTTTACGTGGATTTAAAGTCTTCCTGTGGATAGACTGTTCACAGAATTTGATCTCCAAAAAGGTTTAGGTGGATTTAAAGTCTTCCTGTGGATAGACTGTTCACAGAATTTGATATCCAAAAAGGTTTATGTGGATTTAGTCTTCCTGTGGATAGACTGTTTACAGAATTTGATCTCCAAAAAGGTTTACGTGGATTTAAAGTCTTCCTGTGGATAGACTGCTCATAGAATTTGATCTCCATAAAGGTTTACGTGGATTTAAAGTCTTCCTGTGGATAGATTGCTCATAGAATTTGATCTCCATAAAGGTTTACGTGGATTTAAAGTCTTCCTGTGGATAGACTGTTTACAGAATTTGATTTCCAAAAAGGTTTACGTGGATTTAAAGTCTTCCTGTGGATAGACTGTTTACAGAATTTTATCTCCAAAAAGGTTTATGTGGATTTAAAGTCTTCCTGTGGATAGACTGTTTACAGAATTTTATCTCCAAAAAGGTTTATGTGGATTTAAAGTCTTCTTGTGGATAGACTGTTTACAGAATTTTATCTCCAAAAAGGTTTATGTGGATTTAAAGTCTTCCTGTGGATAGACTGCTCATAGAATTTGATCTCCATAAAGGTTTACGTGGATTTAAAGTCTTCCTGTGGATAGACTGTTCACAGAATTTGATTTCCAAAAAGGTTTACGTGGATTTAAAGTCTTCCTGTGGATAGACTGCTCATAGAATTTGATCTCCATAAAGGTTTACGTGGATTTAAAGTCATCCTGTGGATAGACTGTTTACAAAATTTGATCGCCAAAAAAGTTTATGTGGATTTAAAGTCTTCCTGTAAAAAGACTTTTCACAGAATTTGATATCTAAAAAGGTTTACGTGGACTTAAAGTCTTCATGAAGTTGCATCCAAAAGACAAAATTATTCTAATCTTATGCAGTCACAGATGTTCGTCATATATGGTGTAAGGAGTGAAGAGTTAAAAGAAAAAAGCAAGAAACAAATTTATTCATATACATATTTACAAAACATTCTCAACATATAAAACATTTTAAAAACGCACAAAGCTTCCTCGTTTGTCGCCAAGAAAAGCTAAATAAACAACTCTTATCATTAGGCAGAAAAATTAGAAAGAATAATTTACATCTATAAATTATTCATAATCTCCCGGTATTGATTCCAAAAAATTATAAACTCCACTTCACTTTTCAAATATTGAATAACAAAATAATTGAGTACAAACAATGAACACAGTCCACGTGATGTGATAGGCAAAAAAGGTGTAAGATAATGTTAAAAAATAATGTCTGCAAAGCATTTCCTTATCAAAGATAAAAGTGTCAAAGTAATAGTTATCAAATGAACGCGATATCTTTTTCAGTTAAGCGTTGGATTCTACCGTGATACGATTTACAGGCAGGAAATCCACAAGCCAAGCAATGGAATACAATATTCTGTCACTTTAGCACCAAATGAGGCCCTTTTTAAGTAATGTACACTTTTCTACGATACCTTTAAGTGACGGCAATAAGAAGTGGTGATACATTACAGTAATGTATTAGTAATACATAATGTATGAATACATTATGGTCCGACCAATGTTGAAGGCAAAAGTCTTCAGATACAGAAGAATATGTTTTGTACTTCTAAGAATTGAAAGAAAGAGAATACATTCATTGGCACTCCCAATAACAGACACTTTATAATGTCTGAAATAAATTTACATTTTGTTTCCTTGAAAAAGTTCTCCCAGTTTTGGATTGTAACATTTAATGCCACATATTTCAGGTAATACATAAAACTGCTCTTCATAAAAAAAATATGAGAAAAAGTTAACTTCAATTAAAGTCTACATTTTGTCTGAAACATATTTGAAGCCAAAGAAGATCCAGTTATATTTGGCTTTATCTTCTTCATCTTGTTTATCATCTGTTAGAAAGACGAATCTGGAGTGACCTCCGGACTTTTGGAACTTGGAAGTGATGGATCGGCAGGGGCCTGAACTCTGTCTGATCCCGGAAGAGATGAATGAGAAAGGTCAATAACTCCATCATCAGGATTATCGAAGGACTCAAAACTTTGGACATAGAAAGAAGAAGAAGAAGAGGGAGTGTTGGATGACCGGACTGAAGTGGAGATTGTTCTCAATACCGATGAGTTCGAAAACTGACTGCTGATACTTGAAGTAAGAGAACTCATTGGTGATATTGTACGATTTACGCTATTCTGCAGCCACTTCTTCATATTCGCTGGAAATGTGTTGGATTTTTCAAGCCATAGGAATAGCCTGAGAAACTTCTTCTTCAAATGCTTACGTTTGTTGCTGTTTGACAGAAGAATTATGAAGAGGAAGAAACCTTGCAACGAATTGAGGGTATCAGTTAAGGCCCTGGAAAGACAAGGAAGAGAAATTGAATTCCTTTGTGACTCATTACCACCTGAACTTACTTAATCTATAATACCAATGAAAAGCCAAGACACAGAACACTAACTTCCTTTGAAAAACAGCAAGAAATCAAATATTGTAATTAACATATTAAACACAGCTACGTTTATAACATATTAATATCTACATGTTTTGATATCTGTTACGGTGTGGTGTGAAAAGCTTCCATGAGAGACTAGATCGGAAATAAGTATTCTACTAAAGCGTTATATTTTTTTCTTGAATGATCACAAATTGTGATATCTACTGATGCTCAGTTTGTAATATTTCCCAGAGATCATGACAGGCCCTTTTATGTTTCACATTTGAGACATCGGAAATCTGTCCAAATCCTTATCATTACTGAATGTTACATTGTCAAGCTGGCAACAAATTCCAGAACAGATTAAATGAATAAGAAAAGAAAAGAAATATAATTGAGTCCATAACTTACCATAGTTCCCGAGGAGGTATTTTCCAAGACAATATTTCTGTAATCCAGCAGGTGGCCACAAGGATAAAGATTTTCAACTTTTGGTTGAAACTGAAAAAATAAGAATATAATTATTTATGGATCTATTAATGCTTGTTTAACAGGATATACGCTATAATAATTTCATTACTAATATATCATATTGCATTGCAAATAGGAGTTAAACATCAACCTGTATTAAGTGAACTCGTCCTTAAGTATTATTTCAGGGTATGTCAATTCAAGTGTTCATGCAATACATCTCAGGACTTATTCAGCTTAAACCATAACTCACAAATGTCTTTATAACTATTTACGACTATTTCTAAACACTGAAATTGAACACTGTAAACTATTGCAACGAAGGTACAATTAATTACTGATTTACCTCTATGAAATACATTGGCAACGAAATGAACCAAATTAAATAACTATCTATATACAAACGTATCGAGGACTTCGTGACTAACAGGAACTCAACAAACATAAGAAGTCCCCAACATGTGAATATTTCAAGTCCATTGAGTAGTTAACAATATGTCTTACTCGTGGACGTGGTCAGTGACCTGTCTCCAAGGAATACAAGAAGGCTTGATGCGTTGTTTTTTGATGGCCCCAGCTCCTAATTCCTTCAGGTCATTGGCGGTTTCCTCGTAGTTCCGGAGCATTTCTTTGTAGTTGATGTAGGTGAGGACGAGAAACGCAGAGTTGAAGAGGAACAACACAGAGATGGGGCCGTAGAAGTAGATCAGGAGAGCGATGTCGACTGAAAAAAAAGTTGCACTGATATTTGATGGGAAAATTCTAAAATGCTTTTCTAATTATGGTTAGTCAATATAAAGACACACGGTGTGTTTATTTTGTTTATTTATATTTATAGGGGTTGTAAAATCAGACAAGAATAGTTTAACTTGGGAACTTGGTTTTCTTATCGATAGTTCTGGAGAAACTAAACTTCCCAGCGAGTAGTCTGGATGAATATGTTTTTGAGGAAGAGCCAGAACAGGATTTGATTGTTGCTGTCCATTTCTCAAGAAATTTTAGCCTTACCTTGAAACCAGCATTTTGGAAGACCCATGGCTGGCTTAATCACACCCCTGACACCTTCAGTAGCATGTTTATGCATTAAAAGAGTAAACACACTGAAAAGAAAATAAGCATAATAAACATATGAATGTCTCAATTTCAAAATAATACATATGAATATATAAGATTTAAGATTTCAACTGAAGAGATTACTGAACGAATAAGGGCCGTATTTTAAAATAATTCCATTTTAAGAAATTTGTGCTGCAACTCAATGGTATTGGAAACCAAGTTAATCCTGACAAATTAACTCCAATGTTAACAAAGAGTTCATCGAAGGCTTTAAATATAACTCCATTTTCTTTCGTTGTAAAGAGAAAATAATCTTTAATCCTGAACTTTTTTTTTTTTTTTTTGTATTCTTACCTTATCAAAAAAGGTATTCCCCAGCCATACATCATGTAGTATTTATTTGGATAAGACTTGCACGGACGATAACTTTTCAGACTCCTGGAAAGATATCAAGAGTTGATAAATGAGTCATCAAATATAAGCTAAAATCTTGGGTTAGCACAATAAAGGCTAAGGGAAATTCAAGACACCATTTCTACATTTGATATCCTTCAAGATTTTGTATTAGTTCTCTTCACCGAGGGACTGATTTCTTATCCACATTTCATTGAAGTATCTAAAGAAATACGGACAGGTGTAAAGTTTTCTTTTTTTTAATATAGAAATTAAATAGATAACATGAAATTCGGAAATATTTTCCAAGGACCAATATTTTCTTACCTGATCTTCCTCCATATTTCAAAGCACATCACATTCAGCCAGAAGAATGCTGCTAGGAATCCAAACTGGATACCAATGCCTGTAAAACAAAAGATCATTTGCCGTAACTCATCATACCTGGAGATGTCTCAAAGTTAAGATTATTTTTTTGGTGAATACTTTTCACTGACACAAACGAATGGCCTAAAAGTACTATTTAAGCAAAGTGAACATCTATATAAGACCAAAAGGTAGAGCAAAAGGCTTTTTCAAATATCACAGTCATATTATTGATCAACAAATGAAAATGTTAGCACAAAACACTGGCCAAAAAAGAAACAAATTAGCATTTATGTCAAATTTTGATGTTGCAATGATATTTACTGTAAATAGATCTTACCTAAGTAGATGCAAACCTCACTACCGAGTCTGTCCCGTAACATTTTAACAGGGAGGTTAGTAGTGTAGGCAATGAAGAGGGCTATCATGTAACACAGTTGGTGCAGGCCTCCATTTTCAAGTATTTTAGGAACCAACAGATGACAGACGATGGTAATCATCAGGAAGATAAGAGAGATGACAAAACAAATGGGGAAAAGATATGTCCGCACCTTTGACCAAAGGGAAGTTTCAGGCTGACAATCCAAGGCGCTTTGGTGTTGGTGTTCATTGTCTAAGAATATATCAACACAGAAATCTGAAGAATTTAATTTCCTGTCTTTGAGAATCAAACTGCCATTTGCGTCTATTGTAATATTTTCCTCCACTTTGAATACTGGTTCGCATAGTGGCCATCCGATTACAATATTGTAATTAGTTAATTTTATGTCAGTAGTAAGAGTAAATGTAGAATTGGGATCTGGAACACACCTGTAGCGATTTTTGTCCATTGAATATCCATTTTTACAACATTTTCTAAGACATGTCCCATTTGCACAAAGTTTTGTGTATGTCTCTTTTGGATCACTGTAACAAAAGCTTGTAAAGTAGTCAACAGAACCGTCAGAATTATTGATTCCATCAACACAGTACTCAGAACAATTGTAATATACACGTCTCTTACCAATGTCTACTGGTATCCAGCTATATTCTACACCATTTGCTAATGAAACAAGATGTGATTGATTGTGGCCTAAACGAATGGTTATCAGAGGTTCATATTCAGAGTCACATTTCACTGGGCTGTCGTACTTCATAATATTGTCCCAATCTATACTATCAGAAAAAGGTTTTGCAGAAATGGGAGGTTTAAGCACATCTGGAGTATTTGCAGCTTGGCATTTCCCCTCCTTCATTGCTTGTCCAAGAGGACAACACCTTGGGAACAGAAGGTATGGGCACACAAGCCTTCATTGTCCCAAGTTATTTGATTATAATCATCCAAATGGTGAAAAATGCAATAGTTATTGATGCGTTGTCCTTCTAGTTTTCCTGCTTCTTTGAGAAGAACTATATCACCTCGAGGTGTTATATGAAATTGATTCTTTAAGAAATTCATATAACTGTATTTGGAAGTATCACAGTTCACATCTTGCACCGTCACAATTGTAGCTCGACACATTTTCCTGAAAATGGACAAAAATAATTGTAACTACACTAAAAGTTGTTAAGAGAAAGATGTACAATATTAATTTGTATCCACACATATTTTGATTGTCTACTTTTTCTGGTAGATCACTAGAAAAGTGAAAGGATTAACAAAGAAAGACTATATAAACTTACTCTTTTTATAGAAAAATAATGAGGAACTAGTCATGAAAGATCGAGTGCAAAGAGTAAAAAGGATTAAGAAAAAGGCCACAAAACTTACTCTTTTATAGAAGAATATGAGGAACTAGTCATGAAAGATCGAGTGCAAAGAGTGGAAAGGATTAAGAAAAAGGCCACAAAACTTACTCTTTTATAGAAGAATATGAGGAACTAGTCATGAAAGATCGAGTGCAAAGAGTAAAAAGGATTAAGAAAAAGGCCACAAACTTACTCTTTATAGAAGAATAAGGAGGAACTAGTCCTGAGAGATCGAGTGCAAAGAGTGGAAAGGATTAAGAAAAAGGCCACAAAACTTACTCTTTATAGAAGAATATGAGGAACTAGTCATGAAGATCGAGTGCAAAGAGTAAAAAGGATTAAGAAAAAGGCCACAAAACTTACTCTTTTATAGAAGAAATATGAGGAACAAGTCATGAAAGATCGAGTGCTAAGAGTAGAAATCAACTGCTTGGGTAGATGCTACTGCATGATTAAACAGTAAAAAAGTAAAGACGACTCAGATAGTTTAAATGAAGGTTGATGGGTTTTGTAGTAATAGTGAATTCTCTCCTCACTTCACTAGCTTCCCTATACACACACAACTATTCCTTACTTCTTAATCGATGTTGTGTGTTTGTTTATAGGTAGTAGGTTGGCCAGGGCACCATTCACCCGTTGAGATACTACTGCTAGAGTGTTATGGGGTCTTTTGACTGGCCAGACAGTACTACATTAGATCCTTCTCTCTGGTTACGGTTCATTTCCCCTCTTTGCCCACACACACACACACACATACACACCGAATAGTCTGGCATATTCTTTATATAATCTCTTCTGTCCTCATACACCTGACAACACTAAGATTATCAAGCAATTCTTCTTCATCCAAGTGGGTTACTGTACTGTAATTGTTCAGTGGCTACTTTCCTCTTAGTAAGGGTAGAAGGGACTCTTTAGCTATGGTAAGCAGCTTTTCTAGGAGAAGGACATTCCAAAATTAAACCATTGTTCTCTAGTCTTGGGTAGTACCATAGCCTCTGTACCATGGTCTTCCACGGCCTTGGGTTAGAGTTCTCTTGCTTAGGGGTACACTCGGGCACACTATTCTATCTTATTTATCTTCCTCTTGTTTTGTTAAAGTTTTTATAGTTTATATAGGATATATTTATTAAAATGTTGTTACTCTTCTTAAAAATTCAATTTTTCCTTCTTTCCTTTCCTCACTGGCTATTTTCCCTGTTGGGGCCCCTGAGCTTATAGCATTGTGCTTAGCAATTAATAATAATGATAATTATATATACGTATATATATATATGTATATATCCTTATATAATACATATATAGTATATATATATGCATATATATATGTATATATATACATATATATATATATATATATACATATACATATATATATATATATATATATGTGTGTGTGTGTGTATATGTATATATATATATATACATATATATGTATATATATATATATATATCTATATATATATATATATATGTGTGTGTGTGTGTGTGTGTGTGTGGATGTATGTAATACACACACACACACACATATATATATATATATATATACATATATATATATATATATATATATGTACTGTATATATATACAATATATACATAAATATGTCTATGTAGGTATGCAAAAATATTTATATATCAACAAATATTTGCAAAATTATCTATCTATCTATCTATTTATATATATATTTGTATATATGTATATATACATATATATATATATATATATATAGGTGGATAGATAATTTTGCAAATATTTATTGATATATAAATATTTTTGCACACCTATATATACATATTTATGTATATATTGTATATCTATTTACAATTATATTGTATATATAGTTACAATTCTAGTTACAATTATATATATACATCATACATAGACACACACAGTGTAAGGAGAGAGAGAGAGAGAGAGAGAGAGAGAGAGAGAGAGAGAGAGATTTCAGGACTTGGTTTCCTAGTAAACAATGAGGACTGTTGGCATTTTTTAATATTAATTTTTGTTTTATATTGTAAATAAAACTTATTTATTAATTCTACATTTTTCTGTGTCATTGTCCAACATATTTCGAAAGTGTGTGTGCAAACCCCCTATAGTTTAGGCGGTCACTAACAGACATCAGTATGAATTCCATAAACCTCAATCACCTTTTAAAATTACTTTGACTAAAATATATTTTACCAAAACTATAATTCGCAAAGATCTCAAATTTAATGGAAAATGTATTGTGTCTTTTTATCAGTTTTAAACTTATTTTTAAGAATGTATGAAAAGGATAAATGATTATTAATTTCGGTATTTACAAATCAATATTCTCTTAATTTTGACATTTTAATGCTGACAAAAATATATTTTGAACCACAAATATTACAAAAATCATAAGAATCTCAACCTTACGATAAACTTCCGATGATTTGCAAATGCTGGAAGAAAAAGATTTGAAAAGAATTGAAAAGACTTGAAAAGACTTGAAAAGACTTGAATAGGCTTGCAAAAGCCTCGAAAAAGACTTGAAACGACTCAAAAAAGGCTTGGAGAGACTTGAAAAAGACTTGAAAAGACTTGAAAAAGACTTGAAAAGACTTGAATAGGCTTGAAAAAGCCTCGAAAAAGACTTGAAACGACTCAAAAAAGGCTTGGAGAGACTTGAAAAAGACTTGAAAAGACTTGAAAAAGACTGAAAAAGACTTGAAAAGACTTGGAAAAGACTGAAAAGATCGAAAAAGACTTGAAAAAGACTTGAAAAAGACTTTAAAATGGCCTGGAAGGAGATTTCTACTAATAAGGAATAGACCAGCAGACGAGAAGAGCATTCGAGTCGTCTGGAATATAAACAAACTTTCGGAAAAACCTTCTTCAGAATATCCAAAAGAGAGAAATCCTAAGACTTCAGAAAAAAAACTTTAGTCAACAAGGGCTTATGTACACTTCATAACTACTCACAATTCGGAAATGAATAAAATAAAACCTGTGATTCATACAGGAAGTTATTAC